>NC_134548.1:112735026-113038915 GCF_050624435.1 Tenrec ecaudatus | reverse complement strand
GTCAGAGTGGGGGCTAATAGAGGTGAAGTTATCAAAGGAGTTTTAGCTCAGGTATGGCTCACTGTGGGTCCAGTGTGCCCCAAGACCCACCCTGTGGTTATTTCCCCAATTCCAGAATGCATCATTGGAATAGACATAGTAACTGACAGTACCATGATATTGGATCCCTGAAATGTGGAATAAAGGCTATCGTGGTAGGAAAGGCCAAGTGGACATCATTAGAACTGCTATTGCCTAGGAAAATAGTAACCCAAAAGCAGTACCACATTCCTGGAGAGATTGCAGAGATTAGAGCCAGCATCAAAGACTTGAAAGATGGAGGGGGCGGTGATTCCGAATACATCCCAATTTAACTGACCAATTTGGCCTGTAAAAAATATGGATGGATCCTGGAGAATGGCAGTGGATTTTTGGAAAATTAACCAGGTGGTGACCTTATTTGCAGCTGCCGTTCCAGATGTGATTTCATTGCTTGAACAAATTAATGCTTTTCCTGGTACTTGGTATGCAGCTATTGATCTGGATAATGCCTTCCTCTCAATACCAGTCTCAAAGGACCACCAGAAGAAGTTTGCCTTCACCTGGCAGGGGCAACAATATACTTCCACCACTCTGCCCCAGAGTTACATCAACTCTTCTGCCCTGTGCCATAATTTAGCCTGAAGAGACCTTGATCACCTTTCTATTCCACAAAATGTCACACTGGTCCATTATATTGATGGCATTATGCTGATTGGACCCACTAAGAAGGATGTATCAAAGATTCTAGATGCATTAGTACAATATCTGTGTGGAAGAGGGTGGGAAGTTAAGCCAACGAAGATTCAGGTACTCTCCATGTCAGTAAAATTTCTACAGGTTCAGTAGTGTGGGGCATGTGGAGATATTCGTACTAAAGTGAAGAACAAGTTATTGCATTTAGCGCTCCCAACGACTTAAAAAGAGGCCCTTCACATTTTGGAGGCAGCATATCCCTCACTTGGGTGTTCTACTTCGGCCTATTTATCAAGTGACATGAAAAGTCTCCACTTTTGAGTGGGGCCCAGAACAAGAAAAGGCTCTTCAACAGGTTCGGGTTGCCATGCAAGCTGCTTTGCCACTGGGACCATTTGACCCAGCTGAAACAACGGTGCGAGAGGTGTCAGTTGTAGATAAAGATGCATTGTGGAGCCATTGGCAGACCCCTATTGGTGAATCACAGCACAGCCCGTTGGGATTTGGGAGTAAAGTCCTGCCATCCCCTGAAGACAATGACTCCCCCTTTGAGAAACAGCTGTTGGCCTGTTACTGGGCCTTGGTGGAGACTGAACGCCTCACCATAGGCCACCAAGTCACCGTGAGGCCTGAGCTATCTATCGTGAACTGGGTATTGTCTCATCCATGGAATCATAAGTTGGACGTGCGCAGCAACACTCCATTCTTAAATGGAACTGGTATCTATGAGATCGGGCCAAAGCAGGACTTGGAGGAACAAGTAAGCTGCATGAAGAAGTGGCCCAAATACCTACAGTCTCCACTCCTCTCACATTGGCTTCTTTCTCCCAATCTGCACATAAGGCCTCCTGGAGAGTTCCTTACCATACTTTAACTGAAGACCAAAAAATGTCATGCTTGGTTTACGGATGGCTCTGTAGGATATGCAGGTGCTACTCATAAGTGGACAGCAGCAGCACTACACCCCGTTTCTTGCATCTTCCTAAAGGAGAGCGGTGAAGGAGAGTGGTGAAGGGATATCTTCCCAATGGGCAGAACTTTGAGCATTGTACCTGGCCATTCAGTTTGCATATGAGGAAAAATGGCCACATGTGAGACTGTATACTGATTCATGGGCTGTGGCTAATGGCTTGGCTGGATGATCAGTGAATTGGAAGGACCATGATTGGAAAATTGGTGACAAGGAAGTGTTGGGAAGAGGTCTGTGGATAGAGCTCTCTGAATGGGCCAAGAAAGTAAAGGTAATTATATCTCATGTGCACGCTCATCAAAGGATTACCACTGAAGAGGAGGACTTTAATGATCAAGTGGATAAGAGGACATGTGCTGTGGAGACTGTTCCTCCTCCTCTTTCCTTTGTCACTCCTGTTATCACCCAATGGGCACATGAGCAATTTGGACCTGGATGCAGGGATGGAGGTTAAGCATGGGCACAGCAACATGGACTTCCACTCACTGAGGCTGACTTGGCCACTGCCGCTGCTGAGTGCCCCATTTGCCAGCAGCAGAAACCAACATTAAGTTCAAGATATGGGACAATTCGTTGGGGAAATCAACCATCAACTTGGTAGCAGGTTCATTACATAGGACCACTTTCCATCATGAAGGGGAAAACATTTTGTTCTTATTGGAATAGACACCTACTCTGGATGTGGATTTGCCTTCCCTGCACACGATGCTTTTGCCAAAACTACCTTCGAAGACTTACAGAATGCCTCACCCACCAGCATGGCATCCCACATAGCATTGCTTCAGTTCACGAAGTCACTTCACAACAAATACAGTGCGACAATGGCCCGTTCCCATGGAATCCACTGGTCGTATCATGCTTCTCATCATCCTGAAGTTCCTGGCTTGATAGAACTATGGAATGGGTTGCTAAATACATAATTACGGCGCCAACTAGTTGGCAACAACTTGCGGGGCTGGGGCAATGTTCTCCAGGAAGCTGAATAGGCTCTAAACCAGCAGCCAATATATTGTGCTGTGTCTCCAATAGCCAGAATTCATGGCTCCAGGAACAAAGGGTTGGAACCTGGAGTGGCACCACTCACTCTTACTCCTAGTGAGCCACTTGCAGCATTTTTGCTTCCTGTCCCAGCAACCCTGTGTTTCTTAGGCCTGGAGGTCCTGGTCTTGAAAGAAGGAACTCTCCCACCTGGAAGCACAGCACGGATTCCACTGAACTGCCAGCTGAGAATGCCCCCTGGCCACTTGGGGCTTCTCATGCCTTTGGATAAACAGGTCAGGAAGAATTTCACTGTACTGAGTGGTGTGATTGATCCTGATTACCAAGGAGAAATTGAACTGGTGTTACATAATGGAGGTAAAGAAGAATGTAGCTGGCATCCAGGAGATCCCATATGCCTACTCTACCATGCCCATAAGGCATGCCCTGTGATTAAAATAAATGGTAAATTACAGCAACCCAATCCTGAAAGAACTTATAATGACGCAGACCCCTCAGGAATGAAGGTCTGGGTCCCACCACCAGGCAAAAAACCACAGTCAGCTGAGGTCCTTGATGAGGGCAAAGGTAATACAGAATGGGTCATAGTAGACCACGTGATCAATTGCAAAAGCGAGGTTTGTAATTGTCAATGTATTTTATTTTTATGTGCTTATTGCATATCTTTCCTTTGTTCAGGTATGATATACCAAAAACAATTGGACTCAGTGTGTTTTCATTCGTATGTATGATAGATCATTGATGATAAGTATAAGCGTGATTTCATCAATGTGCGGAAATGGTATAAGTATATATGTCTAAAGAATTGTGTACAGGTGCCAGGTTGGCAAGGGCTGCATAGAGAGAGTTTATTGTGCCAGCCTGGCTGATAAACACAAGTGGGGTTAATTGAAGGGCGGAGAGATAAATGGCTTGTTGAACTTCGCCTTTCTTGTCTCTCGATCTTTGATCATCGAACCACTGTGTGGCTGCTTTGTTTATTCTGTGCCTCAAATTAGACTCTACACTACTATGGGACGCCAAGTCTGTGGACGGTGTCACTGTAAGTTGATGTCTCTTTAAGACCACACGTTAGGAATTTACATTTCTGGAGCTGGGGACTGAGAATTGGTGACCTAGCTGAGAGTTGGTTACCTGCATTGCTGTTTACCACCTGTCCTGGGATAGCCGAGGTCTCTCTAGAAAGGACTACCTGGTGGCCCTCAAGACTTCAAGGACTGCCAGTGTCTCACAACTCTCTCTCAGGAATGAGTTGCAGTCAACCATCTGTACTGTTGTATAATTTAACTGTTCATTTCTTATATTATGTATCTATCTATCTGTATATAAGTTAACAATTCATTTCCTGTGTTATAAATCTACCTATTTTATAAATATATATATTTAAATAAAATTACAAGCAATCTGTTTTTGTCTCTCAAGCGAATGCTATCTAATACAGGAGGTATCATGCAAAAGAAAGATAGTGAAGGAAGAAAATCATGCTGTACTGTATGCATTAGCCAGAATCAAGGGTCCCAAAATTAACAGAAGTACTAATTTGTCTATGGCAGGATATTTGGAAGACAGCTACTTGGCCGACTGACAGGAATAGATCAATATTGGTGCCCATTCCAAAGTTAGATGACCCAACACAGTGCTCAAATACTAGACAAACATTGACATCACATTCATGTAAGTATTTGCTTAAGATCCCACTGCCAGAAGGTCAGGCCAGATTCAGAAGAGTGAGTAGAACAAGGGATATCATTGTTGATGTTTTGTTATGTTTTATTGACTAAGCAAAGGCATTCAGCTACATGAACCATAATAAACTATGAACAACTTTGAGAAAAATAGGATGGTCTTAAGGAACTCTTACATGGATCCCGAGGCAGCTGCAGGCTTTAAAATCAGCAAGGGTGTGCATGAGGATGGTGTTTTATCACCAAATTGAACCACGTATATGCAGAGAAAATAATCAGAGAACCTGGGGTTTTTTTTTTAACAATTTATTGGGGCTGATACAATTCTTTTCACAGTTCATACATATACATACATCAATTGTATAAAGCACATCTGTACAGTCTTTGCCCTAATCATTTTTTTTCCCTTTTCTTCTTTTACATTTTATTAGGGACTCCAACAACTCTTACCACAATCCATACATATACATACATCAATTGTATAAAGCACATCCATACATTCCCTGCCCCAATCATTCTCAAGGCATTTGCTCTCCACTTAAGCCCCTTGCATCAGGTCCTCTTTCCCCCCCCCCCTCCCTCCCCTTTCCCCCCTCCCTCATATGCCCTTGGTAATTTATACCTCGTTATTTTGTCATATCTTGCCCTATTCGGGGTCTCCCTTCCCCCCTTCTCTGCTGTCCCTCTCCCAGGGAAGAGGTCACATGTGGCTCCTTGTAATTTGTTCCCCCTTTCCAACCCACTCACCCTGCACTCTCCCAGCATCGTCCCTCATGCCCTTGGTCCTGAAGGTATCATCCACCCTGGATTCCCTGTACCTCCAACCCTCATATATACCAGTGTACAGCCTCTGTCCTATCCAGCCCTGCAAGGTAGAATTCGGATCATGGTAGTTGGGGGGAGGAAGCATCCAGGATCTGGGGGAAAGCTGTGTTCTTCATCGATACTACCTCACACCCTAATTAACCCATCTCCTCTCCTAAGCCCCTCTATGAGGGGATCTCCATTGGCCGACACTTGGGCCTTGGGTCTCCACTCTGCACTTCCCCCTTCATTTAATATAATATATATATACACATACATATAAACATATACACATATATACACATACATACACACACTTATATCTTTTTTTTTTTTGCATGATGCCTTATATCTGGTCCCTTGGGCACCTCGTGATCGCACTGGCCGGTGTGCTTCTTCCATGTGGGCTTATTTGTTTCTGAGCGAGATGGCCGCTTGTTCACCTTCAAGCCTTTAAGACCCCAGACACTATCTCTTTTGATAGCCGGGCACCATCAGCTTTCTTCACCACATTTGCTTGTGTACCCATTTGTCTTCAGCGATCCTATCATGGAGGTGTGCAGTCAATGATATGATTTTTTGTTCTTTGATGCCTGGTAACTGATCCCTTTGGGACCATTCGATCACAAAGGCTGGTGTGTTCTTCCATGTGGACTTTGTTGCTTCTGAGCTAGATGGCCGCTTGTTTATCTTCAAGCCTTTAAGACCCCAGTCACTATCTCTTTTGATAGCCGGGCACCATCAGCTTTCTTCACCACATTTACTTGTTCACCCACTTTGGCTCCAGCCGTTGTGTCGGGAGAGTGAGCATCATAGAGTTCCAATTTAATAAAAGAAGGTATTCATGCATAGAGGGAGTGTTTGAGTAGAGGCCCAAGGTCCTTCCGCCACCTTAATACTTGACCTATAAATATCGACACAAAGATCTATTTCCCCAACCTCCTATATATATTTGCATGTACATGCCTTTGTCTAGACCTCCATGAATGCCCTTTGACTCCTAGCTCTTTCCTCCATCTCCCTTGACCTTCCTCCTGCCCTACTACCATGCTTCATCGCCACCTGGGCTAGAGTATACCTCTTCTCTAAGCAACCTTACCCTTGATCATTTCCCATCAGGCCTGCCACTCCCCCTTCTCTACCCTTTGGGGTCCCATGTTTTTCCCTTGTCCCTGGGTTTGTTAACACCACTTCCTTACCCCCCCTACCCCCCACCCCAAGTCCCCCCGGAACTGTCGGTCCCGTTGTTTTTCATCCAGATAGTTCATCCAGCCTGTCCTATTCAGACAGACCTGTGGAGTCACTAACATGCACGAAAACTAGACAGAGGAACACAAAGCAACAGTATACAACCAGACAACAAAACAACCAAAACAAACCACTGAAAAAGAACAGAACAAAACAGTTCACAAGAGAAAAGCTTGTAGTTAGTTCAGGGATCTTTGCTGGCCCTTAGGAGCGTTTTCCAGTCCAGTCTGTTGGGGCACCACGCCCTGGCCCCAAAGTCCACTTTCAGCATTCCCTGGGGACCTTGCCACTCCATTCCCTTGCTGTTCTGCTGCACTCCCCCAGTGATTTGCCTCGGTGTGGTGGGATCAGGTCAGGTGCAATTCCCACACTGTGTCTCCGGTGCTGTCCCCTGTATCGTCCTTAGTCACTGAGGGGCATCATGTCTCATAGTAGGGCAAGCCATGTTGTTCTCTCTGTGGACTGGCTGCTCTACTCAGGAACATCATCATCACGGCCTGGTGGGCCAGGCTGTGCTCCACTCTCTCCTCCTGCCCCTTCATCTGCTCCCGTGTGCTCTGATCAAATATGTCCATCTCCCATAGCTCAAGGGTCAATGTCGTCCTTTGGAACAAGTTCTTTTCGGGGGAGGGGCAGGAATCCACTTAATTTATGGTGCTGGGGCCAGCCTCCCAGACCTCTCCACCGGTTCCGTCCTCCACGCCGGGATATTGCATTCACACCTTGCGACACTGGGTTGAAGTCTGGTCCCACTTTCCCTGTGGAGATATAAACCATACCCTCCCCTTGTGTGGGTTAATGCCCCATTTCTGTCATGCTGATTGTACTTACCTCAGGGGACTCATGTTGTACCTGTCCCTTTGGGTCTGGCTTACCTCGCTTAACATAATTCCTTCCAGCTCTTCCCATGAAATAACGTGTTTTATGTGCTCATCGGTGCTTTTTAGTGCTGCATAATACTCCATTGTGTGTATGTGCCAAAGTTTGCTAATCCACTCGTCTATCGATGGAAACTTAGGCTGTTTCCAAGTCTTTGCTATTGTGAATTGTGCCGCAATAAACATTGGAGCGCATATGACTGGTCGTGTTTTATTTACTGCTTCAACCGGGTATATGCCCAGTAGAGGGATGGCTGGGTCGTAAGGTAGATCAATTTCCATTTTCTTTAGGTATCGCCAGATTGCTTTCCACAGTGTCTGTACAAATCTGCACGACCACCAGCAGTGGAGGAGGGTTCCTATTTCACCACAGCCCCTCCAACACTTGTTGCTCTCTGATTTACTGATCTGAGCTAGCCTGAGGGGTGTTAGGTGGTATCTCATGGTTGTTTTGATTTGCATTTCTCTTATGGCAAGGGACTTCGAGCACTTTCTCATATATTTATTGGCCATATTGATCTCCTCTCTAGTGAAAGTTCTTCTCATTTCTTTTGCCCACTTCCTTAGGGGGTTAACTGTTTTCCTCTTTTTGCAGGTCATGATGGTGTTGTAGATTTTAGTAATGAGCCCTTTGTCTGACGTGTCATTACTAAAAATCTTTTCCCAGTCTGTGGGTTGCCTTGTCACCCTCTTGGCTAAGTCTTTCGAGGTGCACAGGTGTTTTATTCTTATTAGATCCCATTTGTCGATTTCCAGATCACCTGTGTGTGTCCCCTTCCCTGTTGTAGTGAGCCTATGTGCTCCCTGGGCCAGTGCTCTGAGATTAGTCCCGATTCCCTCCTTAATGGTCCTGATGGTTTGGGGTTTGACTTCTAGATCTGTGATCCACCTTGAGTGTATTCTTGTGCATGGGGTGAGGTAGACGTCTTGTTTCAACTTTCTACATGTGGATATCCATTGTTTCCAGCACCACTTATTAAAGAGGGCATCTGCTTCCCACTTGACGTTTTTGGGACCCTTGTCGAAGATCAGTTGTCTATATGCTGATGATTTTACTCCTGGGCTTTCTATTCTTTTCCACTGGTCTGAGTGTCTATCATTGTGCCAGTACCATGCTGTTTTGACCACTGTAGCTGTGTAGTAGGCATTAAAATCAGGTAGGGCGAGTCCTCCAATTGTGTCCTTCTTCTTGAGGAGTTCTCTGCTAATTCTGGTTTTCTTCCCTCTCCATATGAAGTTGGTGGTCAGTTTTTCCAATTCTTTGAAGAAGGTTGATGGTAATTGGATTGGTATAGCATTGAACTTGTAGAGTGCTTTAGGAAGAACTGTCATCTTTACTATGTTCAGCCTACCTAACCATGAGCAGGGGAGCTTCATCCATTTGTGAAGGTCACTTTTGGTTTCCTGTAATAGGGTTTTATAATTATGCTTATATAGGTCTTTAGTATTTTTTGTTAAGTATATTCCTAGGTATTTCAGTTTGTTCTTGGCTACTGTGAAGGGTACTTCCCTCTTAATCGCCTCTTCCATGGCCCTGTCCGATGTGGATAGAAACCCTACCGACTTCTGTTTATTGATCTTGTATCCTGCTACTCTTCCGTATTCCTCTATTGCTGTAAGTATTCCAACTGTGGAGTTTTGGGGGTCTTCAATGTATAGGATCATGTCATCTGCAAATAACAATAGTTTCACCTCCTCCTCTCCCAACTGGATCCCTTTGATGTCCTTCCGCTGTCTTATGTTGTTAGCCAGAACTTCCAAAACGATATTGAATAGAAGAGGGGACAGGGGGCATCCTTGTCTTGTACCCTTTTTCAGTGGTATTGTTCTTGTCTTTTCTCCATTGACTATGATGTTGGCTGTTGGTCTTTCATAGATAGCTTGTATGAGCTTGAGGAACTTACCTTCCAATCCTATCTTCATGAGTGTTTTGATTAGGAATGGATGCTGGATGTTGTCAAATGCTTTTTCTGCATCTATGGATATTATCATATGGTTTTTATCCTTTTTCTTCTCGATGTGGTGTATGATATTGATGGATTTTCGGATGTTAAACCATCCCTGCATCGCTGGGATGAATCCTACTTGGTCGTGGTGAATGATATGTTTGATGTTCCTTTGTATTCTATTGGCCAATATTTTGTTAAGGATTTTTGCATCTATGTTCATTAGAGATATTGGTCTATAATTCTCTACACTTGTGGGGTCTTTTCCCTGTTTGGGTATCAAAGTAATGCTGGCTTCGTAAAATGAGTTTGGGAGCTTGCCGTTCTTTTCTATGTTATGGAATACTTTGTGGAGGATCGGTGTCAGCTCTTCCCTGAATGTTTGGTAAAATTCTGCTGTGTAGCCATCTGGCCCTGGGGCCTTTTTCCTTGGTAGGTTTTTGATGACACTCTCTATTTCTTCCTTCGCTATGGGTTTGTTGAGGTTCTTGATCTCTGTCTCAGATAATCTAGGGATAGATTGTTTTTCTAAATATTTATCCATGTCTTCCAGGTTTCTGAATTCATTAGAATACAAACCTTCATAGTACTTTGTGATTATCCTTTTTATCTCATTGGGGTCTGTTGTTATTGCCCCCGATTCATCCCTCATCCTGGCTATTGATGATTGTTCCTTTCTATCTTTGGTAAGCTTTGCCAGGGGAGTGTCAATTTTATTAATTCGTTCATAAAACCAGCTTCTAGTTGCGTTAATCCTTTGCATTGTTCTTTTGTCTTCCCACTGGTTTAACTCCGCCCTGATTTTTATTATTTCTTTTCTCTTGCTATTGGAGGGGTAGTTCTGTTGACTCTGTTCTAGTTGTTGGAGGTTTTGTGTTAACATATCTGTCATACGCCTTTCTTCTTTTTTCATGTATGCATTCAGTGATATCAAGCTACCTCTGATAACTGCCTTTGCAGTGTCCCATAAGTTTTGATATGTTGTATGCTCGTTCTCATTAGTTTCTAGAAATTTCCTGATATCCTCTCTGATCTGGACCTTAACCCATTCATGTCGCAGGAGATCGTTGTTTATTCTCCAATTGGTGGCCCTTGCTTTTCTGGGTGCCCTTCTATTAATCTCCAGCTTTATGGCATGGTGGTCTGAGAAAGACGTCTGGATAATATCTATGTGTTTGAATTTACTCAGGCTGGCCTTGTGCCCCAGCATGTGATCTATTCTTGAGAAAGATCCGTGTGGATTGGAGAAGAATGTGAAACCTTTTGCTTTTGGATGAAAGGCTCTATAGATGTCTATCAGGCCCTGTTGCCTAATTACATTGTTTAGCTCTCTGGCCTCTTTGCTGAGCTTCTTTCCCTGTGACCTGTCTTTCTCTGATAGTGGAGTGTTGAAGTCCCCCACTATTATTGTTGTTTCCGTGATTTCTTCTGTCATTTTTTTAATAGTTTGTTTGAGGAAATTTGCCGCACCATTATTAGGTGCGTAAATATTCAGTATGCTTATTGCTTCCTGGTTTACTGAGCCTTTAAGCATTATGTAATGTCCCTCTTTGTCTCTTTTTATGTTTTGGACCTTGAGATCCATTTTGTCGGAGATTAAGATAGCCACTCCTGCCTTCTTGGAGTTACCATTTGCTTGGTAAACTTTCTGCCAACCCTTTATTCTCAGCATATGCTTGTCTGCTTGCTTAAGGTGTGTCTCTTGCAGGCAGCAGATTGATGGGTTATGTTTTCTAATCCAATCCTCCAGCCTCTTTCTTTTAACATATGAATTGAGCCCATTTGTATTCAAAGTGATTATTACAATCTCTGGCTTCATGGTTGCCATATTATGTTTTGTGTTTTGGGTCTTTGCCTATCTTCCTTCATATCAGTGTACTGCGTTTGAGTGGAGGGTTTCTATCCTGTCCTCTTTTCCATCTGAGACCGTGTTGTCCTGGTACGTGTTGCTGGCATGTTGGCTTCTAGATGGAGATGGGCTATATGGTGGTCTCCTGGTGGTTCTAGTTGGAGCTTGATCTTCTGGCCATAGTGAGTCAGCCAGTATGTTCTGCAGGGTCGGGTGACTTGCAGTATATTTTTTGAGTTCTTCCTTGTCCTGGAAGACCCTTATCTTACCCTCTATCTTAATGGATAACTTGGCAGGGTATAGGATTCTGGGGGAGGCATTTTTATCTTTCAGTTTTTGGAAGATGTTGCTCCATTCTCTCCTCCTCTTCATGGTTTCTGCTGATAAGTCTGAGCATAACCTTACCTGCGCTCCTTTGTATGTGACTGTCTTCCTTTCTCTTGATGCTCGTAGAATTTTCTCTTTTTCCTCTAAGTTGGATAATTTTACAATTATATGCCTTGGCGTGTTCTTCTTGGTGTTTAGCTTAGCCGGCGTCCTCTCTGCTTCCTGTATGAGAGTCGGATTCTCCTTTGTTAGGTTGGGGAAATTTTCTTCCAGGAATTCCTTTGCTATCTTGGCGGTCGATTTGTGTGTTATGTTGTGTTCCGGTAGACCGATTATTCGAATATTATTCCTCTTCATAGCATCTGTCATTGATCTCAGGCTGTCTTCTGTTTCTTTAATTTTCCTATCTGATTGTTTTTCTCGCTTGCTTCGTTTGGTTTGAGCGTCCTCGAGTTCACTGATACGGTTCTCAGCCTCCTCAAGCCTAGATATAGCTTCTGTGACCTTTTGTGTGGCCTCTGCTACCTCCTCTGTTAGTTTCTGCAGTTCCTTTTGGTGGATAGTATTCATCCCCTCTATTGTGGACTTCATCCCCTCTATTGTGCATTTCATCCCTTCTATCGTTGCATCCTTATTTTGGTTTGCTTCTCTTAGCTCCTGTATTACTGCAAGCAGAGTTCTGAAGATTTCCTTTTGCGGCTGATCTATATCTGTTTCTTCTATGAGTGACGTTAGGTCTGTTAAAGTGCCTCGTTTTTCTGATTTTTTTGTTGGGAGTGATGTGGTCTGTTGATTTTTCCTTGATCCTTTAATAGGCCCCATGCTTCTGGGAGACAGGAGTAACCTTATTGTGTGGAGGCTCAGGCCACTGTGCCGTCTCCTGGGGTGGCTGGGGCGGGCTGCGGCAGGCTTAGGGCTGGCACTGGGGACCCAACAGGGCCCCAGGTGGTGAGAGCTGGCTGGAGCTCACTGACGGCTCCTCAGGGACTGCAAAGCAGAGACCCAGGCTCCACTGCAGGTGGAGTGTTTGATCTGCCCGGGCTGTGAGCGGGCGCGGGGAGGCCCCTTGGATAGCTGCGCAGGCAGCTGCGGGACACTGCAGGGAACAATGGTGTTCGCTCTCCGCCCTTTTGGAGCGAAACCGCAGGGGGTAATGGCGCCGGCAAAGGAGGCTTGGCACGAAACCGCAGGGGGCAATGGCGCCCTTCCTCTGCTCAGGCTCAGAGTCGCGGCCGCCGGGGTCCCCGCAGCACCCTGGGGAGGGCACCTACTCTTGTGCCTTGCGCAGAGGGGGGCCCTTGGTGGGCAGACTCAGCAGCGCGGGGCGCAGCGCTCCGCGGAAGCTCAGGGTCCGGGACAGGCGCGGGTTGGGCTATGGCTCCTGTTGGCGGTAAGTGCTCAGCGCAGGGTCCCCGCCAGGAGTGGAGCTGGCGCTAGGCTGCCAGGGGCTGGCGGGGGCGGGCGGGGGTGGGAGGCCAGCGCACGGAGGGCAGGTGGAGAGGTCCGCGGCAGCGGTGCGGGTGGATGGTCCCCCGTGGTGGTCGCCAGACAACCCGCGGGTCCGCTCCCCTGAGCTTGGATGAATGGAGGGAGGGATGTGGGCCCGAGGGCAGATCGCTGCCCTGTGGGGAGAGGGGAACTGCGGGAGAGGAAAGCTTCTCTCCCAGTGAGGATCCGCGATAGGGAGTGGGGAGTGGGCCGCTGGAGTAGGCAGGGCAGGCAAGCGGCTCTGGGCTGGCGTCGGGTTTGGGGATGGAGCCTAAGCCGGTCGCCAGTGAGCTCACGGCAGCTTAGTGGCCTGAGATGTCCCACTAGTCCGGTCCTCTTTCACCTAGACCCCTGCTCCGGACAAATACATGGGGTAGGACTGGGGTGCTGTCCCAGGGGGATATTTCACTCACCAGACTCTTACTATTCAGCTACCTGGTCGCCAATCCCGCTTTGTTTGGAGGAGCTCTCAGAGTATGCGGGTGTCCCTGTCGGCCATCTTCCCCCTCTCCTCCCAGAACCTGGGTTTTATTCAGAAAACTGTGTTACCAAGATTGGAGAATGGCTTAAAAACCTGCAAAATGAGATGATATAACATTGCTTGTTTAAATTGAGGTAGAATTGAAGCACTAGCTGATGAAGATCAAGGATTGCAGTATGTATTGTAACACAGTGTAAACAAGACCAAAATACTCACAGGTGGACTAGTAGCTTTATGATAAATGGAGAAAAGGTTGAAATTCAAGGATTTTTTTGGCTTGGATCCACAAAGAATTCTCATGGATGGAGCAGTCAAGAAACCAGAAGGCAATTTCCATTAGGTAAGTCTGTTGCACAAGACCTCTTTAGTGTCTTAGAAATGAACGATTTTACTTTGAGGATTAACGTGAGCTTGATACAAGACATGGTATTATAAATTGCCTCGTATGTATATGAAAGTTGGGCATTGAGTTAAGAAAACAAAATCGCACTACAATTATGACATCATAGTAATCATGTGACATCAAAGCAACTTTGTGACTGTGACATCACAATAACACTTTGTGACATATGATATAATTGTGACATCACACTAGCATTGTGACATCATACTCACACTGTGAAATCACACTAAATTGGTGACACGTAGTAACCTTGTGACATCATAGTAGCATTGTAACATCACACTTATAACGTTAACAGCATACCATGTTGAAACCACTCTAACACATTTTGACATCATAATAATATTTTGATATCACAGTAATTAATTTTATCATTTTATTGGGGCTCATACAATTCTTATGACAATGCATACATCCATCCATTGTGTCAAGTACATATGTACATTTGTTGCCATCATTATTCTCAAAATATTTGTCCTCTACTTGAGCCCTTAATATCAGCTGCTCATTTTCCCCCTCCCTCCCCATTTTCCTCTACCTCATGAATCCTTCATAATTCATAAATTATTTTGTCATATGATACACTGTCCAACGTCTCACCTCACCCTCTTGTCTGCTGTCCATTCCCCAAGGAGGAGGCTATACTTAGATTCTTTTAATCGGTTCCCCCTTTCTACCCCACATTCCCTCCACCCTCCTGGCATCGCCACTTTCACCACTGGTTCTGAAGGAGTGATCTGTCCTGGATTTCCTGTTTCCAGTTGCTATCTGTACCATGTTACATCCTCTGGTCTAGCCAGATTTTTAAGGTAGAATTGGGATTATGATAGTGGCAGGTAGGAAGAATTTAAGAACTAGAGGAAAGTTAATCTTTCATCGTTGCTACCTTGCACCCTGGCTGGCTCATCTCCTCCCCACAGCCCTTCAGTAAGGGGGTGACCTATTGCCTACCAATGGGCTTTGAGTCTCCACTCTGTACTCATCCACATTTAAAATATTTTTTGTTCTTTCATGCTTGACACCTCATCCCTTCGGCAGCTCATAGTCACACAGGCTGGTGTGTGTTTTCCATGTGGGCTTTGTTGCTTCTCAGCAGACAGGCTGCTTGGTTATCTTCAAGCTTTTAAGACCCCAGAGACTATATCTTTTGACAGCCGGGCACAATCAACTTTCTTCACCACATTTGCTTATGCACATGTTTGTCTTCAGTGATTGTATCAGGAAGGTGGGCACCCACTGGTATAATTTTTTATTTCTTTGATGTCTGATAACTCGTGCCTTCTATACCTCATGGTCAGAAAGGCTCCTGTGCTTCTTCCATGTGGGCTTTGATACTTCTCAGCTAGATGGCAGCTTGTTTATCTTCATGCCTTTAAGACCCCAGATGCTGTTATCTTTTGATAACCAGGCACTGTCATCTTTCTTCACCACATTTGCTTATGCTCACATTTTTCTTCAGCAATCATGTCGGGAAGGTGTGCATCCTCGAATGCCAATTTAATAGAACAATATGTTTGTTCTTGCCTTGACTAAGTGCTTGAGTGGAGGCTCAATGTCCATCTACTGCCTTAATACTAAACCTTTAAACATATGCACATAGATCTGTTTCCCCACACTCATATAGATATGTTTACATATGTACATTACAGTCTTTAGACCTCTATAAATACCCCTTTTCACGTAGTTCTTTCCTCTATTTCCTTTTACTTTCCTCTTTCCTGCTATCATGCTTAGGATTCATTTGGGTTTAAGTAATTTCTCTGTTACATTGCCCTTGCTGAATCCCTACCAGGCCTCTCACTCCCTCCTTGCCACTGATTACGGATCACTAGTTTCTCCCCTGTCCCTGGGTTGGTCAGCACCACCTCCTTTCCCCTTCTTCCTCCTCTCTCATGTCCCCCCGGAACCATTGGTCCCATTGTTTTCTCCTCCAATCTATTCATCCAGTCTATCTTATTTAGATAGATCTGTAGAGATAATAATATGCCCCCAAAATAAAGTCACAGCAAGATAGGTGATGGGTGAGAACACAGTGATGACCGCAATATATGAAACCAATTACCCATGGAAAAACAAATTAAAAGAAAAAGTTTTTAAAAGAAAAACCTTCACATAGATCAAGGTCTAATTTTTTTTATCTCTAGGTGTGTCCTTCAGTCAGGTCTGATGGGGTACCATGATCTGGTCCCAGAGTCTGTCCTTGGTACTCCCTCAGGGTCCCCCTGATCTGCTCCCACGGTTGCTCTGTTGTAAGCTTTCAGTGGTCTGCCTAGGTGTCACAGGGTCAATCTGGGCCAGTCCCAACACTGAGTCTCCAGCGTTATCCCCCTTAGGGCCTTGGGCTATCAAGTTACGGCGTGTCTTGTAGTGAGATCAGCCATATTGTCCACTCTGTCCATTGGCTGTTCAGAGTGGGGATGCTGTCCTCCAGGCTTGTTGGTTCAGGATGTGCTCCACTCTCTTCCTCCCCCTTAAGTGCTCCCATTTGCTCTGATCAGACATGCCCCTCTCTCCTAGTTGCAGCTTCTGTGACATCCTCTCAAGTAAATTCTTCTGGGGGGAGGGGCAGTTCTCCACATAACTGGTATGAAGGCTGAAACCCCAAGCCCCTCCACTAGTTCCCCACTCCTTGCCAGCACGCTGCATTCATCAGGCACTGGCTTCAAATCTGGTCCCTCTTTCCCTGGGGAGACACAAACAGTACACTCCCCTTGGGTGGGTCAGTGCCCTATTCCTGCATCACATATCTTTTTCCCCCCTTTCCTCCCTCCCCCCTTTTTTAGTTGGCTACCATATGTACCCCTGGATTTGATCTGGTCCCTGCCATACTACAAGGAACTTACCCCTCGAGTGTTTGTATAGAGAAATTTTTCCATGTGCCCCATTTGCATTTACCTTTCTGTTCTTTCTGTTTATATACATAAACTTACCTCAGCAGACTGATGTTATAATTGTCCTTTTATGCTTGGCTTACATCATTTAGCATAATTCCCTCTAGTTCTTCCCATGCGGCGATATGCTTCATGAGTCCATCACGGCTTTTTAGTGATGCATAGTACTCCATTGCATGTATTTATCACAGTTTTTTCATCTATTCCTCTGTTGATGGGAATTTGGGTTGTTTCAAACTCCTTGCAATTGTGAACTGAACATTGGAGCACACATGACTGCCTGTGATTTGTTTCTTGACTCTTCTGTGTATATCGCCACTAGGGGGATTGCTAGGTCGTATGATAACTCAATTTTCATGTTTGAGAAATTGCCAAATTGATTTCCATAGTGACTGTACATACCTACAGGTCCACCAGCAGTGGATGATAGTTCCTATCTCACCGCAGCCCCTCCAACACTTGTTGCTTTCTGCTTTTTTGAATTGGGCTATCTTTGAAGGTGTCAGGTGGTATCTCATAGTTGTTTTCATTGGCATTTCTCTTATGGCTAATTATCAGGAACATTTTCTTATGTTTATTGGCCATTTGCATTTCAGACTTTGTGAAACTTCTGCTCAGGACCTTTGCCCACCTCCTTAGTGGGCAATTAGTTTTTCTCTTATTGTAAACTTGCAAAGTATTGTAGAGGCCTTTGTCTGATGTGTCATTGCTAAAGATTGTTTTCCCAGTCGGTGGAATCTTTTATTACTCTCTTGGTGAATTCTCTGAATGTACCCAGGTGACTTATCTTCAGTATATCCCACTTGTCTATTTGTGACTCCTCTGTATTTGTATCCTTCCCTATTCCTGATAGCCTATGTATTCCCTGTGCCAAGGTTCTTATATTTGTCCCAATTCCTCATTAATGGCCCCAATTGCTTGGGGTTTTATCTCAAGGTCTGTGTTCCACCTTGAGTTTATTCTTGTGCATGGAGTGAGGTAAGGGTCTTGCTTAATTTTTCTGCAGGTAGATATCCATTTTTTCCAGGAACATTTATTGAAGGTGACATCTGCTTCCCATTTAATATTTGGGGCCCTTATCAAAGATCAGTTGCCTGTATGCTGGGGTTTTTATTTCTGGGACTTCAGCTCTTTTCCATTGGTCTGAATATCTGTCATTATGCCAGTACCACACCATTTTGACTACTGTCATGGTAGAGTACGTGCTAAAGTCAGGTAGAGCGAGCCCTCCCACTTTGTCCTTCTTCTTGAAGAATTCTCTGCTAATTCTGGGCTTCTTCCACCTCCATATAAAGTTGGTAATCTGATTTTTGAATTCTTTGAAGAAGGATGGTGGCATTCGTATCGGAATACCATTGAACTTATATATTGTCTTGGGCAGAACTGACATCTTTACTATATTGAGTCTGCCAGTCCACGAGCATGGGATATTCTTCCATTTGTTGAGGTCACGCTTGATTTCTTGAAGTAGTGTTTTATAATTTTCCTCATAGAAATCTTTTGAGTTTTTAGTCAGGTATATCCCTAGGTATTTCAATTTGTGTGTGGCTATTGTAAATGTCACTACCTTTTTAATCATCTTGCCTGTGATCTTGTCTGATGTGTAGAGCAGTCCAGTAGATTGCTTTTTATTTAGTATCCTGCCTCTCTGCCATATTCCTCGATTGCTTCCAACACTCCGCTTGTGGAGTTTAAGGGATCTTTGATATATAGAATCATATCTGCGAATAATGATAATTTCACCTCTTCCTTCCCCAGTTGAATACCCTTAATAGCTTTCCTTTGTCTTATGTTGTTGGTTAGGACCTCCAGTACGATGTTAAATAGGAGTGGGGACAAGGGACATCCTTGTCTGGTCCCCTTTATCAGTGGAATTATTTTAGGTTTTTTCCCCCTTTAACTCCCATGCTAGCTATTGGCTTTTTATATATGGCTTGTATAATATTGAGAACTTTTCCTTCTATTCCTATCTTCTTGAGTGTCTTAAACAGGAATACCTGTTGGATGCTGTTGAAAGTTTTTGCCGCATTTATTCATATTAGCATGTGGTTCCTATCGTGTTTTCCTGCCAATGTGGTGAATAATGCTGATGGTCTTTCGTATGTTGAACCATCCCTAGATCCCTGGTATGAATCCCACTTCACCATGGTAAATTATTTTTTTAATATGTGTTTGTATTCTTTTGGTCATAACTTTGTTAAGGATTTTTGTATCAATTTTCATTAGGGATATTGTTTATAGTTCTCGATTCTTGAGGGATCATTGCCAGCCAGCTTTAGGTATCAGTTATACTAGCTTCATTCAAAGAGTTTGGGAGTGTTCTGTCTTTTACGATGTTCTGAAAGAGTTTGTATAGGATTGGTGTCAGTTCTTCCCTAAATGCTTGGTAGAATCCTCCTGTGAAGCCATCTGGTGCAGGTTTTTTTGTTGGTAATCCCTTTATTACCTTGTCTATATCTTCCATTGCTTTGGGTCTGTTGAGGTTCTTGACATCCATCCAAGATAGTCTAGGGAGGGATTGTTTCCAAATATTTATTCATGTCTTCCAAATTGTTGAATTTGTTAAGAGTATAGACCTTCGTAGTACTGTGTAAGTATCCTTTTGATTTCATTAGGATCTGTTGTAATATCCTGTTTCATCTCTCATCCTTGCAAATGTCATTTGTTCCTTACTTCCTTTGGTTAGATTTGCCAGAGGTCTTATCAATTCTGCTAATTCTTTAAAAGAACCATCTTTCAGTGGCATTAATTTTTCCTAATTTTTCTTGTTTTCCCTCTCCTGTATCTCGGCTCTGATTTTTATTATATCTATCTTCTTGCTATTAGTAGGGTTGTTCGGTTGACTCAGTTCTAATTGGTATAAGTTTTGTGTGAGCATCTAATCTATAAGCCTGTCTTTTTTAATGTGCGCATTTATTGCTGTCAGCCTTCCTCTGATAAAACCATTTGCTGTATCCCACACGTTTTGGTACATATTTTAGTTCTCATTGGTTTCTAGAAACTTCCTGAATTCATCTCTGATCTGGGTCAATACCCACTCCTTTTGCAATAGGAAATTGTTCATCCTCCAATTGTTTGCCCTTTCTTCATCTTCCTTCTACTAATTTCCAGCTTTATGGTGCTGTGATCAGAGACATGCCTGCATAACCTCTATGTGCTTGAGCTTATTCAAGTTTGACATCTGTGCCAGCATGTGGAGTATTTTTGAATATGTGCTTTATGGGATTGAAAAGAATGTGAATATTTTTTTGTATGGGTGTGTTAAACAGGGTTCTCAAGAGAGACAAAACCAGATTGCTAGTAAATTTATATATTTATTTATAATGATAGATAGCACAAGAAATGAACTCTTAAAATATGTACAGATAGATAGATATATAAGGAATGAATTGTTAAATTACATAACAGTACAAATGGTTCAGTGCAACTCAATCCCATGAGAGAGTTGTGAGACACTGGCAGTCCTTTTAGTCTTGAGAGCCACCAGTGAATGCTCTGTAGAGAGATGTAGGCTGTATAAGCATAGGCAGCAAACAGCAAGGCAGGTCACCAAGTGTCAGCCAGGTCACCAACCATCAGTCCCCAGCTCCAGAGAGGTACATTCCAATCGTGTGGGCTTAAAGGGACCTCAACTTGCAGCAACACAGTTCATAGGCAAGGTGTCCCACAGGTAGTGTAGCCTGTAAATTAAGGCACAGAACAATCAAGGCAGCTGCACACTCGTCTGATGATCAAAGAGTGAGAGACAAGAAAGGAGAGGCTCACCGAGCCATTTAACTCTCCACCCTTCAATTAATTCCACTTGTGTTTATCGGCCAGGCTGGCACAATAAACTATATCAATCCACCCCTTACCAGCCTGGCACCTGTACACAATTCTTTAGCCATGTATACTTATATAATTTCTGGACATTGATTAAATCACACTTATACTTAATATCAATCATCTATCACATGCATATAAATGAAAACACACTGAGTCCAATTGTATCTGATATATCACACCTGAACAAAGGAAAGATATGCAACAAGCACAAAAAATAAAATAGACAATTACAAACATCGCTTTTGCAATTGATCACGTGGTTGCAACTTATAAGTAGAACTACCTTCTAATAGTACCCATTCTGTATTACCTTTGTCCTCAGCAAGCACCTCAGCTGGCTGTGGTTTTTTGCCTGGTGGCATGACCCAGACCTCCATTTCTGAGGGATCTGGGTCATTATAAATCCTGTCAGGATTGGGTTGCTCTAATTTATCATTTACTTTAATCACAGGGCATGGTAGCACTAAGAGTCGGCCTATGTGATCTCCTAGATTCCAGACATAGTCTTCGTTACCTCCATTATTGAACACCAGTCCAATTTCTCCTTGGTAATCAGGATCAATCACACCACTCAGTACAATGACACCCTTCCTGACCTGTTGATCCAAAGACATGAGAAGCCCAACGTGGCCAGGGGGCATTCTCAGCTGCCAGTTCAGTGGAATCCGTGCTGCGTTTCCAGGTGGGAGAGTTCCTTCCTTTGGGACCAGGACTTTCAGGCCTGAGGAACGCAGGGTTGCTGAGACAGGAAGAAAAAATGCTGCAAGTTCGTTACTAGGAATAATAGTGAGTGACGCCACTCTAGCTTCCAGCCCTTGGTTCCTGGACCCATGAATTCTGCCTATTGGGCAAACAGCACATACAGCTTCCTGGAGATCATTGCCCCAGTCCCACAAGTTGTTGCCACCTAGATGGCGCCATAATTGTGTCTTTAGGAGCCCGTTTCATCATTCTATCAAGCCAGCAGCTTCAGGATGACGAGGAACATGATACGACCAGTAGGTTACATGTGATTTGGCTCATTGTCACAATTGCATTTGCTGTGAAGTGAGTTCCTTGATCTGAAGCAATGCTATGTGGGATGCCATGCTGGTGGATGAGGCATTCTGTAAGTCCATTAATAGTAGTTTTGGCAGAAGCATCACGTGCAGGGAAGGCAAATCCATATCCAGAGTAGGTGTCTATTCCAGTAAGAAAAAAATGCTGTCCCCCTTCATGATGGAAGTGGTCCTATGTAATCAACCTGCCACCCAGTTGCTGGCTGATCTCCCTGAGAAACAGTCCCATATCTTGGACTTAATGTTGGTTTCTGCTGCTGGCAAATGGGACACTCAGCAGTGGCAGTGACCAAATCAGCCTTGGTGAGTGGAAGTCCATTTGATGTGCCCTGGATAGACTGAATGAATGAGTGAATTAAGATGAAGCTGAAAAAGTAGGGTGGGGACAGGCAGACTATGACAGTGCTTGGAAAAGGGAACCTCGGTCCTACAGGACAAGACCTAGTAAGACAGACTTTGCATTGGACAAGCTTTTTCTTGGGAATATTGAAGTGTGGTATTGGGATTGGCCTGGCAACTGCCAATTGCTCAATTAAAACCAACCAGCCACGCTGTGGTTGGGAGGTGGACTGGCTGAGGCTATTGTCTCTGATTAGTATTTACCCTGGAAAGCTCTATATCAGAGCAGTAGGTTGATGGGAATCAGAATCAATTCACTGGCAGTGGGTTTGTCCCTGTTGGGTGACTCTAAAACACAGAGTTTGGGGGGAATCTCCTTGATGAGAAAGCTGCTCATGAAAAGTGAAAGAAGGGGAGAGCTGCTAGTTTTCTTAGACAAGCCACCTAAGATGTGGTGTGCACAGGGCATTAGGACATTTACAGAATGTGGCTCACAGCTGACTAATTTTCTCAGCCATGCAGTTGAACCTGGTTTCCAAGTCAATGAGGACCACACCATACTGGGGAATGAGGAGGTGTTTTGGAGCTGGCGATCAGTAGTCTGCTATTCTTCAATGCCTCAGTCCAGTGTGATACTCAAACACTGGTTTATACAGAAACAAACCACTAGTTGGTGGGCTGGCTGTTCAAATCCAATCACTACTACACACGCAGACTAGGAGGATAAAAACTAGGGAAGATCCCACTGTTATATCTTGTGGGTGAAGGCAGCAGGCCACCAATATTTTGAATCCTTTGCCTCTAGGAGGGAAAAATAATGCAGAAATAGGAAACTGAAGCCATGGAAAAAGACAAAAGTGAAAATCAGCAGGTTAGCAAAGGGCCCTTAGGGTATTTCAAGGCCTCCTAAGATGTGGTCTGATCAACATGTACACTCTATGGTTCACCTATAGAATCAGTGGTTTCTATTTTCCTTATGCATTAGAGCTTTGAAAAACAGTGTCCAGCTCGTTGGTGAAAGGTTGATGCCACGGTAGGGCCATCACACAGAGCTACCCCATCCCCAAGAGCCTGGTGCCATCGACGGGACCCTGAGTCAGTGTGAATGTCCTCAAAGGACTGGGAAAGTGGTTTCTTGGGTTTCTGAGGCTATAAATCTTTATGGGATCAGAAATCAACCACTCCACCACACCCAAATACATCTTCGAAGTTAAGGCGTAAGAAGTGGAGGCATCAGAGAACCCTTTTCACATGTGGTGTGTATGTTTTATGGGAGTAATTCCATGAATTTCCACAGGTCTTCTATCTTAGGAATTATGCAACAGCATTGGTCAATAAGGCTTGGGAAACTAACCACAAGTTTGGTGGTTCAAAGCCACCAGCAGCTCCATAAATATTTCCAAAGCCCTCCCCAACATGGTATGTGCTCACTTTGGGTCCAAAACAAGTGGATGGCACTGGATGGGTCTTCTGCTGTGGGACCCTTGCTGATGGTTTACCTAGTTCTCTGCCTCAACCTGTGTGCTACACTACCTGTGGCCATGCCAACCCACAGGTAGATCATGTAGCTTGAGTTTGAGGCTCCTTCTAGAAGTGCTTAGCCACACTGCTGGTGGGTCCATAGCTGAACTTGAGGCTGATGGATCCTGTCTCCTGGCATGGCTTGAAAAAGCACCATCCTGTGAGACCCTGTTAGCTACGCTCCCAAGATACTGATGATTGCTGACCCACACTACTGTATGCCTTTGGGCAGACTCTGCCCTCCAAGCCCTAGGGAGGTCTCCGGGAAGGGCTTCACTGTCTGCTTCCTTGATATTGAACCTAGCAGTTACTGTGAGTTGAAGGACTTCCTGTATATATTAATAGTTTCACAAACGTGAGTTGGACTGAGCCCTTTGTACTGCTGCATGGACTAATTAATGGCTATATTCATTCTTGCTGCTTAAACCGATCTGCTTACAAAAATATACACCCATAAGTGTTGTGGTTTTACTTCCCTGGAGCACCCAGCCTAACACACTATCTATCTCACAGACACCCTGTGAAAGTTCAATGGGTTAGCATGTGTGACTTTTACCAGACTTGTGGACTTCAGTTCACCGGGGCTGGCATACTTTTGTGCTGTAAAAGTGTGTCTTGGTATGAAGCTCTTTCTTATATTTATACATGTGTCACTGCATTTGTTTCTCTAGTCAACCTGGCCTATCGCATTAGGGTACCTGAGGGGTCGGGTGCTAAAGAAACAAATCATGAAAATTCAGAATCGGGGCTTGTGTCACCTCTGTCGAATACTATTTGTATGGAGCAGGATTTTTTCGTTTGTGGATAGCAGGCGGTCAGATACATCCACCTGGTTTACTTGGATGCTTTCCGGGAAGAATAAGGTTAGCGAGTCTTGATACTTAGCAGCTGTCTTTCCTGATTCCTACCTGACATGGAGCAAATTAATCTAGTGGATCTTTAATGGCAGCTTAGGGGGTGAAATCTCTTTAGCTTTTCTGAGTCACAAACCACGCTGCCTAGTCCGAGTTTGATCTTTGCTGAGATGTAAGGATATACTGCATATGAAAGCAAAGTTTAGATAAGAAAGGTTTGAGTAGGACTGGTTTAAGAATTGTTTAAAGGATCTGGTGATACTAGGATTCTATTGATTTCTTATACCTACAGTTATTGATATAATGTGTGATAGAGATATGTATCGTGAAGTATGATTAGACAGAGTTTGTAAGCCCACTGCCTTCATCAATTACTTGGCTCTATTAACTAGATAGAAGGAAATGCTTACAAGGAAGGCTTAGAAAAGAAATCCCTACCAAGTGACTGCATTGATAAAGACATTTGCATTTGACAAGGTTTGCCACAAGAGCTGTAGGCAGAAAAGCAAAGGCTACTACTTAGTTTTTGGATTTTTTAACAAGTAGTTTTATGGTTTGTGCCTAAGCTTAGGAAATCTGGAGCCATGAAGGAACTCTCCCCTCCAGGGCAGGATGTTAAAATGACCCTGTGGGCAGCTTGAACTGCTCACTAGGTGATTTCTTGATCCAATTATTAAGTGGAAAGGGGGAAAATCAGGAATGTAAATATTGATTCAACTGCCAAAGCCTGTCAAGTTTCCTGTTACCTTGGATCCACGCTGTACCTATCAAGCCCGTGATCTTTCTGCCTTCTGCATTATTGCATGTGGCTGTGAGAAACTGACGAGGCATCTATGGACTAGTGTCAGACTTATGGATTTGAAATGTCCTGGGCTAGGTCCCTTTCTTGATATATATTTAATTGATGATAAAAAGTTCTTTCTACTATATAAATTTCACTGCATTTGCTTCTCTAGTCAACTGCGCCAAACACAAGTCTTACTGCATGACTTTGTGGTGAGGGTTGTTAGTAGATGTTAGGGACTGATCTGTATATGGACCTGAGTATGTCTTTCCTTCCTTCCTTCCATTCCTTCACAGCCTAGCTGGCCAGAACCCCCTCTTTGAGCCACACTGGATACTTCCCTGAGGCATAACCTAGTTGTCAGTCCCATATCACTGCCCAGCTCCTCACACCACAGCAACAGCTTGGAAGCGGGCCATTAACATGAATTTATTTCTCTCTGGGTCACACTGCCTCCTTTTTCACATCTGACTTTAAAAATCTTTAACTTCTTCTCTATATCTTCTTTGGTTAATGGGGAAATTAGTCAGAGACTTCTCTTGCCTAATTTTTATCTAACCCAATATTGGTAGGCCTGGAACAGAAATTTGTGTTCCAACTAGGTAGTTCTTGTAGAAGGCTGAGATTTGCCTAGAGCTGGGCTTCAGAAGGGCCTAGCTTTATCAGTTATGCTGCCCACCACAGTATGCTACCTCTTCAAGCACTGTGTCCTTTAGTTTTTGACCAACAACAGAGTGTGTCTCCAGAAGGAGTCATTTGTGTTCCTGGAGTACAGAAATATCTGTTTACAGTGAGAATCCTGACAGTCTCTTTAACCTCCACACGACTCAGAAGAAGACATAGAGTTCATTGGCATGTATTTAAGAAATCAAATTTACACTCTACCCCATAACATTGCACTGACATCTGAGAAGAGATGTCTGACATGGATGAAGGCAAAGCATAAATAGCTACACCTCAAAATGAATAAGAATTGTATAATCACTATTTCCATAGGCCTAACCTACTTTATGAAAAAGTTCATTCAACACAAGCCCAGAGCTGGCTGTTGTTTGTGTGCTATGGTGTCAGTTGGCAGGTTTGGCTTCCCAAGAGGACTGGGGTAAATGAGGGTTATTGTGGTGGAAGCACACCCAGCCTTCTGTGAGAAGAGTACAAACAGCATCACTCTCAAGCAGTTACCTGTTCAAGAATGGACATGAGGAATGCCGCATGCCTTCTGGGAAGTGGATTACTTTTCCTGGAAGTAAAAGGGTCTAGTGCCTAGGTTTAAGTCCTGAGTTTGTGGCCCTTTGAAGCAAAGCATTCTGGGAAGGATGGAGGTAATAATGAGGAGGAACTAAATTTGCGCTGGTTTAAACTTCTGCTACCTTGGGGGTTCTGAGCCCGGTGGAAGGCATGGCCCCCCAAAAGTTGACCTTCGTTGAAATGAATTCTGCATACTCTTAGACCAGCCATTCCACTGTTCTGTGTCTTTGTTCCCTGATCTATAAAATGGAGGTAGTGAACTGCATGGCTATGAAAACTCTCTCGGTTGAGAGAGCATTCCAGACCCAGTTCTGTAGTCCTAGTGGCATAGTGAGTTACATGTCTGGCTGTCATCCACAAGGTCATCAGTTCAAAAGCACTAGTGACTCCCAGGGGAAAATGAGGGTTTTCTACTCCCCTAAAGATGTCCAGTCTTGTTCCAGGACGGGGGCCTGCTGTGAGGTAGAGGAAAGTGAGAGCGCGGACCTCATGCTGGTGCAGCCAGCTTTGTGATAAGAGCGTTACAGAACTACCTTGCGAGAAGTTGTGCTACCTTGCAAGACTTGAGCACAAGAAACTCCATTCTGGAAAGGAAATGAAAGTATACTATTTAAGCCCAGCTTAGATGTTGGGCCACTGCCAAGAACCAAGTGATGGTCCGAAGAGCCACCTCAGCACTCTGGGGGACACCAGTAATGCTTGGCTGGATGCCGCGAAATTTCCAGAATGACGTCAAAGGGCCAGTTGAACTGCCTACATAAACCCGGGTAGAGAGTTAGGACCCAAGGAGACACCACCTCCTGCTCTCTGCAACTCTACCCGGGGTGAGAGCACCGATGAAGGCAGTGCTCTTTGGGACTATGATGCTGACATAATAATGAATGTAGTGTGTTGCCCTATACTTTGACACTTACTATACTGTTCTTATTCTTGTTAATTTGAGTTAATTTTAGGATGGTTAGATTGTTTGATGTGTGTTTGCTGTGAATAAACCGAGCATTTGACAATGTCCAAGAGTGTTAAGTAATTATTGATCATGCCACCCATAACACCTTGAGGGTGATTATTACTGCTCAGAGAGGACTGCATTACCGGCCCTGCTCAAGGCATGAAATTCCAACCCTAGGTGACAGTGCTGCAGAGGAAAACAGTGCAGGTAAAGTTCTGGGAGAGCAGCCAGCCTGCCAGCCCACATGGGGGCAAACCAAGGGGTGAGTGCAACAGACTAGCAATGTGAGCAAAGACACAACGTTCCTGAATAATCTCCATAGCAGACCTCTGACTCAGAGCAGCACTTGATGGCTATTCACCAGGGGGCCACACTGAAAGTCTAAAGGTGCAATGGGCTGGCAGGTGGAGCACTAGACCATTCCAGACTTGACTTCAGGAAGAGCAATGTGGTCTTGTAGAAGGGGGTTCCCTCATACATGGGTGCTGAGGACTATAAGGGTTTAAGGGCTATTGGTTAAGCAGGTCCTGAAAGATGAAAGTCCCAAAGAAAAGAATATGGACTGATGAATTTTATCAGGGACTGTATGCTATTTAGCAGATGGTTACTCATCTACTTGGGTCCAAGACAGTATTTAGACATGGAACTATTTTGATGAGCTCCTTTTGGGTGGTGGTGTGGGGGGGGAATGAGGGGTTGTTGTTGCATTTGTCTTTCTTTTCTTTTTCTTTTGGTATCTAGCTATAAGCAAGAGAGGATAAACAATTCCAAGGAGATGGCAATAGGATGGATGATTTGGGGGCAGGCATGGGAGAGGGGAAGGGGGAGGTGAGTAATAAGCCAATAAAGACAGGGACAGGGGAATAGCGAAGAATCTAAGTGTGATATGAAGAGGGGGTAGCCTTCCTGGTTGTGTTTGATCAGTAGAAACCTGCAAGAGCCAGACTCTGTTATGCAGAAAGCTCAGGGAAGGTAAACCCCAATATTTTACACTAATAGCAAAAGAGAAGTGTTGGGACTGCACTACGTCAATGGCAGAAAATCTAGGAAAAGCAAATAGTCTCTTCAAGTTCTGGCTCCCATAGGCTTCAGGGATATGGAGATTATATATATATATGCATTTTCATTTTTCCTTAGGAAATCATGTTTCTCTGGGAATGGGCAATTTCCATAAGCTCAAGTTCACTTGATCCCATTTCTATCCATGAAGACCTCATTGTTCAAAAATGGTTTGTGTGAGAGTGAAAAGACAACAAAAACTCAGCAACTCGACAATGTCCAGGCTCAAACTGTCCTGAGGCAGGTTTTAGGATGGTTAACCTGGCAAACTCATTCTAAGAGGCACTGCCCTGCACTCTCCTTGCTATCCAATCCAAGTTTGCTCCATCTCCTCTGTGAGGGAGAGATGACAAATGGTCTGTGTTTGGAATTGTGGATAAAGGGAATTATAGAGTGAGCACTTCAACAAGTTAAGGAAAAGATTCTTTCAAATTTTCACTTTCCATGATTTTTTGAAGCACCTTCCCCTGCATACATTGCTGCACATTTCATGCTTGTTTTAAAATTCCCAGCACCTACACCTTTATCACTTTCTTCCTTTGAAATAGAGCTGGGGGCTTCCTTTAGGGTGCATTTTCCAAAGGAGGGTAAATGAATATATATATATATATATATATGAAACTGCCCATTTGCAAGTTTATTAGGTCAGTAGGACTCAATCATTTTTTTTCTTTTTATCGAACAGCAAATAAATACCCTGGAAACCTTTTATCCGTAAGATCCTCTTTTAAAATTTTTTTAAAAGCCTAACCCCCTTTACTTTGGTGTGTTTTGAATCACACTATTTCGGTTTATTGTACAAGGGAACAAAACTGCCCCTTTGTGTAGCTTGAAACTGTAAATCTTTCTGGAGAACAAAGCCTCATCTTTTTCTGGTAGATGAGCTGGTGGACTCAGATGGTTACACTTTGATTAATAACTGAACACAAAATTTACAGGTGTACTTTAAAAAATAAAAATCTAACCACTCACAAAATATGCTATTTAAGGCAGCTTAAAAACTGTGGGGAAAACTGGCTAGAAATCAATGAACAAAATATTTTTTTGAACAAAATCTTAATTAAAAGATTGCACCAGCCTCATTCACTTCTGCATTAGCACAGCCCCTGTATCCCAGTCCTGAAAACCCCTTAAAGCATCTTACCAACCACCAAATCCCCTAGGAGGGTCTTTAACTTGTGAGGGAGGGCTCCCCCTCCATCCCCCTCTCCACCATCCACCCTCCCCCACTTACCCACCTACCGCTCCCCCAGGGCCACTGAATCCCAATCACAGAGACTTTGAAGCCATAGCAAAGCTGCTTACCTAACTAGGGGGTCAGGGTACTGAGTGCTCTGGAAAGCCTGCTCCATTGCATTCAGCTGAAACTGGTTTAAGGACTTTCCAGGTGGTGGGGCTTCCCAGGCTCCCTGGCTTGTGGATCCGCCTCAGCTTGGGCACCTGGTTCCTCTGACAGCTGCCCGGGATCTTGGAAGGAGCCTCCACTGTGGTCCAAATTGTCATCTTCAAACAGCTGGTAAATTCCAGTGTTGGCACAGGAGTCCTCCTCCGGGGTGGTGCCTCCTTGGTGGTGGATGCCAAGGCTGCGTCTCCGGACTCAAGGTCTGCAATTGTGAACTTCCAACTAGAAAGAGGTCCAAACAGAGTTGATAGGGCAGGATGAAATAAGAGAAAGGACTCAGCTGTAATAGACAGTTGGGCAGGAATGGAGGGGCTAGGTGGAATGGCAGTGATAGGTGGCTGCATCATGCCCCACTCCACCCCCATGCCACTTTCTCCCCTCTCTCCCTGGTAAAATCCACTCCTTGGGGTTGGAGAAGCGCCAGCCCTGTGCAGACGCGGCCAATTGAGACAATGACCTTCTGGATCATCCCCCTGTAGCTGTACCTGCAGTCCTGGCCTCTGTGGTGCAGCCGGGGCTCCATCTCGTGTGCAGCCAGGGGAGCTCTGGGTCTCCTTGGCGGTATTGCGTCCTGAGCTCCCGTGACTTGCCTTCTGACTTGGGGGACTCTTTGTGAGCCAGAACCCTGCTCTAGTCCATCTTTATAGGAAAGCTCTTGTGGGATTTCCCGCGCCCGTGCTTTCCTTCCTTAGGAAGCAGTCCTTGGTGGTCCTGGTCCAGTTGTTAATTCCTAGTGGGCGCACGGTGGGCGTGGAGAGGGCACGTGCTGGAGGCGCGCACAGGCGGACAGACCCAACCTAGAAAACAAGGCGTGTGTGCGCAAGTGCGGGTGGGTGATGGGGCCCCTTTGCTTACAGAACTGTGCTTTGGCTCGCAGTTTACTCCCCTTCGCTCCACTCAGGCAGCTGCCTGGGGCGAGACCCAGCCTTGCTGCCTAGTGAACTACCATTGGGGTCTGTGTGCGCACTGCAGCAGGGGGGCATCCTTGAAGAATGTGGGCGCATGTCCCTCCGCACCGCCCCGGGGGGTCGTGGTTGGTTCCAGTGGGTGTCTGGCCAGGTGCCCTTTGCAGGGGCAAAAGCAGACGCCTCTGCAGCCGGTTCCCTAAAGCCTAGTTCTTGCCCCTTCTCCAAGTTGGTGAGGAGTGAACAGCGCTGTCAATTTGCACCCCAGTCCAAAAATCGGCTTTGTGATAAAAAGAAAGGGATGAGGAGGCAGTTTGCTCTCGCTTTGCTTACTTGTTTCCTTTTGCTGCGACACAGAAAATGGTGCCCTTTCCTGGGTTTGCCGGGAGCAGGAACTCAGGGCTGGACTTGCAAGGAGTCCCAGTGCTCAGATGTCCCCTGCAAGAAACCCCATCCACCTCTTAAAAAAATCCAAGCCCCCCTCCAAAATTTTCAATAAGGAACCTACGGGCCAAATGGAAAAACCTGCCAAGAGCACTTTCTATCCAAGAATGCCTACGCTCAGTGTCCAACTCAGGATCAGCAAAGTGGGTACAGGCTGCCTTGTGTTGCTTTACTAACTCCAGAGCGAACAATTCCCCACACGCACCCCACCACCGCCTGAAAGGTTCTACTTTGTCTATATGGCTGCCATCTGTGTTTCTTGCCACCACACACAGCTTCTTCCCAGAGGGCAGCCAGTCAGCTAAGTAGTCAGCACAGGTTGACTGATGCTTACTGCTGCATCTGTAGTGGGAATTGCGCAGTTTTCATGCTGGGAGAAATTGTTCACTACAGGTTAGTGAGGAAGCATCAGTATGCCAGCATTTATCAACCCTATTGGGTAGTCTGCTCCTACTTTACACAGGACTCTATTCAAACCCACCACATGATCTGCGGGAGACAGAGAAGGCTCTCAGCAAGTCTCTACAAGGCAAAGATTTATAGCCCTGAGACCCAGTGTATGGGTCTCTGTGAGTGCGGGTGTACTGCAGGGAAGGTGGGTGAGGAGTTCTTTGGTTCCAGGTGCATGCAGTTTGCTGTGTGCCTCCCCCAGCAACCCTGCTTCTGGCTTCTTGCTGCCTGAGTGCAGGGCAAAGGATAGAATCGGTTGCTGCCAAGTTCAAGTATATGTCCCAGGTTAGCAGGTGCTGCAGACCTGGGAGAGTTCTCAACTCCCGACTTCCCCCTTTCCCTCCCTTTCCCTAGAACTATTTTTTTGTTCCCTTGCTTCCACTGATGAATTAAAAAAATAGGCCAGGCCAGAAAGCAGGAACTGGGGGCTGGGCTTGCTAAGGGGTCCCAGTGCTCAGATGTCCTCTGCCAGAAAGCCCTCCCCCCTCTTGAGAAAAATCGAAGGCCCCAGATTTTCAATAAGGAAACTATGGTGCAACTGTAAACCTGGCAGGCACCTCTATGGCTTTCTCTTCAAGAAGTATACGCAGGTTTCCAGGAAGTGGTACTCCGTGCTGTGAAAATGCAGGAAACTCGCTTCTGCTGAGCCGTCTTTATGTACATGAATATAAGGCTAGCTTCGAATAATAGGCTTTGTGTTTGATGCCTTTGCATCTGACAAGTCCTGTGGTTACCACCACAATCACCAATATTAGTATCCCCCTTTGTTTATGTGTTTGTTTGTTTGAATACAGAAAACCAACCCAGGGAAGCCAGGTAACTTATCTCTTGGCCACCAGTTAAATCCATGCCAGACATGACTGCTGCCTTTAACAAATCATTTTGTTGCTAGTGAAAACACACAGTAGAACATGCACGATTCCAACACCATCTCCATGGACCATCTAGTGACAATGACTACATTCTTTTATGTATGCAACTATTCTCACCCTCTTTTTGGAGTTTCTCCTTCACATCAACTCACAGCTCCCTAGCATTCCAACGGAACATTTAGGGTTGTCAATTGACTGGATGTAGAGAATCCTTTAAGATCGCTGCATGCTCAGAGCAGACCTTTGTTACTTGTGCCAAACCAGTGTTTGATTTCCAGAGAAATATGAGGGTTGGTGCTACCATACAGATTCACAGCCTTGGAAACTCAAATAGCCTGTTCTCTGTCATATTGGGCTTGTATGAGTCAGAACCCAGTCGATGATAGTTGGTTTCTTTTGTGTGTTATTTGGTTTAAATAAGACGTTGAGAGTTGTGCTTAAAGCTTCTCACAATGCTTAAAGTTTCTCTCAATGCAGTGGTTTCAAAGGTTTATCATTTCTCATTGGCTTCAGAAAGTCTGGATATAGGAGAATTTGAAACTCAGCTCTCTGACTTCCATGTTTGATCAGAATTCCATTTTTTTAGCACAAAGTGGGGGCCACAGTTTTTTTTTGTGGAGTACACGCACACAGACACACAACACCACAGGACTTCTGCATGATGACTCAGTAAACTGGAAGTTCTCTCTGCTCCCCTTGGGAGCCCAGAGGGGAATAGGGTGTCTGTCCTCCCTAGTGCTCCAGACCCACCTGGGTCCCTTCCTCCTGGGCAGTTGGGAGGAGAGGTGGCTGGGGTGGCCCCAGGCCTGAATAAGGGGATGGAGAGGGATGTCCAGGTGGAGTTGGTGGTGGCAGCAAGGAGGTTGCCCCCTACTCCCACTGCTGTAACTGCAGCATAAATAGCTCCTTCAGCACCTTGGTCTGGCTTTTCTCTCAGATGTCTGTGGCCAGGAACATCTATCTGGTCCATGACCCAGTAAGCCTTGTAGAAGTTGAACACCAGGTCAAGCTCACAGATATTGTGGAAATGCTCATGAAGTTCTCTACTAAGTTGCCTTTGGCCTCCAAGTAGGCCAGGGTGTTGTTATTGACATCAGTAGATGATCTTCTAATTCTAGGACTTCACAACGTTAATGTGCTTGACGTCTTGGTCGGAGACAATGGCGTGCAACTCTTCGATCAGTTTCTGCTTGCTGGTCCTCAAACTGCAGGTATCACGTGGTAAGGCAGGTCTTGCCCACCCGGTTCTGGATGGGGATGAAGTGGTTCACGGTGACCCCTGCGGCCTGGTTCCCTGGCCTGATCAGCATTCTTTTATAGAACCTTTTTTCAGTATGACTAGGTTCTAATAAAAGGCATATTATTGGTAGTGGTAGCTGGGCACCACCCACTGCTGTTTTAATATTAAGACAGTAGTGCGGGAGTAGAGGTCTGTTTGTGAAGAAGGCTATTAAGCAGTTCTTAAAAATTCTGAAAGTAAGGAGTCTCCGCCATACCTTGCAAAAGCTCTGTCCTCCTCGGCCTTGTACCAAGGTTTCAACTCCAAACTTCATACTAACTGCCACTATGTGTAGACGGCAAAGATTAGAACTGTGCCTGCATGCTTTTGAGACAGTTACTACTTTATTGTATTGGGGGCCCTAACAGCTCTTATCACAACATATATATGTTTTGTCAAACACATCTGTAGTAAGTTGTCATCATCTTTTTCAAAACATTTTCTTTCTACTTGAGCCCCTGGCATCAGCTCATTTTCCCTGTCCCTCTCCTTGTACCCTTGATAATTTATAAATTATTATTTTTTCCCCAAGTCTTACACCAATTGGTGTCTCATTTCACCCACTTTTCTGCTTTCACTTCCCCTGGGATGGGAGCCATACATCGATGATTGTGATAGGTCTCCCCCTATTGCCCCCGCCCCCAGACCTTTACCCACCTAATATTGCTGCTCGCCTTATTGGTCCTGAGAGGTTTATCTGTTCTAGTTTTCCCGTGTTGTCAGCTCTTATCTGTACACATATACATGTTCTGGTCTAGCCATATTTTTAAGGTAGAATTGGGGTCATGGTTGCGGGGTGGGAGGAAGCATTAAAAAACTGGAGGAAGGTTGTGCCTTTCATCAGTACTATACTGCACCCTGACTGGCTCTTCTCTTCATTGTGGCCTTCTGAGAGGGTGCCCAGTTGACAACTGATGGGCTGTGGATCTCTACTCTTCCCTCCTCATTCCCATTGATATGGTTTCTGTTTGCTTGTTTTGGGTCTTTGATGCTTCTTCCATGAGGGCTTTGTTGTTAAACAATGTTTATCTTCAAGCCTTAATAATCCCAGCCAGTATATCTACTGGGAGCTGGGCACCATCAGCTTTCTTCACCACATTTGCTTATGCACCCCTTGTGTACTTGATTTGTTTATAAGTTATTATAATTGGAGAAAGTTGAGTGGAAAATACACAGAACCTATCTGTACTACTATTTATGTAACTTTTGCGAACCATAAATTACGTCAACATCAAATATAGATAGTGCTAACACAACTTTGAACAATAATAAACTCTATAATGTCCATTGCTTTCAAGATAAAACCCACTCTTGTAAACATGCAGTCCAAGTCCCAATTCTCTCTCCATCCTTGACTAGCTGTGTTATCTTGGGCAACTCAAACTCTCTGATTCTCACTTTGCTCATATGGAAATGATGATAATAATTCTCTAAGGATTACGTAACATGTTCATTAAGGCCAATCCTTGTCATATGAATCAAAATTGAGTTTCTCATTTAAATTGTACTATTTAAATCTGAACTTATTTACTTTGAAATTTGTGTGTAATGTTTTCTATAAACAGGCAAGGTTAGGGTTAAAACTTGGGGGTTGAGAATGGGTTAATGCATTTTCAGTTATTTTTTATAGGAAAAATTGATTCAGAACCCTACTGCATCGCTTCTCGATGTTCCTTCTAGAACAGATTAGCATTGAGGTTCAGGATTATACAGTATTGACATTCCTATTAGCCAAATTAATACGCATACATGTCAATTCTCTAGTTAGCAAGTTTCCCTTCTGTTCTCTCTCATTCCTGGTAACAGACAAAAAAATGTTTCTTTATTCTAACCACCCCCCCTCCCCACCAAACCATTTTATTAGGAACTAATCCAGACATTTTACCATTCCATAGTTCAATCACACCAAACAGTATGCTATAAATGCCATCAAAATCAACTTCAAAACATATTCTTCCTTTTTGAACTACGTGATATCAGCGCCCCTCTCCCCCCTGAACTCCATCACCATATCTCCCAGGAACCCTTATTTTCATTGTTTTCTCTGTAGATTCACTATTCCTAGGTTTCATATACCGAAAAACAGAGAAACACATAGCAGAGATTCAAGAAGGCCATAAAAAAAGATAAACTACAACAGAGATAAACCAAATATGAAGGAACAAGGATTCTTTCACTGTGTAATCTATCTTTGACTTATTTCAAATTGTAGTCTCATACACTATTTTCCCTTTAATTATAGACTTATTTCACTCAGCATTCAGTCTTACATGTTCATCCAGGTTACAAGGTGTTTCAAATATTTCTCATTACTCTTTTACAATGTGTAGTATTACATTGTGTGTATGTATTTGTATGTATATGAATGTGTCTACTTATCCTTTCATCTGTTAGTGAACATATAGGTAGTTTCCATCTTTTTCCTTTTGTGACTAATGCTGTCGTGGATGTGGTTCGAATATATGCATTATTGTTATTATTTCTTTAGAACATATGCTCAGTAGTAGGATTGTTAGATTACATGGTATTCTCTTTTCAAACTTTTTAAGCACAGTTTTCCACAGTGCTTTTACCGTTTTACAATCTTGTTAGCAATGGCTGAGAGTTCCCATCACTTGATATCCTCCCTCATCAGCATTTGATGGTCTCTGTAGTTTTGAACTCGGCTAATGTCAAGGTGAGAGGATTACTCGTTCACACTTGGAACTCTCTAATAGCTAAACAAGGAGCCTTAGAGTAGGTTACATGTTAAGCTACTAGTCACAGAGTCAGAAGTTCCAACACGCCAGGCTTTCTGCTCCCATAATGATCAACAACCGCAGAAACCCAAAGGGGAAGTTCCCTTCTGTCTTGCAGGGATGCTGTGAGTCAGAATAGACTCCATGGCAGTGAGTTGAACTTGAGTGGCTAATCATCAGGAACAGGTTTTCAAATTTTTGGCAACTTAAATGCCTTCTTTGGTGAAATGTCTGTTCATATTCCTTGCCCATTTTTAGTGATTTGTTTCTCTTTTTGTTATTGAAGTGTCAAAGATTACCCGCAGGTCTGTCTAAATAAGATAGGCTGGATGAACATTCTGGAGGAGAAAAGAATGGGATGGACAGTTTCAGGGGGACATGGGAGAAGGGCCGGTGGGGGGAAAGAAAGTGGTGTTAACAAACCCAGGGATCCAAATCGGTGGTGAGGAGGGTGTAGGAGGCCTGGTAGGGCATGACCAAGAATAATGTAACAGAGGAATTACTGAAACCCAAATGAAAGCTGAACATGATAGTGGGATAAGAGGAAAGTAAATATATGAAAGAGCTAAGAGAAAAGGGGAATTTATAGAGATCTAAATAAAGGCACGTACACCTGTAAATATAAATGAAGATTGGGAAACGGATCTATTTACATATATGTATAGGTTTAGTATTAAGGTAGCAGATGCACATTGGGCCTCCACTGAAATACAACCTCAATGCAAGAATACTTTGTTCTATTTAACTGGCATTTCATTGAGGCTCACCTTCCTGACACAATCGCTGAAGACAAAGCAGGTGCATAAGCAAATGTGGTGAAGAAAGCTGATGGTGCCCAGCTATCAAAAGATATAGCGTCTGGGGTATTAAAGCTTGAAGATAAACAAGTGACCATCTATCTCAGAAACAACAAAGCCCACATGGAAGCAGCACACCAGCCTGCATGATCACGAGGTGTCAAAGGGATCAGGTATCATCAGAACAAAACATCATATCATTGTGAATAAGGGTGAGTGCAGAGTGGAGATCCAAAGCCTATCTGTAGGTAATTGGACATCCCCATATGGAAAGGTCACGGGGAGGTGACGAGCCAGTCAGGATGTACTGTAGCAACAATGAAACGTAAAACTTTCCTCTAGTTCCTAAATGCTTTCTTCCCACCACTGTCATGATCCCAATTCTACCTTACAAATCTGGCTAAACCAGAGGATGTACACTGGTACAGAGAGAAACTGGTAACACAGGGAATCCAGGGTGGATGATCCCTTCAGGACCATTGGTGAGAGTGATGATACTGGAAGGGTGGAAGGAGGGTGTGGTGGAAAGGGGGAACGGGGGAACCAATTACAAGGATCTACCTCCTCCCTGGGGGACGGGCAACAGAAAATTGGCTAAAAGGCGATGTTGGACAGTGTAAGGTATAGATATATAGATATATAGATCAGGGCTTTTATGAGGGAGGAAGGAGAGGGGAGGAGGGTGAAAAATGAGGACCTGATGCCAGGGGCCTATGTGGAGAACAAATGTTATGAGAATGATGAAGGCAATGAATGTACAAATGTGCTTTACACAATTATGATGAGTTTTATGTGCCCCTAATAAAATGATTTCTTTAAATTACAGAGATTAGTCTCTTGTCTAACACTTCATTGCAAACATGTTTCCGAGACTTGCATTCTCTTTTTACTCTTCTGGGTAAATCTTTTCATGAATATGTGTTTAACTTTTAGGAGAGTTTAGTTGTATAGTTTATTTTTTACAGTTTGTGCATTTTTAGTTATGGTTCATAAGACTGTTTATGCCTTAAGTTATAGCCTCTCCATGTGTCACAGTGGCTGAAATAATGGGTTCAAACATTACATTTGTGAGAATGGCCACACAGTGTCATTCTGTTTTATAAGTTGGAATTGACTTCATAGCAGCTAACAACAACAAAATCAGTATCAGGGTGTTATCTTATTTTTTGTTTAATAAAATCTTTAAAGTTCCAGGTTTCAGATTTGGGTCTTTGAAATATCTTGAGATGGATTTTATACGTTGTACAGATTTTATCTCACATTTCCGCAAACCGATATGCAGTTTTGTTAATGCCATTTAATTGAATGAATTCCAATCCTTTTTCAGACAGATTGCCTTTCTGTCAGGTGGACAAATTTCCTTTTGGGTTCTCAATTCTTGTGATCCAGAAGTGTGGGACCTCCTGCTTAGTCCTTTATGTAGTGTTTAGTTTATCCAGGTGTTTTTCATTTCCATATAATGTTGGAGATTAGTCTTTCAATATCTTTAAATGAACTCTACATTGTGAATGCATTATATCTATACATTATTTTGGGAAGTATTGACATTTTCACAATGTTAAATCATCCTAGCCATGAGTATGGTGTGCTCTTTCATTTATGTGAATCTCTCTTATCTTATTTTGTAATTTACTTGGTGTCAGACTTTTGCATGTCTGGTTTGGTCTATTCCTAATAATTTCATCTTTTTGGTAGCTATTGTAAATGGTATTATTTTCCTGATTTTTGTTCAAAGTTCTCTTTGTTAGTGTAGGGCAGTGGTTCTTAACCTTCCTAATGCCGTGACCATTTAATACAGTTCCTCATGCTGTGGTGACTCCCCAATGATATTATTTTCAATGCTACTTCATAACTATAATTTTGCCACTGTTATGAATCGGGTGACCCCTGTGAAAGGGGTGTTGAGCCCCAAAGGAGTTGCAACTCCCTCCCCATCCCCTCATGAACCTTGACAATTTATAAATTATTATTTTGTCTTTTCTTACACTGTCCAAAGTCTCCTTTCTTTCCCTGGTTTTGGTTCACCTGGCTCCATAGAATAAATTTGAAGCTATTCTGTCATTTTCCACATACTGAAATTGTTTCAGTAGGCTTGGTTCCATACAGGTTTTAATTCTCAGAAACCCTATGGCAATGGTTCTCAACCTTCCTAATGTGCCGACCCTTTAATACAGTTCCTCATTTTGCTAGTTAAGGTTTATTGTGACCACCTGGCCAATAAACATATGTGGGATTAATTGAAGGGCAGTTTAATTGAAGGACAGAGAGATAAATGGCTTGGCAAGCCTCACCCTTCTAGTTCTGTGGTCTCTTGTTCTCTGATGGTTAGACCAGTGTGTGGCTGCCTTAACTAGTTCTTTGCCTCTACTGGCAAGGCTCACTTCCTGGGAGACATCCCTAAGGTGAAACCATATGGACCTTCCCTGATGCGGCCCTGGGTGCTGGAGAAGTCACATGGAGACCCCTGCCAGCGCTGAGATGCTTGCACTGTTACTCCATTCAAAGACTTTGTATCCACTGGCCTGTGATCCTCCTGCATTCGGCGTCACTGTGTGTGTTTTGTGAGTTTGAGGAGAACTTTGTAAATCAGTGTTGGATATATGGGCTAAGTCGGACTTATGGACTTGGACTGAATAGCATCGGGATGCTTTCTGAATGTACACTTACACTTTATATAAAACTCTCTTTTATACATGTATGGATTTCTGTGGATTTGTTTCTCTAGTCTACCCAGACCATAAAATTATTTTGTTGATATTTCATAACTGTATTCTTGATACTGTTATGAATTAGGCAACCCCTGTGAAATGGTCATTTGACCTCCAAAGGGGTCGCGACCCACAGATTGAGAACCGCTGCCCTATGGGATAGCGTTATTCTGTCCAAGAGATTCACTAGGCTTCAGATCCAGCGGAGTGGTAGTGTGTTGGTTTGCCTTTGCTTTTCTTGTTGATCATTGGGCATCTAGGCCAAGACATTTTTTCATGGGAAGTTTTTGTTTTTCCTTTTTTTAAAAAAATAATCTGTTCCATTTCTTGTTTCATGATGAGTCTGTTTAAATTTTCTATTCATCTGTCATTTTAGGTAATTCTGTTAATCTTTGTTAGTTTAAGTACATAGTACATTTTTAGAAATTTGTCAATTTCTTCTAGCTTTTCTATTTCTTCAAAATGTGTTTTCAATGTTAGTTAGTTCTGTTCATCTGTAATTTTAGTTAGACAGTGTGCTTCTAGAAAGTTGTCTATTTCTTCTAGGTTTTCAAATTTGACGTACTGTTCTTCATACTGTTTTATTACCTTTGTACCCTTTTAGTTCAACAGGTTCTGTTGTGATGTCACCAGTTGAAATTTTTCCATGTTGTTTACAACTTTTCCTTTCTCGCCTTTGTTAAATTTCCAGTGGCTTGATTTTATTCATGCTTTCAGAAATACAACTTAGAGTCACTCTTTCTATTGTCCTCCTGTTTTATTTAATTTTTTTTCTGCTCAAGACTTTCCTATTACTTTCTTCTAGTGACTATAATCTTTTTTTTCTGACTTTTTCTAATTATTGGAGTTGTTTGGTTAAGGTGTTGCTTTTGCTTGTTCACTTTTGATGCGTGCATTTATTGCCATATTTTGACCCGAGTGCTGCTTTTGTGTCCCCAAGAATTTCAATTGCTGTTATTCCATACTCATTTGATTCAAAGAATTGTTTCATTTCATGTTTTATATCTTCTCCCTGTGCTTCCTGTTATTGAGTTCACTTTTATACTGTTGTGATGCAAGGAGTGTTTCCATGTGAAGGCTTCAAAAATTTCATGAAATAATGCAATTAAAAATAATAGATTTTTCCACAAAGTTTTTAAAGTCCCCTTATACTCTTTTGACGTTTTAAAATTCATTGAGAATTGCTTGTGTCCTAACATATGATCTATTCTGGAGTATGGTCTATGTGTGCTGGAAAAGAATATGCGCCATGTCTTTGTTGTGTGGAGTGTTCTACATATGAGTGTGAGCCCCAGTTGTTTGATTCTGTAGCTTTGATCCATATCTTTTCTTTCTATTTGTTCTATCCTTCATTTGAAGTGTTTTTTAAGGCCTCTTACTATAATTGTGGAATTGTCCGTTTCCCTTTTAAATTCTGTTAATGCTTGAATTTTGTCTTTTGGAGTTCATTGAATGAACAGTAGTTGTTTTGAATAACTATCTTTGAAGTGGTATATTATGCAGCACATATTAACTGGTAACAATTCCCGTTCAACAAGCAAAGCAAATAAGGATCAAATAAGTTAAACTGAGAAATAAGTTCATTAGTATGTGGCTGAATAAAGTTTTTAAAATTTTGTCTACATAAATCTCATTTAATCTTTACATCTGTTCACCAGATAAGCATATTATTATTCTCATTTTAAAGATGAGAAATGGATGTCCACAGAAAGTAACCACTCTTCTCAAGGTGATTCTTCTAAGAAATAGTAAGTCCAGGGTTTCAACTCCGTTAAGTCTGATTTCAGAAAGATGCTGCTTCCATAACTTCGGACTACAGATTTTGGTCAGTGGAGGGTTCCATCTATCCAGTTAGACAATTCTTCTCTACAGAAAATGGATTGCTCTTATCACTGTTTCAGCAATCAAGATTGCATATTAATATGCTGTACAATTTCATAATCAAAAACATAAAAGAGCAAAAAGAAGAAATCAGTGGAAAATGAATAAGACTTTGGAATTTGAGTTATTTTTAAGGAGAAAAAGCCCCAAACATTAGAAAATAGGTCTGAGCTCATACCCAGGGCTCAAATAGAAAGTAACTGTTGAGAAAATAATTTCATATACATGGCAGTAGAATTTAGTTGGAAAACAGGATGTGGAGGGGGGGAGCATTAACACCTTTTGAAGATGGCATGGAAAGAGCACTGAACTGCAACTGTCTGCACAAGTGACTTGGGCACACTATTTAACCTCTACTGATTTTAAGAATTTTTCATCTATGAGGTTCCTTCAACCTCTAAAATTTCATGATTCTATTTTTTTCTATTAAAGGGACTGTGGGGAAGGGCCAGTATCCATCAATACTAAGGACCAAAAAAGAACAAATCATCTCAGGTAAGAATAACATTACCTCAACATGAATTTGGTGACCACTTACTATGTACTCTAGACTTTGATCTTGTCCTTGAAACCATCATGCAGGGAGGGAACATCTTAAGTCATTAGAATTCAATGCAATAATTTCTGCAATAGATATGAAATGCACAGAAGAGCTGTGATTGACAACAAGAAAAGGCTCTACAACAAGTTCAAGTTCCATACAACAGTTTTCCACCTGAACCATATAATCCAGTTGATAAAATAGGGTCTGAAGTATCAGTGGCAGATAGACATGTATTTTAGAGTCCTCCAAAGGCTATTATTGAACAAAAGACCCATAAAGATTTGGAACAAAGACATGCCACCCCCCCATAGATAATTATCCTCCTCTAGAGAAAGTTTATGGCTTGCTCTTAGAACTCAGGAAAGACTGAATGCCTAAACCATGGGCTACCAAAGTATCATGTACCCTGAGCTGTCCATCCTGAACTAGCATGTTGTATGACCTATAAATTAATAAAATTGGAAATTCACAGCACAGTACAATTAAATGGACAGGCATATTTGAGATTGGTCTGGAGCAGGACCTGAGGATACAAGTTAAGTGAGAAAGTGGCCCAAATCCTCATTGTCTCCACTCCTGTCACCTTATCTTTCTTCCAAGTCTGTCTATGTCCTCAGGGGGAGTTCCTTATCATCAGTTAACTGAGGAGAAAATGTAGGCTTGGTCTTAACAATGCTTACTTCATCTATTTAAAAAAATATAAGCATTCTTTAAATACTGTTTGAATGTATTACTGAACTAATTCCTATAGGTAATAGCCAGCTAATTTTAAGAATTCAAAATTCTCTGCACTTTTCTGTGAAACAAAAGCTCTTTTATTTGTGTTGCAGTTGGATTGCTTGGTATGGCTCTTTCTAGCTGTTGTCTTTGAAACTCCCACTGGATGAATAGGTGTGAGCCTACAAATAATGTGTATGGATACTGGCCATTGTTGCTATGCCATCAGGCATAAAATGAGGCATCTTAGAAGAATGGGAATCTCAAGATCACAAAGAAGAGCCATGAGTGAAGAACATGTTTCGGACCTCAAGATCTCCATGTAGACAAGAGGCAGTAATAGAAGCAGAGGCATAAAGGCCATGGGACATAGTGGCAGACTTGCTGGATTAAGGAAGACAAAGTCCAGTGCCTTTGGAGAGGCTGGCTTGCAGAGTGGGGCATCCTTTGGGCATGTGGTAGTACTAAAGAGGCTTTGTTAGCACCTACCCTATCAGGGTTGAGGTCAAAGTGTCATATGGCTGAGAGACTGAACACCAGAGAGAACCATGTTAGTCAGCATGACTGAGAAAATGTGTTACTATTCAGAGAATTGCTCTTTCTGAACCTGAAAGTAACCCGGACATGTTATCAGGGAAAACCAGTCCCTGGAGGAGAACATGCTTGGTAAAATGGAGGGGAAGTTAAAAAAAAAAAAAGAAGAGGAAAACTCTTAACAAGATGGATTGACACAGTCACTACAACAATGGGCTTACAATGTAAGAACATTTGCGAGGCTGTCACAGGGCCAGGTGGTGCTATGAGGCAGAACCAACTTGATGCCACTTAACAATTTCCCTAATAAACTTCATAATGACGAATAAAGTAAGCTCTGTGTGGACATTGTGATAGCGTAACAAAACCAGCAGATAAGTGGTTAGGGTGCAAAAGAGACCTTCAGTCTCCAAAGATCATTTAAGGAGAACGTTTACCAAGTCTTAAACAGTGCAAAGGCAAGGCAAAGACACATAATCTGGATGAGGGAGATGATGATAAAAGTCTTAATGGTGTGTGTGTGGGGGGGGGTTGCTGGGATACGGGTCTTATGGGAGGGCAAAGAAAATGCTCAAAAAAGCCTGACTGGTGATGGATCAGTTCACCTTAGGAGCCCTGGTTGTGTAGTAGTTAGGCATTGGGCTGCTAACTACAAGTTCCGTAGTTAGAAACCATCAACCACTCCATGGCAAAAAGATGAGGCTTTCTACTGCCATCGTTACTCTCACAAAATCAAGAGCAGTTTGACCCAAACTTACAGGGTTGCCATGAGTAAACATTGACTTGGTAGCAGTGAGTTTTTTTGAGTTTCATAAGGGACTACGGAAGTGGGAATGGGACCATGAGTGGGACACTGTTAAACCTGGCTGAGAAGAGAAACAAACCGAGTGACATTCCTCCAGGTGCAGGAACAGGCAGCCTTAGTTTTCTCCCTTAGACCTTTGGCTTAGTAGTTAAAACAGTCCAGTGCTTCCCCAAGAGAACCACCAGGTATCCTTTTTGTACTAGAGATTACACTTTTTCTTCTACCTAATGCTGTCGCCTCTATGTGTGATGTATTGAGAATTATGAAAACAGTGTTTGTAAGGCCATCTTGAGACTTTTTACTTAATTACTAGTTAACACTCTTAAGACATTTTCAAATGCTCAGTTTATTCACTGCAAACACACACCAAAAAACCTAATAATCTTAAAATTACCTCAAACTACTACGTGTAAAGATATCAGGGAAAGTATGTGTATACGGGCAACACACAACACACATCATAGTCCGAATAAGCATTCTTTCATTGGCGTACTCACCCGGGTAGAGTTGCAGAGAGCAGGAGTTGATGCATCCTTGGTTCCTAGCTCTCTGAAAAGTCCGTGTCTCCACCGGGGTTTAAATAGGGAACTTGGCTGGCTATTTGATGTCACACAAGTCTTATTGGGGCTCCCCACACTTTTGGGGGTGGCTCTCTTGACCATCTGTTGGTTCTCGGCAATGGTCCAATTTGGAGTTAGGCCTGAGTGCCGCTGTATTTCTTCTTGAGAATGGAGTTTCTTGTGTAGCTTTTCGTAATGTGGTTCATATTGCAAGGTGGTTCAATCGTCTTGTAAGGAAGTTTTATAATGCTCTCATCATATCCACCCCCAGGTTCCAGGGAACACAAAAATCAAGAACGCTTCTGGGAACTAAAACTTCTTAACAAAAAATTTTTTTACACAAGAATGCAAATAAAATGAGAAAAAATATCATAGCAAGTATATTAATAAAAAAGTGAACATCCCATGACCAAAATTAGAAAAAAAGATCTCCAAAATTTGTTTTATTTCGAATAAGCAGAGATCTAAACAGGCTGCCAACATTACCCTTACACGTATTATTTATCCGGGAAAAACAATGTCTTCCAGGCTGTTGCCCAGTCAGTCAGAGAGTTTTGGAGTGACATCTAAAAAGTATTTAGTTTCCAAAATATGATCAGGGATTTTAGCCAATTTGAGATCTTTGGCCATATGTTTAGCTAAATGATTAGTTTTATCTCATAAATGGTTTATGGCTAGTTCTTGATCAGTTTGTAAGATATGTGGGACTATGATATCCTAAATCAATATTTGGAATGATGTGCTCTGATAAAATGTGTGGTGTCCATGTGAGAATAGAACTATTGTTCTTTGTAATGTTAATGACATTATTCAAAAATAGGCAACTGTGCAATCGAGCAATGTATTGTTTCTTGTGACACGATGATACTAAGTTCAGTGTTACAACAAAGCCATTGGAAGTGTCCTAGATTTTGGACTCCCGTGGTTCTATAGGCTGTTGCCATGTCCAGAGAATGTTGTATATCTTGGTGTGTGAGTAATGTTTCTTCATCTCAAATATGAAATTATCCCTTGTCTATGATAAGTCCACCTACATATAGTTTAGTATCTTTGAGAATGAGTCACCCCACACTTTATAAGGTATGGGGTTTAACTTCGTAACCCAATATAGGTTGTCTATTGGTAAATGCAAGCACTGTAATAGTGCAGGTGCGCACTGAGTCACAGCCACTGGGTTGTGTGATGCCCAATTTAACCTTCACATTACCTTTAGTGGAGAATCTGGTTTTAAAAATAACCAACTTTCTAATATGGTTCCAGGAGGCAGTCAGTTGTTGCTGCAAGTACTCACATCTGGATTTCATCTTAAAGGATTTGATAGCAGTGGACAGTGTTTCATTGAGCTCACCTAGTCTTTTGATGGAAGGTTGAATGTAACTAACTTCTTGTTGAAGATTAGCAACAGTCTTTTTGGCTTTTTCAAGGGAAGAGGTTAGCAGTCCAGACAAATCGTGTATGGTCTTCTGTAAATTTAAAATGCTGTCTTTTAGGTGTTCCAGATTTGTCATCTTAAATTTTTATATCTTGGATTTTTGCCTGTTGGGCAGCATCCCATGCTAAATCTGCAATGCCAAAATTTGGCTCTGCAAGCATACCTAGAGACAGCTGTCTAGATACCCCGTCAGTGATTGTCTGGGGATTTCAGGTAGTTGGACATTATTAACACATGGTGAACAACAGGGAATGTATTTTTTATCTTGAAATCTACAATGTAGAATGTATATTGAATTCTAAACAACTTAGGTTTAAGATATATCAGCTTTGGCTGGTCACAGGTAGGCAGGGAAGTTGGTGCTCTTGAAGCGAATGGCGGTGGGCTTGTCTTATCAGTAGTCCGTTTGTTTCAGTAATGTTCTGTTATCAGGCAATGGGTCGGATTCAAACAGCCTCTACGTATTCTACATGGTCCAACGCTGTTGCTGGATACATAGCATTTGTCCCACGAAATCGGCACAATCCAGATGGGTAATATCCATTCCCTTTCTCCAATTATAGTATGCTTAATTGTCCAGATTTCATTCATCCACTGTAATCCATCATATAACAATGGAATATTTATATGATCATTAATCTTAAGTCTTTAAATTAGTTTTAAACCGCCAGTTATCCCACCATTCATATGTTTGGTGTTTTAATTTGGATGTGGGACCAACATGATAAGTCAGTCTTGGGATCTTCAACATGACAGGTAAATTTGCGTTTTTTCCTATAGGTAATGTAAACTGTTTAATACGAGAGGGGTGGCATGAATTTCCTCAAAAGTAGTTCCACATGTACAAGTCCAAATGTGGACCTGCTTACTAGAGGCACGTCCCTTATATGTTATACTATTCCAGCAATAATGGGTTAGTAATTTGGAATCCACATTAAGCCTACAAAAAATGAGGGTCGTCCAGCCTCATCCTTTATATTGAATACCTAAATTTTTCTTTTTATATTCTCCATATCATCATCATTATCAGTAACATAAAACTGATCCCCATTGTGGTTGTAGCTGGCAGCATTTGTATATATGCTTCAGTTAATGTATTATCCGGTCCCCGTGTATAATTTTTGTTTCATTTTTATTCCCAATTATCTAGATCACCATATGCTATACATCTGGCAATTATCTCAACTGGATACCTGGGGGGGGGTCCCAATTTCTAAGCAAAGGCGGTGTTTGTGGAAACGGTTGCCAATCATTATAATAACTATCCATCAGCCTAAATTTTATGTTAGTAGTATTTATTGCTGCACATGTTTTGACCTTATAGACTTGCAATTTGTCCCGGGGCTGGGTCCCTCCACCTGTACTCACAGTGACATTAAATATGCTCTTATCGATGAGGACTACAGTACTGACATGGCTAAGGTTAGCACATGTGTATATGCCTCCGGGGGGGGGGGTGGTATAAAAGTGTTTCAGAGATTTCATGGGTACTATGGTCAGGGTCTTTGTGAATACTCATGTGAGGTAAAATTTCAGTGGTGCAATTATAGTAGTTCCGATCCTCCTTAAAATAGTTCTCAGATGAAAATGCATCATCCATTTTAAAGCGGCACAACGTGCGCCACCGTGAATACAAAAGTTTCCAAAGGTGTAGAAGTTGGGAAATTCAGTCAATTTAAAGATGGTGACTTTTGTGTCTCTGTTAATAATTGTATAATCCTCGAAATATCCCCAAGGCACAGGTACTTTTTCAAAGCCAAAGTGAGGTTTGGGATCAGGTATTTCAAACTCAGTGGTAACAGATGGTGTGGTGGTGCTTTCTTCTGTTACCTCATCTCCTTCTTCCGTATCCATGGTTGTTGGAGAGATGCTCTCATGTTCTGCCCCTTCTTTAGTGTCCATGTTTAACATTTTAGGCATGCAAGAGGACCAAAACAAATGGTACCTGTTAAAGAGTCCTAAGGATATTTTGTGGATGAAATCTAAGCAGGTGTCCGGGGAAACTTCAAATTTTACATAGCTGTTGTTAAACAGTGAATATGAGAGATGTGGGGCACATAAGCTGGGCATTTCTTGGTAAAACTTCTGAACATGAAGTTCATGTTGCAAGAAATGTGGTAAGCTACATTTATTGAGGTCCATTTAGCAGTTCAGTGTGGAGAAATTTTTATAAATTGGGACATTACTGTACCTATAGTTTATATCTCCACAGCACGCGGTGACACCATTCTTTCCACATGGACCACGCGCAAGACTGATGAGGGTCAGTATGCTCATTGTCCCAGTCAATATCCGTAATAGCTAAAGTTTTAGATAAAATGTCTTCATCCGTTACCTTTATTTCGCTGGGATCTTCAAAGATCTCGAATGATGTTACCATTCCATGGGTGATTTATGTACGTTGTCTTTTGGGGCTGGGCTTGGGTTCTTTTGAGTCATCCCCGGATTCATAAAGCACAAAAGATCATCAAGTCCGATGGAACATATAAGTTCATCGGCATCAATGGGAGGCAGGAGGTCATTAATGTCAAAGTCAGCAAGCTTGGGAGATTTGGAAGGGCCATCATCGTGTTCTTCTTGGTGTGCTTGCTCCTGGGTTAGTTGTTTAATTTTTTAGAGATGTGGTATTAGAGCTTTAGTGAGGTAAGCATGCCAGGTGAGCAAATGAGATGAAGGGATATATCCTAAAGTTCTATTGAACATTATCTGGTCAGCCACATGGCGAAGATGATGTTCCAGATAAACATCAAAGGATTCACTAGTAGCTATTGTGGCTAGAAGCGGTATATGGTGTAGTGATTGGTCCAGCTCCTGGAGAAGGTGAGCTTCGAAGATTTCCAAGTTTATGCTCGTCTCCGGGGGATCCTCGCTCTCAAATTGGTGGCTGACATGAATCCAGGATCGGAGATTGTTCAAAGGTCTTAACTTGAAGATTCCAGCCAGGTATCTATGATGCAAATGATATACTTGGTAATAGGGCGACAGTCAGGAGTGGTTGTGCTCGGGCACTGTCAGCTGTGGAAAATTGTAGTGCCCGGTGAACAGCAGGACCAAAAGGAGTGCCAAGTAGGATCCCCAGGGGGAGGATGACACACCTCAGCAAGTACACAGCAAAGTAATGGGACTATGAGCACTACAAAGTCTGAGTGCCAAAATTCTCAGTAGGCCAGGCCAAAACCATCGGTATTACAATGGGAATAAGTATAAGTTATATGTCATGAAGCACTCGGTGGAAGTCCCTGCAAGAGAGGAAAGGAATATTAACTCTCTAGGGTAGACCTACTTCCATATAAATTTAGGTTTCCCTTATTACTTATAGTCCATACCGTGTCATTATCATTTTGGGCTATAATTTCATCCTTTAAAACATTGTTGTTTCTATTCAATATCCAAACCTTGTAGGGCATATATATTTTTTTATTTCTGTAAATGATAGTGAAATATCCTGTGGTTTGGTGAACAGTTCATCTATGGATGAAGGCCTATTAGTTCACGGGGAAACAGTAATGCGTCTGGTCACGCGATCACACAGGTGTCCATTATTCTTTTTTGAATTTTTCTTTTTTTCAAACCATTAATCCTTTGTACAAGGCTCACCGCTTGTGGACTATAGGTCAAGTGATTAGTCCATTGTATATCCCGATTCATTTTCCATTCTCTTATTTTTAAAATTGGAGCCCTGGTCAGATTGTATACTCGCCCATGGCCCATAAGCATGCACTAACAATCTAATGATCTCTTTGTCATGTGTGTATCAGCGTTTTCCCTGGGTTTAACATTATTAAGAGGTAAATACACAAATGTACTGATTTTCTAAAATTGTAAGCGGCCCTTTGTAGTCTATCTGTAAGCATTGATTAAATCTGGTCTCCACTTGTACACGTCCCACTCTTTGACTAGTGAATTTAGATATTCTATCTTTACATATAGAGCATTTACTTATAGCTTCCTCTACTTTGTGCCAAGTGACCCTTAAATTTCTTTCACTTATCCAATTGTATACTGACTGCATGTGTTCCTTCCTGTCCCAAGACTCCATGAATGCTTAGTATATTAACCTGGGATACCCTTAATTGTGTTTCTTTCTACTTGGGTGTCACTTTCTCTGTTACTGGTGTCCTGTATTCTCTCTCCTCACTTTTAATTAGTTATGGGAACTTCTCTCTGGAATATAAAATATATGTATGATATATATATATATATACATACATATATCTTGCCTCTTGTAACCACTGGGATTTATGATGCCTGGTCTGCCTTATCATTCCACTCATCCACTTGTTTTCCTTTGTTCTGATGGGCACATACGTGTGTATTTTTAATGGTTATTCTATCTTTTAACACATAATTCTTCTGAAACCTCTAACGGCCCATTTTCCAGATCAAAGGGCAATGCCATTAGTGACCGCTCAAGAGTCTGAAAACAAATGTATGCACTTGGATTTTCTTTTATGCTTTGTGTTATTGCCAACTGCACTGCTATTAGTTCAACATGTTGTGATGATTTAGTCTTACCCTCTCTGGTTCGGAGTTTGTTCTCATTCACCCTGATCAATGCTACCTCCTCCATAATGTCTCGTGTTATTGCATGATGGAGGATCAGTCTGTGAACCAAGCATTTATGAGTTCAGGAGCAAACACTCAGGACCCCATTGCCCAATGTTTGGACCGGGGTGTTCTGGTTCTCCTATGGTATTAATAGGGGGCTCTACTTCGAACTCAGCCAAGGTTTTCAGGATCGTACTTGGAGTTCCTGTGGTCTTCATAGTGAGCTGTTGGAGATACCATCTCCAAGTGATCTGTTTGGGATCCAGTCTAACTCCTGTCATGTGTTCAGGGGTAAGGCTAATTGTTTTTGCAAAGGGTATGTGTGTCCTAAGCACCCATTCCCGATCTTTGATCCTTGCTTCAGCCTGTTGGGTGGCTGTGTAGGAAGCCCATATGACTTCTTCTTGACTATTTTATCTTTTTCTAGAATATGGGAATCTCTGGGTGTAAAAGCTACACGGTTTATAATTTGGATCTCCAGGTGGTTTTTGAATATCCTCCATATGGCACATTCATCCTTCATTATGGTATCTATCCTTAATTTGTCTTTTCCCCTGGCTATTGCAAGGCTGTTAAGATATCTCTGTGGCAATCTTAAAATCATCTGTATGGTTTGCCTTCCCAAGTAAAGCTAATGTATTCCTGGCATTCTTCTGCTAGGGGTATGGCAAAGAAATGATTGGACATGTCTATGGCCGCATATTTATTCTTTTCTGCTGACAACAAATTTATAATCCCCAATGAATCAAGCAGATTACCTATAATTTTAGGTGATTTCTCATTCATTTGTCTGTAATCTATGGTTAGTCTATACTGTTCATTTGGTTTCTTAACTGGCCAAACCGGATAATTATAATTAAATGTAGCATGTTGTTTCAATATTCCCTTTTTCCTGTTTTTTTTTTTTTGGTTTGTGATCTGGCTGTGGCCCCTATTTAAGGGGTATTGTTTGACACAGACTAACTCTTGGGGATTTGGAATTACACCACGGGTGGTTTTGGCGTCACTTAACATGATTGCAACTTGTTAAATCCTTTTGATTTTAATCCATTCTGGAAATATTTTAGGTATTAAATCCATTCCTATACTACTTGGTAATCCCATACTTCCAGGTATTTGTCCTTTAATGTCTTTGTTATATATTCTCCAAATCTTATCTGTTATATAACAAACTACCACACATTTCCTGTAATTCCTCTGATATCTACCAGTTCGTTCCCCTTAACTCTATTTTAGTTTACTAATTTGAGAGCCCGTGTCAATAAGAAATTTATCCAAATATTCTTTTCCTGCTATCATATAAGTTTAAGTATGATCTATTATCTGGGACACTGAATTTATGCAGGGTTTGATTCTCGGGTAGATTTTGTTATCCCATAAAGCCCACTTTATCTCCTCGGGCTGCTGGTTTGTTTGACTTGTAGCCCTGGTGGTTTGGGATTCTGCATCTCCACGGAGCTGATTGCACAGGTCAGAACCTTGAATCCATCCACCTTTGGCCCCTTGTTTCCCCAGGTCTTACCCGGAGGCCTCCCCTGTATTCTGGAGGTAGAGGCTTCCTAGAATGATTGCAGGTCCCAGGTTCATTACCCAAAATGGGTGGCCTTTGTGGTAGCTGTGTATTATATATGGGCTTAAATCGTGGAGTTTTCTGAGGACCACCCCTCTGAATTCCCACCGGTGGGTTTGTCCTGTGTGCCCAAAATGAGAGTTTCATCTCTCTTAGACCTAGGTCTTTTTGTAGCTGCAGCACTCTCATCATTTCTCCCTCTGCTCTGCATCCTTGCAAGGCAGAAGTATAGATTAATTTTAAGTTCTCAGGTGCACCTGTGAGAAAGTCCTGTTTAATGCCTGTGTTGGCAGGGGTGCTGCGGGAGTTCATACAGTACTGTCGTACATCATTTTAAGCAGGGCTAGTTTTCTTAAAACCTGTGTCCCTTCTTTGGGAGTATGCCACCTTAATTTCTCGGTATACCGTGACATCTATGTAAGGCTCTACCGTGCGGTAGGCCAGGCTCACCCAGAATCATAGGCAACACACATCCTGTGGATGAATTTCACAATAACTCCTCAAAGTAACTTGTACCTCATGACTCTCACAAATAGAAATAATGTTCCATAACTCTCATCCAGCAAGTTGTTTTGTGCTTGCTGCTTTGTCCCAAAGAGTAACTAGGCGGTCTATGTCTGTTTTTCCTTTCTGAGCTAAGTCTGGTCTCTTATTGACATACTCTTGTCTGGCATATTCTGACACTTCTGTTAGCCTCTCTTCCTGTCTGGTTGGATTTCCCCAGCGGGCTAGGTTTTCCTCACTTTTGTGACAGTACTTGGGCTATATTCGTTAGTGTCTACAGGGTTTGAGTCTTTAAATGGGTGATAATCACCTAGGTTCAGCCTTTGTGAGTGCTGGGTGACTAGGTTCTTTTCCTTTTTGTAAGTCACTGTGCAATTGGTCACATGCCTGTAGTAAAATGGACGGCACTTCCTTAGGTTCAGCTCTTTCAATTACTGGTTTAACATTCCTAGGATTTCCCAAGTCTATTTTCAAAGATCTGGGCTTGTAAGCACTCTTATCCTTAAGTGCTTGCTTCACTTCACCCCATGGGCTGCTAAGAGGCAGGTCCTGAGGTTTATCCTTTTTAAACATGGAAATCATGATTGTGCAGATTTTGAATCCACAACCACTTCTGTAATTTCCTCAAAAAGTGATATAGTATTAGATTGTTTGGTGGCGTTGGCCTAATCGTGTGCTGGTAGCAATGGATTTTTGCTTCAAATTTATACCTCATTGACCGGGTCCACACACACAGGCATGAGAAACTGACCTCATCGTCGCCCCCTTTCGGGGAAAGGCAGTTATTTCCAGCTCCTCTTAGTACTAGAGTTGGCGAATAACCCCCGCCAGCGGCGCCGATTTCTCGGACTCGATGTTCCCATATGAGTTTGCTGGTCCTCTGTGCCTGGGGTGACTACAGCTCAGCTTGGGCATCGCTCCCCGGGTTGGGTGCCAATGGAATCAGTCGTCTTATGGATGGAACGTAGCCACCAGCGACCTTGCAGTCTCAGAGGCCCCTTCCCTCGGTGGGTCACGTCCCGTGAGTCTCGATCCAGAGAGGCTTGATTGCTAGGTTCGAATCACAAGGTTAGGATCCTGCCGACTACGCCATTGTGTCATGAGCGGCACGATCAATAATTACTTAACGCTCTTAGCCATTTTCGAGTGCTCTGTTTATTCACTGCAAACACATACCAAACAACCTAATAATCTTAGAATTAACTCAAACCACTAAGTGTAAGAATATCAGGGCAAGTATGAGTATAAGGGCAGCACACAACACACATCATAGTCCAGCATCAGAGTTCCAGTAAGCATTGCCTTCATCGGTGTACTCACCATGGGTAGAGTTGCAGAGAGCAGGAGTTGATGTCTCCTTGGTTCCTAGCTCTCTGAAAAGTCCGTGTCTCTACTTGGGTTGAAATAGGCAACTTGGCCGGCTCTTTGATGTCAGCCAAGTCTTATCGGTGTGCCCCACATTTTTTGGGGGGGCTCTCCTGACCATTTGTTGGTTCTTGGCAATGGTCCAATTTTGGCTTAGGCCTCAGTGTCACTGTATTTCTTCTTGAGAACGGAGTTTCTTGTGTTCCTTTTTGTAATGTGGCTCAACGTCTTGCAAGGTAATTCAATCATCTTGCAAGGAAGTTCTATCATGCTCTCATCGTAGTGTTAGCAATAATCTCTCCTTCTCCATTCCCCGTTCCTTGCCCCTGGTCCTCCCTACCCCGTTCCCTTTCCCCTTGTCCTCCTCGCCACCCCCCTCTCTTCCCCTCTGGTCTTCCATCTTGACGGGCACCACCAGGCGGGGCTGAAGTGAGCATGCTACCATAAAATGTGTCTGATTCCATTATTTCAATCACTCTTCCATCACCCAGTAATCTCTATTACTTTATTATGATCCATATATTTTAAGCATACAATTGCCAATATCGAAACTGAGATTAAGTTTTGGGGGGCTGGCCTTCCCCCACACTCCTAGCCTGAAGCATGTTTTGGGGGCACATTAGGAGATTGGTGGCTTTGCTTTGCTCCAGTTGCTAATCTCTTATATTCCCTTCTTGATTTGCCCACTGCACACGGTGTGGGGTGGTTGGTGTGGAGGGGCGAAGGGTGTTCAGACTGCACTATTGCCCCACCTTGTCTCTAGTATTTCCCTGTCCCAGTATGCTCCAGGTAGGCGACATAGGTCAAGAGATCTTGTTGGCCCTATTGTCCTCTTTGTGCCTTAACAGTTCCATGTAGGGGCATCGTCATCTGTGCTTGGTGAGTTAATATGGGGCCCAGATGGACCTTACCTTTATCATTCTTGGTTTGCTCCAATGTGGGCATGATATGCAAGGCCCACATCCAAACCTGTAGGTTTAATGTTGTCTCTCGCATGTTCTTCTAGGTCGGGGGGGGGGGTGTCCACCTGGGCTCTGCATGGGGCCAGCCCTCTAGCCCAATTTTTTCATACATTCATCCTCATGCTTACATTGCCCTCAGTTTGGTGTGCCATGGTTGGATATGTGTGAACACTGGAGACATAACCAATACTCTTTCCCCCTGGATGGGTTAGTACCCTGCTACCTCCCACCCGACCAATGCCATCCTCTCACTATTGCCCACACCCTTTCCCCCTTTTTTTACTTTGGAATAACATATACCCTCCTTGAGTTTAGTCTGACCTCCTCCTGACTGCTTGTACCTCAATCTATACATCGTGTGAGATAAGTAGATTTTCTTCTATACCTACTCATAGCTAAAATATTGAATGATGCAAGACGCATCAAAAGATGGAAAATGTCACTGTTCCAAAAAGAACTAGTCAATATTCCATTTCAGAAGGTAGTATATGAGGAAGTACCAATAGTATTGAAGGAGTAAGTTCAAGATGCCCTGAAGGCAGTCAAACACCAGGCTCCAGGAATTATTGATGGACTACCAACGGAAATGTTTCATATGTTTCTATCCAAGCTGATGAAGCACTGGAAGCACTCATAAGCAGTTGCTTATGACAGGAAATGTGGAAGACAGCTACTTGGCAAATTGACCATCAACAATCTCCACACATCTTGGAAGATCAGTCCTGCAAACACCAGATTCACCATATTTCCACCCCTACTGGCAAAGCCCCATCCTGTCCAAATTCTTTAATTCATCTCTTCCCTTGAAGTAACTGCCCAAAAGGTAGGTAAGCAGCATGTCCCCAAAAATTACTAGGTGGAGACTTTGGCAGCATTACTTGGGGGCTGCCACACACCCCTTCACACTGTTCTTTGCCTCTATAATGGTTCTCTATTTCCAATAAATTACGCCCCACACTCGCCCTGCGGTAGCTACATAAATAATCTGTTGTCAATTTGAGACTTAAGAGTGAAGGGGTGAAGTTTAGCCTGTAAATCAGGACGCAATTTGATGACCTCATTTGGAGGAGGCAATAAGGAACTAAGTAGCTCGCTGGAGGTGGGACACATACTCCCTGTGAGACATGCCCGTTGAGAACATACATGGTGCTACGCTAGAACCCTGGAGGTCAAAGGGCCACATGGAGACCCCTGCCAGCACTGCATCTACAAGACCTCCCCCAGCCACTTGGCCTGTGATCTTCCTGCAATCGGCATTATCGCCTGTATTTCTTGATTCTGAAGAGGGATTTATAGACTGGTATCAGATATATGGGCTAACATCAGACTTATGGACTTGATCTGGACTGGGCTCAGCGGTTTTCTCTGTATTCAATTTCTCTTTTACATACTCTTAGACACATAAGAGTATGAATTTGGTTTTTCTAGTCTACCCAGACTAACACCAACACCCCTTGACACACCCACACATTGCTTTTAAGACGTCCTCGGCATCAGAGGAGGAGTAGTCACCAGACAAAACAATTAGGACTGCTCAATGTTTAAAGAGGGCAGAAACGAGCAAAGAACTATTCCTACCATTGGCCCAAGACAGTTATCACCAAAAGAGGTGGTACTGTCCAATGGCTCTAGAGTTGACAGGGATAGGGGACAGAGGAAACCAGGGTCTTGAGCTCACTCTCCACTTTTCTCTTGCAAATATTGGGGAAGGGGCAGTCTCCAGTCCCATCTGCTGCTTTTCACTGATGCAAACTGCTTGGAATGAGGCAGACTAGCAAAAGAAACTCCATTTTTGTGCTAAGTAAACTGCCTGTTTCTCCATCCCTTAGAAAGTTGACCTGCCTGTTGACCTTCCCCTTATGGGAACGTCTCTGATGGTGATTAATTTTAGAACGTACTCCCCTGTTCCCAGGTTGAAGGCACTACAATTAGTTTTGACTATTCAATATACTTTGATTATTTTTCATATTGTTCCCTTTGATGTTGTAGTCTGAATGGTGTGGTAAATCTTGTCATGATAACCAGGGTATTATGCTAAATTTTGGTAAGATAATTTTGGTTTTCTTTCTTTTGATTATCTTGTTATAGTAACCAGGATATTATATGATCAATTTTGATACTGGTTCTTTTATGTTTAGGAATGTACATTGAAATGCATGTTAGGTGTCTTGAAGTTACGATTAATCTATTAACTTTGCTTCCTGTGTCTATCGACACTTGCTAGAATCTTAGACAGGTGATACATGGATTTCTACCTTTGAAGATGCACTGAAATGTGTACTCAGGACTGCCATCAAAGAATCACTTTTAGGTCCTAGCAGTCAGATTATAACTGAATAGAGACACCTCTAAATTAAGGCTGTTCCTTTATTGGAACCCCTCAACAGTAGGACTGCAAATGCTCCAGCATTCATTCCTGAGTGTGGTTATTGGGCTGCTTCCTCCTTCTGTTCACGCTTCCTAGAAACGCCCACCTGGAATTATGGGAAGAATACCGCAGGATATGTTATTGCAAACACAGCCCTCCCCCAAAGTGTCCCAGGAAGATTAACATGCTCTCCACACCCAATCAGGGGAACACTAAGATCTTCAGATGAGACCTTGAAGCTTAATACTTTGGGAATCAGTTCATCCTGTCCCCTCAGCAGCCATCCTCAGAAGCTTTTCCATGGATTTCCCCAGTTTCCCCTCCCAACCCTCTCTAATCCTCCATGAACTCCTAGTCCTTGTGGAGTTCTGCTCTCAGCAGAGGACTCCCCGATGACCTTCTTTCACAACCATGCTACGTGACCTTTCCAGTTCACTTTAGTAGGATTACTGTGCAAACCTTGGGGTGCCACACCATTTGTACTCTGCCTTGCCTATGAACTAAATAGGTTGAGGGGGTTGGGGGGGCTCTTGATTCCAAATGGTCATCAAAAGATCTTTAGAAAGCACAGCAAACATCTCCATCTGAGTCTATGTAGGGTGGGCCCCCAGACCATGAACTGCTCTGCCCAGAGTGGGATTAGTATGCTCACATCCAGTCATAATTCCTTCCCCCAAAAGGCACTGCAATTCTTCCACCTTATACTTGAGATAGCTCAGACACCCGAAGCATGAGGATTCCTCACACACACGCCAGGTTGCCCTCACAGAACCAGCGACTGAGCTGGATGACGTGGCCATTAGATGATGCCACTCGGAGCAGAGATCCTGGTGGGGCTCAGCAGGGCGGTGGGGTGGTGGTGGAGGTGATTCAGCTCAGCATAGCTACAAGTGCTTGGCAGCTTGCCTCAACAGGGCTGGTAGGCCTGAAGGGAGCGCTTCAAGAAAATTGTGGAAAATCCCATTCCTGCTCTGAACCCGATTTCTCCAAACTTCTAGAACCCCCTTCACGGTGTTTGGGAGACCAATTCTGAGAGGACAATGAGACGCTGTGTGCACTGCTTAAAGTGGTTAACAGAGCACCTTTACTACCTGAAGCCGTGGTTGTACTTCTTGTTGCCTTTCACTGAGTGGAGGGTCCACTCAACTCCAATGGAGAGACATGCTACATAGTAAACCCACAAGCAATCAGATATTCCATAATTAGAAGGTTCTAGACCAGGAGCGGCTGGAGGAAAAGCTGGATTTCAGTTCCAGCTAAGGCGTAGGACTACTAAGACTAGCTGCAGCCATCCATGAGATGCAGCGGGCAGACCTGCGTTACACGAGACACCTGCAAAGTGGCAGATGCATCCCCACCCCAACCCACACCCAAGGCCTGGGGGGAAGTGTTTCACTGCAATGGCCATTCTTCAAGCTCATGACCCTATAATACAAAACTGGAAGTTTGCCACCCCAACCCTTCCCCCCATCACACACTGATACAAGTTGTCCAAGGTTTCCACAACCTGGGCAGAGAGCATTTCCTCCAGAGCAGAACTTCTTGCACCTTGCACCCAAGGGTTAGGGCGCCTTAGGCTTTGACAAAAACACATGCTGCTGCACAGATGTGTTGCACAGACCCACTCACTGGTGGAGCCTCAAAAGCTTCCTGAGTAGAAGGAGAAACCCAAGAATGGGGTGGGGGGTGGCGTGTCCTACAACACGACAAGTGCTCCGATAGCTGGGCTTTGTGTCTGACTCCGCCTTTGCCACTCAGGTCCCTGGGGATTTCTATGTGGCTCTAAAACACACTGGGGAATAGCTTTGCTGTGGGTGTGTCTCTGTGTGTCTTTGCCAACCATTGCTGCAATGAAAACCAAGGATGGTGCCTTCACACCTTCAATCTTGCAGCAAGCCACAAGCTAGCACAATCTTCTATGGTAAACAGATGCTATGAGAACTCATACTCGTGTCAGATGACACAGTGACCGATGCTATGCCAATTCCAGGCTTCCACTGGGCTCTTCTGAAAACAGAATTCTGGCTATAGGTCAGTCCACATTGCCATGAGACAGACCCCCATGGCTCAGAGAATAAACACCCAAGGCTGACAAAGGCCACTCAGATATCAAAGGTAGGACGTGCTCCACAGCATATCCTAGACAAGACCCAAAGACCTTTTTTTTTCTTGATTAAAGTCTCGAATGAGTATTTTTTTCACTCCAATATCTGCACCCTCTTCCTTTCCCATAGAGTTGTGTTGTTCCACCCCATCAGTTGGGGTTATACAATCATCAATGCTATCAACTCCCCTCCTCTTAGAGCCCCTCCCATGCCCCCTTACTTCCCGTATCCTCCAGAAGGAATTGTTACACCTGCACAGAACAGTCTATGAACATACACAAATCTAACATGACCAATGAGGTAAGCCAGGGACCCGTTCTTAAGAAGACAAGGTAAAGTTTAAGCGTCAGGACGAGTACATCCATTTTGCAGTGTGGGGAAGACCTCAGCTGACCCCCACGAGGCTTCCAATTGCTCCAAGTCAGGCATTGGGCATAGCTCAACACCCTCCTGCCCCCAAATCTGGAACCCTGTTCTGACACCACGCATTCCACTCATAGCACTACTTCTGTGCTGGGTTCAACAATTCCTTGCAATGGCTAAACAGATCCCCCAAGACAATACAGACAAATGAGCATAGTAAGTAAGTTTATAGGTTAGCCGACAAGTGAGGATAGGCCAAGAATAATTTCTACTGTTGATTGGCCCACAGTAAACATACCCCTTTCCTCAGCCAGCAAACTAAGTCTTTCTTGTCTCAGGCTTAGCCACATGGTTCCCACTGACCTCACTCCACTCACAGTCCAAGTGAAGGTGCTGCTCCTCTGTTCGATCCCCCATAGCCTGTCCCAGTCTCTACTGTCTGATTCAGACTCTGCCACCCAAGGCCCCTGGGGATTTCAGTGTCCCAAAGGGTTCTTAAACTCACTGCTGAATAGCGCTCCTGTGGATGTGCCGTAACCATCACACCTGTATTAATAAATAACACCTTTCTTAAACAGCTGGACCGAGTAGGCTAGTGCCTGCAAAATCTCTCAGTCCCCGTTTCCAGCTCTTATCTTCATCCGTGTACATGCTCTGGCCAGATTTGTTAGGGTAGAATTAAGGTAATGACAGTGGGGGGAGGAAGCATGAAAGAACCAAGAGGGAAGGTGCATGTTTTATCTTTGCTACACTGCACTGTGACTAGCTTGTTTCCTCCAGGAGACCCTTCTATAAAGGGATGGAACAAGTGAGAAATACTCTAGCCTAGAGCAAATGCAGCTTTGGTCAGGAGGGAAGTTATCTGACCCAGTATCATAACATGGTTTGATCCACAGTAATCCAGCTCACAACCTTGATCATACGCTGCAGGAGTCCGTTTCCCTTACCTGTGACTAAAAAAATATTCACCTGAGTCTGCAGATGGACGTTTGATTTGCGACTTCCACTGTCCTCCATCACCTTCTACAAGTAGTGTTCACAGATTATGCTCTGATAGTTTCATAGCTTGAAACCAGGTGCTGGTGTACTTCCGTGAGGACTTGAGGACTCGCTTAGATGATTGCTTTGGAGATAAGCATTTAGGACCACAGACATTTCAAATTGATGGGCTCATGACTTTTTAATAGTTGAGATTGATTGCTCAAGTGGATGGGGGACGTTTTAGCCATTACATGTTCAGGTTTTCAGGGTAATGGTATTGGGGTTTCAGCACAGCTGCAGGTGCTAATTCAAGATAATAGGCATATCTTGCTAACTGGCAAGGCAGGGTTTGGTCTTTGAAAGAGGCAAAGTCTTGCTGCAAAAGCCCAGACAGAGAAGGGGGGCTGCTGTCAGGGGTTACAGGCAGTTTGGAAACAAGATGGGAGATTCTCATGTTAAGCTATGTTACTACACAAGGTTCCAACAGGTCAGGAGATTCTAAGTCAATGTGAAAGTTGCCGTGCAAAAAAATTAAAAACTATTTACTGTATTTTATGAAGTCTAGGTCTTTTACTTAATTCAGAGCGTATTTGTACTGCCTGGGTGCGGGAATATGGGAGTGGGCTTACCAACTTTGCACTAAACCCCTGGGAGAATGATTTTTGATATACTTTGGGGCTTCAGGGTCTAATAAGTATATTGAAGAGGGAGGGGGTGTTGCATGCCACTCTGGGCATCTCTCTCGTGTATGCTTCATACTACCATATTTGCTTAGGTCTCTGCTGCCCACAGGAGGGGTCTGGCTACAGACAAGGCATCTGAAAAATACAGTACGGGTCCTTGGGGAGCACTTATAAATTGCCATCATAAAAAAGTGATCCAAGATTGGAATACTATCCCAATTTTTTAAGGAAGATCACAATGGTTAGCCTTCCCAAACCACACAAGCTTTGCATAAAGTGTTACGGGGATGCTGTCCCAAATACAATAGTTTCTCGGTGGAGCCCACCTTGTAAAGTTCTGCGAGGATTGTCAACTTCTACCAATGAAAACCCCAGCTTAGGTCAGAAAGGCGTGGAAGACTAGGACTGCCTGCTGATGCAACCGCTCCTCACACTGGGCTCCCACATCGGAGGGCATCTTCACTGCACAGGAACATCGGCAACAAAGCACCAGCAGGGATTGGGTTCAGATCAGCGGTACAGCATGGACCTCAGCTAGCTCCAAGCACTCCCCTTTGCCCGTGAGCCCTTTGAAGCAACATGCAAGGGAATGAAGCCAGATTTGGGGGGAGAGAATCAGGACAAAGCCTTGTTTTACCAATTTCATGCAGCTGGAGCAGTCCTGATCAAAGCGGTGGCTTCCAAGGGGACACCCTGGGCCAGTTCAATTTAAAGGACAGAGGTCAGCTCAAAAGGTTGGGGGAGGGGGAGCATAGATTTGGGAGAGTTGTAGAGTTTACCTTAAAGGACACAAGATCCTGACAGGTTCATTCTGAAACAGTTTGACACCCACAGAGCTGCCATTGGTCAGAGAAAGGCCAGGAAATGGCACCCAGGGATTTCTACTCCATCCCAATGCCCATGACCTTTGAGGGGAAGCAAGGACTGTCCTAGGAGTGTGACACTGGGAAACCTTACCACTCCCACCTGACAGTCCTCATCCTTTATACTTTGTTCGGAATCCTCAGTCAACACTGGAAGGGACCCAGGTTCCCTGCGGAGTGACAGTACTGTGGATCACACCTGCAGGAGTCTCTTCAGGAGAGCAAGGGGAAGGAGGAGACAGTTCCCTCTGACCTCAAATCAGGGAGGCCCTGCTGAGGCAATCAGCTGGTTCCTGCTCAGTTTTATGTGCAGAGGCTATTTGCATTACGAATCCAAATGGCTCTTTGCTGTGGGTACCAGCAGTGCTCTTTTGCCTTGGATTGAAGGGGTCCTAAGCCAGTGCACTCTGACACCCTGGAGGGCTGTCCAACAACCTCCTAGGGTGTCCTTGTAACTAAGACATTAAAGAGTATCATCACTCCTGGATGCCAGGAAGACAGGCCTACTTGCCACTTCCACCTTATACTGGGAACAGCCAGAGTTCAGTAATGGTGTAGGAATCCGCGTGGCTGTTGACAGCAAGCAGCAGGCCCTTTGAAATTAAGCATGGGAATGCCTGTTACATTGCTGGACATGGCCATGAAATTCAGCATGTCCTTTGCAGGTGGATCCAGGGTAGCTCATCGGGCTCCTGCCGTTGACTCCGCCCCCCCCCCCAAATAAACTGCCCAGGCAAATCACCTTACTGTATTGTGTACAATGCTGGCCCCATTCCATATAAAACCGGGCGCTTTTTTCTGCCATCAGCTCTTCAACCCGATCCCCACCCCCCTTTGTTCTCTAGGTGTGCTTTTGCTTACTTAATCTTTCTGCTCTGTTTTATGTCCCATGGTTTCCCTGTTATACATTGCTCTCTAGAGCCCGTTCATCTGAGGGAAAGCAGGAGCAACATCGGCACATGGCAATAAGGATTTTCCAGTCTGGTAAATCCTGCTTCTGCATCGAGTGGCCTCCCAATCAATCTATGATTAAAGGAAGTTAAGAGCCCACCCAACAACCCTGGAGGGATGTTTGGGAACGAAAACCAGCTACAGAGGTAAGCATGTACATGCTGGAAGCACGTGAACTTGAGACCAGAACATGACAGATTTCACCACGGCACATGTTCTGTGCTCAATCTCCATGCACCCTGTGACCAAAGATCGGGTGGGATGTGAGAGGGGAACTCTAAAACTGAACCCCACATACACGCACATGAGAAGTCACTTGCCATAATGTCCCAAACCACCCAGCCTCCCTGTCTCAAGCAGCTGTCTACACCAACTGCTCCAGAGGGGACAACGTGTGGGCCCTGTCACTGTGCGCCATGGGTTGTCTTCAGGGACTCAGATTCCCAAATTCCCCGTAAGCTGGGCCGGGGGGTGAGGGTTCCTCTACAAACTGGCAGACAGACTCTCAAAGTAGCTTGTTAGCAGACTAATAGCCTGTGATAGGTAGGTTCAGTGTGCCAACCTGGACAAGAAACACATGTGGGATTAATAAGGTTGCAGTTCAATTAAAGAGGTAAGGAAACTGGCTCAGCGAGCCTCGCCTTTCCTTTTTTTTCCTTTTAAAATCCTTTAATTGGGGACGCGTAAAATTCTTATCACAATCCAAACTTACGTTTATTGTGTCAAGAACATATGTAAATTTGTTGCCATCATCATTCTCAAAACATTTGCCTTTTACTTGAGCCCTTAATATCTGCTGCTCATTTTCCCCCTCCCTCCCCACTTTCCCCTACCTCATGAACCCTTCGTCATCCATAAATTATGTTGTCATGTATTACACTGTCCAACGTCTACCCTGCCTTCTGTGCTGTCGCTACCCCAGGGAGGAGGCTATACATAGATTCTTGTAATCAGTTCCCCCTTTCTACACGTGGTCTCACAGGATAGTGTGTTTCTTCTGTGTGGGCTTTGTTGCTTCTGAGCTACATGGCCACTGGTTTATCTTCCAGTGTTTAAGACCCCAGACACTATACCTTTCGATAGCTGGGCACCATCAGCTTTAAAGCCTTTCAGTTTCTTGCTGTTTTCTGTTTTATCAGACCAGTGTGCGTGGCTGATTTAGCTAGTTCTCTGACTCCACTTGCGAGCTACACGACCTTTGGGACAACCAACCTGTGGACTGTGTTGCTATAGTTTGTTGTTCCTTTGAGACCTCCTTCACCAAACTGCTGGTGCATCCATCACTTGAGATGCGGACTGTCGGAGGACCCTGTTATCTGGCTGACTGTTGGGGAACTGCCCTGCCGTTTGTTGCCTGTGTAGGACTGCCTGTAATGCTCCACGTACAGAAGACTCAGCTCCTTGACTTGTACACTGCAGCCCTTGTGAGTTGAAGGACTGCCAGTAAATTAACTGTCTTGTGAGTCCCCTGTGTAAAGATTGGTACCCAGAATGGGTAGCACTCGTTTGAGTTTGTGACTGGACATTCCGAGATGAAAAAAAGCCCCAAGGTCAAGTTTCCCATTACTGAAACTCTGGCACTGCATCCACAAAGCACCCAACTCTCCCAATACTGCTACCGCCATCTTTCCCAGTCTCTCTGCCAGCACGGAGTCCAATCAGCCCCATTGTAGGCAAACATCCAAGTTCATGTAGGGCAGTTCCCACTGTTAATCCTGGTGTATGTGAAAGAGTAATCACAGGAGACTTCAGAGACTCTGGGGCCCACACTACACAAACTTGATCCTTATGGTTGGGTTGAAATATATGTGCTAAGGACACTCCCTTTGTGGGTCTAGGGAAATTCTCCTGATAGATCCATTCCAACATACCAATTTCCCTCAGTTTTTGGATGACTTTCTTCTATGGTGTACACCAATGGCATTCAGGTACTCTCCAGCTATCCATATATAATATAAAATCCTACGTTTCCTGGTGGTTTTTTTCTTCTAGAGAACCCTAACACATAGCCCTTCCTTGCATTGTAAGAGAAAGTTCATTTTTACTAAGAAGTTTCCAGGAGCATCTCTCACCCTGTCCCACCAGGGGTGTCCAGGGGGTGTTGAAATTCATGCCCTGCCTATTTCCATTCATTACCTTTTATTTGAAAGACTCCTATATAACCAGCATGGTGCACGCCCAACCCCTGCCATTAGCCAGCCCATGTGACGACCTTCAGAGAACCTCAGCTCAGAATGGCTCAGACTTTGTTCTGTTGACTTGACTGGTAGCAAGTCTATTCTCTCACACACATGCACACCTCACCCACCCTTTTAGAGCACACCTGCAGTTTCACAGGCCAGGACACATCACACTTGGGATGAGACCACAGAGTAGCACAGTCTTCCACAAACTCGGTGGCAAGTTGGCATAGCATTGTCCCCCTGCCGTTTCTCAGGACACCCGGTGTAGCTCCATCGCCCAACAGCCTGACCACCCTAACAGGAGGGTGGATTCTTTGGTCCCGTAGGAGGGTTGAGTCAATACTACAGCCTCCATGTGAGGTTCCTAGCCCACAGGGGTGCGTTTTCAGGATCCAGACGCACCTGACATCCCCCAGAGAGCAAATAGATAATGACCACAATAGCAGGTATCACTGCACAGCCTCTTTTCAGTTTTCACCTTCAAATGCCATTTCTTCCTGAATAAAACTTGCCTAGAAGAAATTGCTGTGATCTCAATGATTGAACTTGCAGCAGACCATCCGATGGAGTGGGGCAGGGGCTTGGGGTGGTGGGGGACAAAAGGTCTATGATTGCTTCCATGGAGACATTGAGAATCAAGACCTTCCAGGAAACTTCTTTGTAACAGTCTTGGCAAAATAATGAACTATCCCATACCCCACTCCCAGGAAATTTGCAGCACACATTGAGAACAAGGTACCAGAGAGGTAGTGGTAGTGAAGACTGAAGCTCCCAGTACCAAAGGGCAGCCCTCCCACCCAAACACACACACACACACACACACACCCCACACCCCCTGCCCTCCCCAGGATGCCTTTCCCTCCCACGGCAAAGTATAGAGGTAATTAACACATTCAACTCATCATGAGCCCACAGGGCAGTCCAAGGGAAGTGGGACAGGAAGCCTTTTCTGTACTTGATGTGTTTATATTTCTGTCACTGCGTATCACTTTCAACAGGGAAATGAAGACACCCTCCCCCCTACATCATAATTTTCTGGTTTATCCCCATTATGTCCCTCCTCCCAGTTCCCCTACATCCTTAGGGTCCCTTCACTACCTGAGCACACAAGCTTCCACAAGGGGGAGCATGTGTTAGAGACTGTTCACACTAAGGATACTTAGATTTCTGCCATAATCGCCACCCTTGTCTCCCCCCCAACACCCCGCACCATCCTAGGGCCCTAAGTACTCCCATCAGGAGCCCGTACTTGGCTTCTGTTTCGCTGATGCTCTGCTGAGATGAGATAGCTGCGTTCCAATAGCATCACCCCTTGCACAGTGAGACAGATCCACCCAGTTCGATTGCCAGTCAGGCTCCCAAATTCTACTGGGTTTTATTTCCAGCCTTTTAGTCCAGGTTTCTCCATGTGGTGCTTACTAAGCGGGGGAGGAGCGTTCACGGCAGTCAAGGGCTACAGAAGCATGCTGGGCACATGAGGCGCAGAGAACGTCCCACCCCCCAAACACACACACACACACACACACACACACACACACACACACACTGCCCATGTTTGTACTAAGGACAGCATGGTTCGAACAGCCCTGAATCCGCTCGCAGGCTACTCTGAGATAACATTGGAAAGGCCACAGGGAAGTGAGTTCCAGACTGTTGTCCAGCAGTGTTCCCTGGAATGCCCATCAAATGCCCTTTACAATCGATCACAACACAGGCTCTGGTAAAGAAGAGAAGTTCAGCAGGAGCAAAGCCTCATCCTTTGACACAAGCAGATTCAGTTACCTGTACAAAACCCGGAACATTTAACTTAGAACTGGCAGTTTGCATGCAAGGAGAGCATGCACAGCCCAACGTGGCCACAGGGACCGAACACAGCCTAAGCCAGAGGGTGTCCGGGACTTGTAAGGACAAGTGACTTCACTGCCACAATAAGCCACTAGTTGTTTCTGGGTGGCAAGAACCACAAAGGTTAAAGACAGATCATCAGAACACCACAGCTTCCCTCCCGTCCCCTGAGGGCATTGTTCTAGACATTCTGCTCCTTAAGACAAAGAAAAATGCCTTGGGGTCAATGCCAACTCATAGCAACCCTAGAAGGATGGGAAAGAATCACATGCACACATGCCCCCTCTTTACCTTTTCCAGATGAGAGGGTAGGCAGGAAGTCTCGACTTCCTCCTACAAAAGGGTCAGTTGTCCCCAACTACTGACCTTGTGCTTAGCAGCATGAGGAGAGCCATATGGCACCTCCTTGTCCCCATAACAAGTGAGATGTGCAATTCTTTCTTTCTGGGAGCTTTTGCAAATATTGTAACAACCCACAATTCAATTAGATCAAGCATAATTGCTGCCAAGTTCAAAACATTCATTCTTCTTGCACTCATGTCAGCTCCCCCTTATCTGCTCTCCCGCAGCCTACCCTCCCCCCAGGAACCATTACAGGTTTTGTTTTTTATGTATCTTTACAATTGTTATGTGTTCCACACGCCAGTGGGGTTATTCACTCACTACTATCTTCTCCACCCCCTTCCCTTCCCACTGCCCCTTTCCATACACTCAGGGAGTCATTACTGCCCTTACTATTTCTGTAGAGTTTTTCATTTTGGCTTTCTGGAATCAAAAAATATGAATTATACAAATGAACATACACAGGTCTTTAGGAGGATTAATGATGTAAAACAAAGACTAATAGTAAGGGGAAGAAATACTAAAAAACTAGATGATGATTACGGTATGCGTTTTACCCATGCTACACAACACCATGGATATATCACCCCTTCAGCGTGGCCCTTCTGTGGGGCTGTCTAATTTATTTCCTGGTGGGTTTTGGGAATCCACTTTGTCCAGGCTCCACAAATTGCTTCGTTTTGAAATTCTCATCTTTATTCCAAGTGACACCTCATGATGACACAGACTGGTGTGCTTTTCCATGTGTGCTTTGTTGCTTCTGTTTAGATGGCCACTTGTTTAACTTCAAGCCTTTAAGACCCTGGACGCTCTATCTTTTGGTAGCTAGGCACCATCAGCTTTTTCTTCTCCACATTTGCTTATGCACCCACTTTGTCTACAGAGATTGTGTCAGGTCCGTATCATTCAGTGCCCATTAGAACAGTGCCCCACTATTAGAACAAACTGTTGTACTGAGGTAAGATTTAAGTAGAGGCCCAAATTCCATCTTCCTTCCTTGTTATATCTAGATGTATATTCACATGCAAATTCCCCTATCTGCATATACTTACATACATACTTTTTCTACATTTATACCTGTATCATTTGTACTTTGTCTTTCCTTGTGCCAAACCCTCTCTTACCCATTAAGTTCCCTTCTAACTCTTCTCAGATACATTTCAAATGATCAAACATGACCAGGAATGCTATTGCTTCCTCGCTGTCAATTTTAGATCCCTTGCTATTCCCCCTATCTTGTCCTTATTGACTCACTGCTCCACGCTTTCCCCCACCTTTATCTTCCAATGTCAAAGCACCTGCCCAAATTGGTCCTGTTTATATCCAGTTGAGAGTTGCTTATCCTGCCTATTTTATAGACAATTTAAAAAAAATTAAGACCATAAAACTAATAGTTCCAAGTCTGATGATCTGACCCGGAGTGGATGAGTATGGCATTTTCCCCAGTCTGTGTACTCCTCACTGGACAAGATTCTCATGCACATGAGTCTTCATAGGACCTTTTTCACCACATAGGATGTTTTATACCCAGGCTGCACAACCACCGATAGGTTTCAGTAATGACGTGTGGAAGAAAAAATCCAACAAGCAATTGCAGCAATTAAATGGCTGTGCCTCAAAAATTGATGGAAGCATGATTTTGAAGTTCAGCAGCAAGCTACACCTGTAGTGCTGCTAAGCTTATTAGTTCACGATCACCAAGCCACTCCTCGGAGGAACTCGGAGGAGTGCAATTCCACACATATGAAAGTTTTACCCTTTCAGAAACCCACAAGGGCATATCTCAGGATGGTAATTATGCCCTGAACATAATTATGATAATTTCCCCGAGTTACGCAATTTAAAAGGTCCCAAGTTTAAAACCAGCCCCTATCCATGGAAGACGGTGTTATTCTACTACAGGTTAAACAGTTCACTGAACACAGGGACAGTTTCATCCGACTGTAATGGTCATACTGACTTGGAAATACACAGAGAAGCACGTAATGAGTCAGAAGTGACTCAAGGCACTTGAGTCTTTTTGATCTGTACCCAGAAACTATCTCTGGCAGAGAAGTGTGTAATGGACCACTTTTCCCTCACATGCCCCTCAACTTAAAATATCTCTTGTACCAGTACTTTGCACACACCTTCCAGATTATCAGTGAATATAGCATGAGCTCCACCCTACAGTGGTAACTGTTAGCAGCTGGCCTTTGCTCTGTCTTTACTATGCAGCAGCCCACTTTCTTTCCAGGGATGGTTTCTTTCACTGGTCTCAAAGACCTCTAACTTCTAGCGCCCTTTCCTTGTGTCCCAGGAAACACACAAGTGCAGTCCTGGCCCTCAGGAGCCAACAGAAGAGGACAATCAACTCTGCCAACTCTGTACCCAGTTGGACACACGGCACCCCTTCTCAAGAGCTGGGCAGCTCAATGCCCAGGAGCAGCTCGCCAGACATCCCATTCGTGAACTCTCAAGCAGTGGAGTTTGAACAGTGCGTCAGCTGTGAAAACACACTATAAAGGTTTGCCTAGCACACCCCATGACTCTTTCAATTTGAGATCCCAAGTTTGCTTTTTGGTCCCCTTTGCAGCAGTTGAAGATCCAGAGCGATGCGTCACGAGGCATCACCAGCTCTGCAATCAGATCCCAAATCGTCATAGGTCACTTCCCTCTTTCGTAGACTGGCAGCAGCATTATGGTGTGGAAGCACTTGCTCTGAATCAATCCCTGCCCCAGGAGACCTCTCTTTAAGCCAACTGGTTCCTACAAACAATACAGCACACTCTGCCTCTCGACTCCTATTTTGTTCTTGTGCTGGTTCCTCCAAGCAATACAATACTACCCACCTCTGAGCAGCCTATCTCTTGCTTTTGCTTGGGGAATTCAAGGTTTCCTCAAAGGACAGTCATTTTGAGACTCATGGGGCTTATATTTCATTACAAACGGCAAATAACTCAACCGACATGAATAGGGACCGTGTACCGTGCACAAACTCTGCATAGCCAGTAAAACCTAAGGTTGTGAACAACAGGTAAGGTGTCTGGCATGGCAGGACTAGGAGATTGCCATTTTAAAGGTAAATAGGAGCACGGGACACCCATTGATGACCTTTGAGGAAGGAAGGACAGGTGCACAGACTGGCCAGACATTGCTGAATGGAGGATGTCATCCAGGCCCATAGGTGGCATGAGGTTTGAGCATTCCTGGATCAACTTGCTGGAGAGTTAATAGTGGGTACACAGCACAAGATTGTGAGGAGAAAATGAGTTTGATAAATTAGGAAGGACTTTAGGTCTTATTACAAGCTATTATAGGTGCAGTCAGGGAAAACCAAGGGATTATTGCTTCAGTACAAATTACAAATAACCTAAAAAAACTTTAGTGGTACAATGCTACTGCCTTGTAGAGTCCGCTTTGATGCTGGAACATCAAAAAAAGCAAAGTTGGGGCGGCGAGGTTCCAAAGGCTTTTGAAAGCTTGGGCAGCACAGAAGTCACACAGACAGGCCGGCCGCTTCCAGACCAAGGTTGACAGCAGCCTCAGAAATTTGGACTCCAGGGACCAATATGAACTGGATTTAGTACAAGGGGGGCTTTGACATGCAAGGCCAGCAATTCAAAACAAGCAGCCACTCCTGTTCAGATTTTAGTCTCAGAATGTCCTGGCTGATCGACCTAGCGTCCTAGGGACAGCGAGTCACCACCTCCTAGATAGCAACGATTTTCCGGAAGCTACAATGGTTTCAAAACCTAATTCAACATATTTCTTCACGCTGATGGTGAGCTAAATTAGCGATGCAATATAAGGAGGCCTGGTAGTTAATGTGAGCTTAAATGTCTGCACAGCAGAGCCCCGCTTCTTTCCTACCATCGCTTCACACCGGCTTCTTCCCCAACCACGACTTCCCTTGCTGGATTCACTTTGGGTTTCACCACCCATGGCCCCAAATTCATTTTACTTTTAATATTACGACGTAAAACTTCCCTTTCTTACATCCTATTTCCCCCTTTTCACTTCCTGGCTTTTTGAAAGGGTGTTGTAAAAAGGTTCAACTCACATAATTGTACTTTTTTTGTGAGAGTGTATTTGTAAAGCAATACAAAAACCCAAAGAAACTACCCTCCCTTGTTTGCCAGCCCAAGCAAGCTGAGAAAACTCCAGAATGCTGAGGCCACTGGAAAGGTATGGTTCCTACAACTCATGCAGTCCATTCATTCCTCAGCAAGTGCTAATGAACACATCTGGTTCTGAACCAGAGTGCCTGGTGGAGTAGTGGGGATTTGGCTTTGGGCTGCCAACTATAAGGTGGGCACTTCAAATGCAGGAGTCCCCAATGCCCCTCCTTCTCCAAGGTAAGAAATGCTTTCCATTTCCCTTATAAGGAACTCCTGATGGCAGGGTAATTATGCCCAGAGCTGGGTGATCTACAAGGTTTCAGTTTCAAACCAGCCTCTCTCCTTTGGAGAAAGGGGATTATTCTACTCCAGGCTCAAAAGTTCACTGAACACAGGGACAGTTCCACTCTGCTATCAGGGTCACTTTATGATTTCACATGGATATCAAGTGTCTCATTTCAATTCTCAAAGACTGATATTGAAATACACAGAGAATTACTTTACGAGTCAGAATGTGACTCAAAGGCAAGGGAGTCTTGTTGTGGGGTTTTTTTCCTGTTCCCAGTAACCATCTCCATCAGATAAGTGTTCTAAGACTCCTCTCTCCCAACCCCTTCCCCTTCCCCATCTCCACCTCCATTTTCAATGCCAGTATTGTTACACAACCTCCTGCTGTCAGATAATGAAGCTTGCACTAAATCCCAGTTTCAAGTGTTATCAGGTTGCCTGTCTTCTGTCTCTACTCAACAGCACACCTTAATTTCCAAGTTCAGCTTCCAATGTACCACTAATTTATGGAAGGCTTTCCTGCATCCCACAGAACACACATTTGCCTTACTGGCCCTCAGGAGGCAACAGGAGAGGGCAATAAATGCTGCCAACTATGTACACAGTTGAATGCATGTCCCCCGGCCTCCCCTTAAGAGCTGGGCAACTCAATGCCCAGGAGCATCTCTCCAGACATTCCATTCGTGAACTGTCAAGCAGTGGAGTTTGAACAGTGCAGGAGCTGTGCCAAGTCAGCTTTTATAGCAACCCACTCCTCTCCCACCCCAACGTCCTCAAAAACAGTAAATACACTATACAAGTTTGCCTAGCACCCCACAACTAATTCAGTTTGAGACGCTGAGTTTGCGTTGTGGTCCCCTTTGCAGCAGTTGAAGAGCCAGAGCGATGTGTCACGAGGCAACATCAGCTCTGCCATCAAATCCCAAGCTGTTCACTTCCCTCCTTCGTGGACTGGGAGCAGCCTTCCCGTGTGGAAGCACTTGCTCTGAGTAAGTCCCTGTGCCAGCAGACCTCTCTTTAAGCCAACTGGTTCCTCCAGACAATACAGCACACCACACCGTTCAAATCCTTGTATATTGTTCTTGGGCTGGTTCCTCCAAGCAATACTACCATCCTTTTACCAGCCACTCTTGTCCTTTTGCTTGGGAAATTCAAGTCTTCTTCAAAGGAGAGTCATTTGAGACTCATGGTGCCTATTTCATTACAAACTGAGCAAATACTAAGCCTGCTTGTATAGGGACCGTGTACCATGCACAACCTCTGCACAGCCAGAAAGACCTGAGATTGTGAACAACAGGTAAGGTGTCTGGCATGGAATGACTGGGAGATTGTCATTTTAAAGGTAAATAGGAGCATGGGACACCCATTGATGACCTTTGAGGAAGGAAGTACAGGTGCAGACTGGCCAGGCAGAACTGCCTGGATGATGTCATCCAGGCCCATGGGTGGCATGAGGTTTGGCCATTCCTGGACCAACTTGCTGGAGAGGTAATAGTGGGTACACAGCATAAGACTGAGTAGGAAACATTGATAACTTAGGAAGGACTTTAGCTGTTATTTTGTGCCATTAAAGGTTCAGGGAGAGAAAAAACACAAGGTAGTCCTGCTTCAGTACAGATTACCCATAGCCAAAGAAACTCTTAGTGGGAAAATTCTCCTGCCTTACAGGGCCCACTTTTAAGAAGGATCCCTTGAACAGTAGAGTTGTGGTGGGGGGTTCCGAAGGATTTTGAAAGCTCTGGAAGCACTAAAGTCACACAGAAAGCCAGCTGCTTTCAGACCAAGGCTGACAGAAGCCTCAGAATTTTATACTCCAGGGACGAACGTGAACTGCATTTCGTGGACGTTGACCTGCAAGGCAAGCATTTAAAAACAAGCAGCCACTCCTTTTGCGATTGTAGTCTCAGAAACTAGCTGCGCTATTCAGAACAAGCAGCCACTCCTGTTGAGATTTTAGTCTCAGAAACTCCTGGCCATTCTACCTAGTGTCCTACAGACTGCGAGTCGGCACCTACTAGACGGCAGTGGGTTTCCGGAAGCTACAACGATTTCCAACCCAAATTCTACACATTTATTCAGGCTATGGAAGAGTAAATCAGTGAAGCAGTCAAAGAGGCCTGGTAGTTAACGTGAGCTTAAATGTCTACACACTAGTGCCCAGCTTTCCCCACCCCTGCCCCATTCCCTTGGTAGATTGACTTTGGGTTTCGCCTCCCATGGCCCAACCTTCCCTTCAATTTTTATTTAATGACCTAAAGCTTCCCTTTCTTACATCCTGCTTTCCCCTTTGCACTTCATAGCTTTTTGAAAGGGTGTTCTGAATGGGTTGAACTCACATAAAAGTACTTTCTTTTGGTGAGAGCACACATTTAAAGGAAAAAAACAAACTACCTTCCCAGGTTTGCCAGCCCAGGTAATCTCAGCAAACTCCAGGGTGCTGAGGGCACTGGAACAGCGCCATTGCTGCCCCTCATCCAGCCCATTCACTGCACATCAAGTGATAATAAACAGACCTGACTGAACCAGAGTCCTTGGTGGAGTAGACAGGATTTGTCATTCGGCTGCCATCTACAAGGTAGGCACTTGAAATGCCACAGTCCCCAGGCCCCCTCGTTCTCCAAGGTAAGAAAGGCTTTCTATTTTCCCCATAAGGAACTCCTGGTGGCATGGTAATTATGCCCAGAGCTGGGTTATCTACAAGGTCCCAAGTTTCAAAACAGACCCTCTCTCCATGGGAGACAGGGAATTATTCTACTCCAGGTTCAACAGTGGTCAGAACACAGGGACAAGTTCCACTGTGTTATCAGGGTCACTATCTGAGTCCACACTATTGCCAAATGTCTCATTTCCAGTCTCAAAACCTGATTTGGAAATACACAGGGAATCACTTCATGTGTCAGAATTGACTCAAAAGCAGTGGAGTCTTGTTTTTTGGGGGCTTGTTTTTCTGCTCCAAGAAACCATCTCCATCAGAGAAGTCTCCTAAAATTGCTCTCCGAACCCCTTCTCCCTCCTCCACCTCCACGTGCCAGTACTTGTGACACAACTTCCTACTGTCAGTTAATGAAGTCTGTGCTTAATCCCAGAGTCCTAACTCTTTTCAGTTTGCCTTTACTCAACAAACCCCCTAACTTTGCAGGAAAAGCTGCCACATGACCACTGGTTTCTCGAGCTCTTTCCTTGCATCCAAGAGAGCGTACAGTTGCTGAACTGGGCCCTCAGGAGCCAACAGGAGAGGGCAATCAACTCTGCAACTCTGTGCCCAGTTGGAAGCACGTACCACCCCCACCACCCCCAAAGGCTGGACAGCTCAATGCCCAGGAGCAGCTCTCCACACATGCCATTCATGAACTGTCACACAGTGGAGTTTGAAGAGTGCAGCAGCTGTGCCAAGTCAGCCTTTTATAACAACCCACTCCTCTCCCACCCCAACTTCCTCATAAACTGTAAATACACTATGGAGTTTGTCTAGCCCCCTGTGATGCGTACAATTTGAGACCCCGAGTTTGCTTGTGGTCCCCTTTGTAGCAGTTGAAGATCCAGAGCGATGCGTCACCAGCTCTGCAACCAAATACCAAACAGGCCTAGTTCACTTCCCGCTTTCCTGGGATGGACGGGAGCAGCCTGCTGGTGTGGAAGTACTTGCTCTCAGTAAGTCCCTGCCCAAGGAGATCTGACTTTATGCCAACTGGTTCCTCCAGACAATACAGTACTACCCCCTTGTCCCACCCTATTTTGTCCTTTTGCTAGGGTTATTAATGTTTCTTCCAACAACCGCCATTTCAAGTCTCATGGTGCTTATTTCAACAAAAACTGCAAAATACTCAGTCTGCTTGGGCAGGGACCATGGGCCTGCACAACTTCTGCACAACCCTTACGTTCTAAGGTCCAAAATAATTCTAAGGTGTCTGGCATGTCATGATTAGTAGAGTGCCATTTTAAAGATTATTAGGAGCACAGGACGATCACTGATGAACACTCAGGAAGTAATGAGATGTGCAGACTATCCAGGTACATCTGCACACAGGATGCCATCAAGGCCCATGGGTGGCATGAGGTTTGAGCACTCCTCCACCAAGTTGTTGGACAGTTAATAGTGGGTAGACAGCATAAGATTGCGAGTAGGGAAACAAGGTTTGCTAACTCAGGAAGGATTTGACTCTTAATACAAACCATTACAGGTACAGGAGAGAAAAACCAGGCGTTCTTGGTTCAGTACATATTACCCCCCTTAGCCTAAGAAAACCTTAGTGAGAAGATTCTCCTGCCTTACAGGGCCCGCTTTGAAGTTGGATCCCAGGAACAGTTTAGTTGCGGTGGGGACTTCCGAAGGCTTTTGAAAGCTCTGGCAGCACAAAAGTCACACAGGAAGGCCGCTGCTTCCAGACCAAGGTTGACAGAAGCCTCAGAAATTTGTACTCCAGGGACCAACGTGAACTGGATTTAGTACAAGTGGGTTTTGACCTGCAAGGCCAGCAATTCAAAACAAGCAGCCACTCTTGTTGAGATTTGTCTCAGAAAGTCCTGGTGGTTCTACCTAGTGTCCGAGGGACTGCGAGTCAGCACCTCCTAGACAGCAGCGAGCTTCCAGAAGCTACAAAGGTTTCCAACCTAATTCTACACATTTATTCAGGCTGTTGGTAAGGTCAATTAGTCACCCAGTCGAAGAATCCTGGAAGTTCATGTGAGATTAAGTGTCTTCACACTAGCGCCCTGCTTCTAGTCCACCCTACGCTCTTCGGACACCAGCTTCTTTCCCACCGCTGTCCCATTCCCTTGCTGGATTAACTGCGTTTTGCCACCCATGGCCCCAACTTCACTTTACTTTTTATTTGATGACCTAAAGCTTCCCTTTCTTACATCCTATTTTCCCCTTTTCACTTCATAGCTTTTTGAATGCGTGTCCTGAATGGGTTCAACTCACATAAAAGTACTTTCTTTGGTGAGAGCATACATTTAAAGGAAAAAAAACCAAACTACCTTCCCAGGTTTGCCAGCCCAGGAAAGCTCAGCAAACTCCAGGGTGCTGAGGGCACTGGAACAGCGCGATTCCTGCCGCTCCTCCAGTCCATTCACTGCACATCAAGTGATAATAAACAGACCTGAGACTGAACCAGAGTCCTTGGTGGAGTAGATGAGATTTGGAATTGGGCTGCCAACTACAAGGTAGGCACTTCAAATGCAGCAGACCCCAACTCCCCTCCTTCTCCAAGGTAAGAAAGGCTTTCTATTTTCCCCATAAGGAACTCCTGGTGGCATGATAATTAGGCCCAGAGCTGAGTGATCCACAAGATTCCAAGTTTTAAACCAGCCTCACTCCATGGGAGACACGGGATTATTCTATTCCAGGTTCAGCAGTGCACTGAACACAGGGACAGTTCCACTCTGCCATCACGGTCACTATCAGATTGCACATGGATGCCAAGTGTGTGGTTTCCATTCTCAAAAACTGACTTGAAAATACACAGGGAATCACTTCATGAGTCAGAATTGTCTCAAAGGCAGTGGAGTCTTGTTTTGGGTATTTGTTGTGTGTTTTTCTTTTCTGTTCCCAGGAACCATCTGTGGCAGGGAAGTGTTATTTTCATTGACGGAACTCATCCTTCCCATGTGGAAGCACTTACTCTGAATCAATCCCTGCCCCAGGAGACCTCTCTTTAAGCCAACTGGTTCCTGTGAACCCTACAGCACACTCCACCTCTCAAATCCTTCTGATGTGTTCTTGGGCTGGTTCCTCCAAACAATACAATATTACCCACCCCCCTTTTACCAGCCCCTCTTGTGCTTTTTGTTGGGGAATTCGAGTTTTTTTTCAAAGGACACTCATTTTGAGACTCATGGTGCTTATTTCTTTATAAACTGTGCAAGTACTCAGCTGCATAGAGATGGCATCATGGGCCGTGCACAAAATCTGCACAGCCATTAAGATCTAAGCTTGAGAATGAAAGGTAAGGTGTCCGGCATGCCATGGCTTGAGGAATGCCATCTTAAAGTCAGGAACATGACACACTCATTGATGACCTTTGAGGAAGGAAGGACAGGTGCAGACTATCCAGGCAGAAATGCATAGAGGATGTCATCAAGGCCCATGGGTGGGATGAGGTTTGGGCATTTCTGGATCAACTTGCTGCAAAGTAAACAGTGGCTACACAGCTTATTACAATGAGAAGGAAAATGGAGTTCGAAAACTTAGGAAGGACTGTAGCGCTTATTCTGAACCATTACAGGTTCAGTGAGAAAAAAACAAGGCATTCTTGCTTCAATACAGATTACCAATAGCCTAAGAAAACCTTAGTGGGAAAATTCTCCTGCCTTACAGGCCCTGCTTTGAAGTTGGAACCCATATACGCCAGACTTGGGGTGGGGGCGTCCAAAGACTTTTGAAAACTCACGCAGCACAAAAGACACAAAGAAAGGCAGGCTACTTCCAGAACAAGGTTGACAGAAGCCTCAGAAATTTGTACTCTAGGGACAAACATGAACTGGATTTAGTACAAGGTGGGCTTTGACCTGCAAAACAAGCAGCCACTCTTGTGGAGATTTTAGTCTCAGAAACTTGCCCAGGAGTTTAAAACAAGCAGCGACTCCTGTTGAGATTTTAGTCACAGAACTTGACCAGCACTTCAAAACAAGCAGCCACTCCTGTTGAGATTTTAGTCGCAGAAACTCCTGGATGTTCTACCTAGTGTCCTAGGGAATGCCAGTCACCACCTCCTAGACAGCAGCGGGCTTCCAGAAGCTAAAACGGTTTCAAAACCAAATTCTACACATTTATTCAAGCTATGGAAATGTAAATCAGTGAAGCAGTCGACGAGGCCTTGTAGTTAATGTGAGCGAGCGTGTCTGCCCAGTAGCGCCCTGCTTGTTGTCCACCCCTTCACCCCAGTTCGATTCCCTTGCTGGATTGACATTGGGTTTCGCCTCCCATGGCCCAACCTTCCCTTCAATTTTTATTTAATGACCTAAAGCTTCCCTTTCTTACAACCTGCTTTCCCCTTTGCACTTCATAGCTTTTTGAAAGGGTGTTCTGAATGGGTTGAACTCACATAAAAGTACTTTCTTTTGGTAAGAGCATACATTTAAAGGAAAAAATCAAACTACCTTTCCAGGTTTGCCAGCCCAGGTAATCTCAGCTAACTCCAGGGTGCTGAGGGCACTGGAAGAGCGCGATTGCTGCCCCTCATCCAGCCCATTCACTGCACATCAAGTGCTAATAAACAGACCTGACTCTGTACCAGAGTCCTTGGTGGAGTAGACAGGATTTCGCATTGGGCTGCCAACTACAAGGTAGGCACTTCAAATGCCACAGTCCCCAAGGCCCCTCCTTCTCCAAGGTAAGAAAGGCTATTTTCCCCATAAGGAACTCCTGGTGGCATGGTAATTAGAACCAGAGCTGGGAGATCTACAAGGTCCCAAGTTTCTAAACAGGCCCTCTCCATGGGAGACGGGGGATTATTCTACTCCAGGTTCAAAAGTGCACTGAACACAGGGACAGTTCCACTTTGCCATCACCTTCACGATTTCAGTCCGCACTGATGCCAATTTTCTCATTTCCATTCTCAAAATCTAACTTGAAAATACACAGGGAATCACTTCATGTGTCAGAATTGACTCAAAGTCATTGGAGTCTTGTTTTTGGGTGATTGGTTTTTCTGCTCCCAGAAACCATCTCTATCAGAGAAGTCTTCTAAGACTTCTCTCCGAACGCTTTCTCCCTCCTCCACCTCCATTTCCTGTGCCAGTACATGTTACACAACTTCCAGCTGTCACTTAATGAAGCCTGTGCTTAATCGCAGAGTCTCAACTGTTTTCAGTTTTCCTTTCAACAAACCCCCTTACTTTGCAGGAAAAGCTTCCAAATGACCACTAATTTCGGGAGCACTTTCCTATGTCCTAGAGAACGTACACTTGCAGTCCTGGCCCTCAAGAGCCAACAGGAGAGGGCAATCAACTCTGCCAACTCTGTACTCAGTTGGAAGCACGCACACCCTCCTCGCCCCCAAGAGCTGGGCAGCTCAATGCCCAGGAACAGCTCTCCAGACATGCCATTCATGAACTGTCACACAGTGGAGTTTGAAGAGTGCAGCAGCTGTGCCAAGTCAGCCTTTTATAGCAACCCCCTCCTCTCTCCCAGACCAACATCCTCATAAACGGAAAATACACTATGGAGTTTGTCTAGCCCCCTGTGATGCGTACAATTTGAGACCAAGTTTGATTTTGGTCCCCATTTCAGCAGTTTAAGATCCAGAGCGATGGGTCACCAGGCGTCACCAGCTCTGCAACCAAATCCCAAACAGGCCTAGTTCACTTCCCGCTTTCCTGGCATGGGAGCAGCCTGCTGGTGTGGAAGCACTTGCTCTGAATAAGTCCCTGCCCCAGGAGATCTGACTTTAGGCCAACTGGTTCCTCTAGACAATACAGTACTATGCCCCTTGTCCCATCCTATTTTGTTCTTTTGCTAGGGTTATTAAAGTTTTCTTCCAAAAACAGCCATTTAAAGTCATGGTGTTTATTTCATCACAAACTGGGCAAATACTCAGTCTGCTTGAGCAGGGACCATGGGCTGTGCACAACTTCTGTACACCATTAAGAGCCCAGGTTGAAACTAATTGTAAGGTGTCTGGCATGTCATGACTAGTAGAATGCCACTTTAAAGATAATTGGGAGCACAGGACGATCATTGATGAACACTCAGGAAGTAATGAGATGTGCAGACTATCCAGGTACATCTGCACACAGGATGCCATCAAGGCCCATGGGTGGCATGAGGTTTGAGCATTCCTCGACCACGTTGTTGGAGAGTTAATAGTAAGAACACAGCACAAAACTGAGTAGGAACACGATATGGATAACTTAGGAAGGACTTTAACTCTAATTATGAGCCATTACAGGTTCAATAAGAGAAAAGGCGGCATTCTGCCTTCAATACAGATTACCATAGCCTAAAAAAACTTTAGTGGGAAAAGTCTCCTGCCTTCCAGGGCATGCTTTGATGTTGGAACTCATGAACCGCAGACTTGGGGTGGGGAGTTCCAAAGTCATTTGAAAGCTCTGGCAGCACAAAAGTCACACAGAAAGACCGGCTGCTTCATGACCAAAGTTGACAGAAGCCTCAGAAATTTGTACTCCAGGGAAGAACACGAACTGGATTTAGTACAAGGTGGGCTTTGACCTGCAAGGCCAGCACCACAGTTCAAAACAAGCAGCCACTCCTGTTGAGATTTTAGTCTCAGAAACTCCTGGCCATTCTACCTAGTATCCTAGGGATAGCGAGTCACCACCTCCTAGACGGCAGCGAGTTCTCGGAGGCTACAAAGGTTTCAAAACCTCATTCTACACATTTATTCAGGCTATGGAAAGGTAAATCAGTGACACACTCGTAGAGTCCTGGTAGCTAATATGAGATTAAGTGTCTACACACTAGTGCCCATCTTCTTGCCCACCACCCCTTCACCCCAGCTTCTTCCCGACCCATGCCCCATTCCCTAGCTGGATTGCATTTGGGATTCGCCTCCCATGGCCCCACCTTCACTTTACTTTTAACTTTACGACCTAAATCTTCCCTTTCTTACACCCTATTTTCCCTTTTTCACTTCTTGGCTTTTTGAAAGGGTGCTCTAAAATGGTTCAACTCACATAATTGTACTTTTTTGGTGAGAGAATGTATTTTAATAAAAATAAACCCAAGAAACTAAACTCCCCCGTATTTGTCAGCCCAAGCAAGCTGAACTAACTCCAGAATGCTGAGGCCATGGTATGGTTCCTTTAGCTCATGCAGACCCTTAATTCCTCAGCAAGTGCTAATGAACACATCTGGTTCTGAACCAGAGTGCCTGGTGGAGTAGTGGGGATTTGGCTTTCGGTGGGCATTTCAAATGCAGCAGTCCCCAATGACCCTCCTTCTCCAAGGTAAGATATGCTTTCCATTTCCTCCATAGGGAACTCATGGTGGCATGGTAATTATGCCCAGAGCTGGGTGATCTACACGGTCTCAGTTTCAATCCAGCCCCTCTCCATGAGACAGGGGAGTATTCTACCCCAAGTTCAAGAGTGCACTGAACACTGGGACACTTCCACTGTGCTATCACGGTCACTATCTGAGTCCGTATTGATGCCAAATGTCGCATTTCCATTCTCAAAACCTGACTTGGAAATACACTGGGAGTCACTTCATTTGTCAGAATTGACTCAAAGGCAGTTAGGTCTTGTTTTGGGGGCATCTTTTTTCGGTTCCTAAAAACCGTCTCCATCAGAGAAATGTTCTAAGACTGCTCTCCCATCCCCTTCCCCCTCCCCAATCTCCACCTCCATTCCATGTGCCAGTACTTGTCACACAACTTCCAGCTATCAGTGAATGTAGCCTGAGTTCCATCCTATAGTGGTAACTGTTTTCAGGTGGCCTTCATACTGCCTTACTCAGCAGCCCCCTTTCTTTCCAGAGAAGGCTTCTTTCATTGGTCTCCAAGGCCCCTAACTGCTAGAGCCCTTTCCTTGTGTCTCAGGGAACACACAGTACAGACTGGCCCTCAGGAGACAACAGGAGAGGACAATCAACCCTGCCAAATCTGTACCCAGTTCGACGCACGGCACCCGCTCTCAAGAGCTGGGCAGCTCAATGCCCAGGACATCCAGACATCCCATTCTTGACCTGTCAAGCAGTGGAGTTTCAACAGGGCAGCAGCTGTGCCAAGTCAGAGCTCTTTATAGCAACCCACTCCTCTCTCCCACTCCAACTTCCCCTTAAACGATTAATACACTATAGAGAGTTTTGCCTAGCACCGCATGACTAATTCAACGTGAGACCGTTCGCTGTGGTCCCCTTTGAAGCAGTTGAAGAGCCAGAGCGATGTGCCACAAGGCTTCATCAGCTCTGCAGTCACATCCCAAGCAGTCCTAGTTCACTTGCCTTCTCCCTGGCCTGGGAGCAGCCTTCTCATGTGGAAGCACTTGCTCTGAATCAGTCCCTGCCCCCGGAGACCGCTCTTTAAGCCAACTGGTTCCTCTGAACCATACAGCACACCCCTTTCCAATCCCTCCATTGTCTGCTCTTTGGGAAATCCGGGTTACTCCAAGGGCAGGCATTTGAAGCTCAAACGTCTCAGGGCGCTTATTTCATTATAAACTGGGCAAGTCCTCAGCCGGCTGGAGTGGGGACCATGGGCCGTGCACAAACTACACAGCCAATAAAGTCTAAGGTTGAAATGAATGGTAAGGTGTCTGGCATGACTGTGCTTTGTTCTTTCCTGTTGTCTGTCCTTCCGCCCAAAGCTCATGGTGACCCATCAAGTTCACTTCTAATTCCTCTCATACATTTTAGTCAATCAAACGACCAGGGATGCTACAGCTCTTCACTGTCAACCTCAGACAGGGACGTGTTTACATAACACTTAGCCTTGTTTCAGTCCTCAGCATCTTCTAATCATTCATGCATGCGTTATTTGCCTTTGTGGAATTGAAGTTTCCTACAGATTTCAGAAGCAAGTCCCGTATCTGAAAGCTCATTGCCAGACATTATCTGCTGTCTGTGTAACACTCACTTGACAAAAGATTCTAATGTGCATGAGTCTTCATAGTACTTTTATCACCACGAGTTGTTTTATACCCAGGCTGCACAACCACCCATAGGTGTCAGTAATGACTTGTGGAGGCAAAAATCCACCAGGCAATTGCAGCAATTAAATGGCTGTGCCCCGGATATATAAATGGAAGGATGATTTTCAAGTTCAGCAGCAAGCTACACCCATAGTGGTGCTGAGGTTTATTAGTTCAAAATGACCACGCCACTCCTTGGAGGAACATAGATGAGGAATTCCTTCCCAATGAAAGTTTTACACTTTCAGAAACCCACAGCAACAGATCGCAGTATGTCCCAGGTCCTGTATGGTTGCTATGAGTCCTTATTGGCTACTTGACAGCACCCAGTTTTCCCTGTCAAGTTTAAGTGCTTGTCACACAGGAGGCAAAGGTTGATGTTTAGCTTGTGCTAACCAGGAGTACTGCTGGCACTCTCAGGTGCATGCTTGGAATGCCAGTTTCACCAAAACATCAACATACATTAAAGCCCCACCCCATGTCTGTCTTTGCTGCAGATACACACCAAGTGCTAATAAACACCCCTGGCCTTGAACCAGGGTCCTTGGTGGAGTAGTCAGGATTTGGCTTTGGGCAGCCAACTACAAGGTAGGCAGTTCAAATGCAGCAGTCCCCAAGCCCCCTCATTCTCCAGGGTAAGAAAGCCTTTCTGTTTTCCTAATAAGGAACCCCTGGTGCCATGGTAATTATGCCCAGAGCTGTGTGATGTACAAGGTCCCCAGTTTCAAACCAACCCCTCTCCATGGGAGACGGGATGATCCTACTTCAGGTTCAACAGTGCACTGAACACAGGGACAGTTCCACTCTGCTATCAGGGTCACTTTATGATTCCACATGGATATCGTCTCATTTCAATTCTCAAAGACGGACATCGAAATACACAGGGAATTACTTTATGTGTCAGAAAGTGACTCAAAGGCAGTGGAGTCTTGTTTTGGGTTTTTTTATGTCTGTTTCCAGGAACCATCTCCATCAGATAAGTATTCTAATGCACCTCTCTCCCAACCCCTTCCCCTTCCCCTTCCCCATCTCCACCTCCATTCCCAATGCCAGTACTTGTTACACAACTTCCTGCTCTCACTTAATGAAGCTTCCGCTTAATCCCAGAGTTTCAAGTGTTATCAGGTTGCCTTTCTTCTGTCTCTACTCAACAGCACACCTTAATTTCCAAGTTCAGCTTCCAATGTACCACTAATTTATGGAAGGCTTTCCTGCATCCCACAGAACACACATTTGCCGTACTGGCCCTCAGGAGGCAACAGGAGAGGGCAATAAACGCTGCCAAATATGTACACAGTTGGATACATGCCCTCCCTCCCAAAAGTTGGGCAGCTCAATGCACAGAAGCTCTCCAGACATTCCATTCGTGAAATGTCACATAGTGGAGTTTGACAGTGCAGCAGCTGTGCCAAGTCAGCCTTTTATAGCAACCTACTCCTCTCTCCCACCCCAACTTCCTCAAAAACTGTAAATACACTATACAGGTTTGCCTAGCACCCCACAACTAATTCAGTTTGAGACCCCGAGTTTGCATTGTGGTCCCCTTTGCAGCAGTTGAAGAGCCAGAGCGATGTGTCACGAGGCAACATCTACTCAGCAATCAAATCCTAAGCAGACCTAGTTCACTTCCCTCCTTCGTGGACTGGGAGCAGCCTTCCCGTGTGGAAGAACTTGCTCTGAGTAAGTCCCTGTACCAGCAGACCTCTCTTTAAGCCAACTGGTTCCTCCAGACAATACAGCACACTACACCTTTCAAAGCCTTGTATATTGTTCTTGGGCTGGTTCCTCCAAGCAATACAATACTACCATCCTTTTACCAGCCTCTCTTGTCTTTTTGCTTGGGAAATTCAAGTCTTCTTCAAAGGACACTCATTTGAGACTCATGGTGCTTATTTCATTACAAACAGGGCAAACACTTAGCCTGCTTGAATAGGGACCATGTGCCACTCCTTTTTCGAGTTTAATCTCAGAAACTAGCTGCGCTATTCAGAATAAGCAGCCACTCTTGAGATTTTAGTCTCAGAAACTCCTGGTCCTTCTACCTAGTGTCCTAGAGACAGCGAGTCAGCACCTCCTAGACGGCAGGTTTCCGGAAGCTACAACGGTTTCAAAACCAAATTCTACACATTTATTCAGGCTATGGAAGGGTCAATCAGTGAAGCAGTCAAAGAGGCCTGGTAGTTAACGTGAGCTTAAATGTCTACACGCTAGCACGCTGCTTCTTTCCCACCATTCCCTTGGTAGATTGACTTTGGGTTTCACCTCCCATGGCCCAACCTTCACTTTGATTTTTGTTTCATGACCTAAAGCTTCCCTTTCTTACATCCTTTTCCCACTTTTCACTTCATAGCTTTTTGAAAGGGTGTTCTGAATGGGTTAAACTCACATAAAAGTACTTCCTTTTGGTGAGAGCATACATTTAAAGGAAAAACAAATAAACTACCTTCCCAGGTTTGCCAGCCCAGGAAAGCTCAGTAAACTCCAGGGTGCTGAGGGCACTGGAAGAGCACGATTGCTGCCCCTCATCCAGCCCATTCACTGCACATCAAGTACTAACAAACAGACCTGAGACTGAACCAGAGTCCTTGGTGGAGTATATTGGATTTGGAATTGGGCTGCCAACTACAAGGTAGTTACTTCAAATGCAGCAGACCCCAACTCCCCTCCTTCTCCAAGGTAAGTTAGGCTTTCTATTTTCCCCTTAAGGAACCCCTGGTGGCATGGTAATTATGCCCCAAGCCATGGGATCTACAAGGTCCCAAGTTTCAAACCAGCCCCTCTCCATGGGAGACAGGGGATTATTCTACTCCAGGTTCAACAGTGCACTGAACACAGTTTTACTGCTACCACCGTCACTATCTGAGTCCGCACTGATGCCAAGTATCTCATTTCCATTGTCAAAAACTGACTTGGAAATACACGGGGAATCAGTACATGTGTCAGAATTTCCTCAAAAGCAGTGGAGTCTTATTTTGGGGTGTTTTTTTCCTACTCCCGGGAACAGTCTCCATCAGAGAATTCTTTTAAGAGTTCTCTCTCAACCCCTTCCCGTCTTCCACGTCCACCTACATTCCCTGTGCCAGTACTTGTCACACAACTTCCTGCTGTCAGTTAATGAAGCCTGTCCTTAATCCCAGAGTCTTAACTCTTTTCAGTTTGCCTTTTCTCTGCTTTACTCAACAAACCCCCTTACTTTGCAGGATAAGCTTCCAAATGACCACTAATTTCGGGAGCTCATTCCTCGCATCTCAGAGAACGTACAGTTACTGAACTGGCCCCTCAAGAGCCAACAGGAGAGGGCAATCAACTCTGCCAACTGTACCCAGTTGGACACACACCCCCCCCCCAAGAGCTGGGCAGCTCAATGCCCAGGAGCAGCTCTCCAGATATCCCATTCACGAACTGTCACACAGTGCAGTTTGAAGTGTACAGCAGCTGTGCCAAGTCAGCCTTTTATAGCAACCCACTCCTCTCTCCCAGCCCAACTTCCTCATAAACTGTAAATACACTATGGAGTTTGTCTAGCACCCTGTGGCACGTACAATTTGAGAACCCGAGTACATTTTGTGGTCCCCTTTGCAACATGACGATCTAGAGCGATGTGTCACCAGGCGTAACCAGCTCTGCAACCAAATCCCAAACAGTCCTAGTTCACTTCCCTCTTTCGTGGACTGGGAGCAGCCTTCCGGTGTGGAAGCACTTGCTCTGAATAAGTCTCTGCCCCAGGAGATCTGACTTTAAGCCAACTGGTTCCTCCAGACAATACAGTACTACCCCCTTTTCCCACCCTATTTTGTCCTTTTGCTAGGGTTATTAATGTTTCTTCCAAAAACCACCATTTCAAGTCTCAGGGTGCTTATTTCAACACAAACTGGGCAAATACTCAGTCTGCTGGGCAGGGACCATGGGCCGTGCACAACTTCTGCACAACCATTACGTTCTAAGGTCCAAATTAATTGTAAGGTGTCTGGCATGTCATAACTAGTAGAATGCCATTTTAAAGATAATTAGGAGCACAGGACATTCACTGATGAACACTAATGATGCAATGAGATGTGCAGACTATCCAGGTACATCTGCACACAGGATGCCTTCAAGGCCCATGGGTGGCATGAGGTTTGAGCATTCCGCGGCCAAGTTGTTGGAGAGTTTATAGTAAGAATACAACATAAAACTGCGTATCAAAACAATATTGATAACTTAGGAAGGACTTTAGCTCTTATTATGAGCCATTACTGCTTCAATGAGAGAAAACAAGGCATTCTTGCTTCAGTACAGATTACCATAGCCTAAGAAAACCTTAGTGGGAAAATTCTCCTGCCTTCCAGGGCCTGCTTTGTAGTTGGAAAACATGAACGGCAGACTTGGGGTGGGGGCTTCCAAAGGATGTTGAAAGCTCACACAGCTCAAAAGTCACACTGGAAAAAAAGCCCCCTGCTTCCAGACCAAGGTTGACAGGAGCCTCAGAAATTTGTACTCCAGGGACGAACACGAACTGGATTTAGTACAAGGTGGGCTTTGACCTGCAAGGTCAGCAGTTCAAAACAAGCAGCCACTCCTGTTGAGATTTTACTCTCAGAAATTCTTGGCAGTTCTTGCAAGTCTCCTAGGGACAGTAAGTCAGCACCTCCTAGACTGCAGCGATATTCTCGACGCTACAAAGGTTTCAAAACCTAATTCTACACCTTTCTTCACATTGTTGGTGAGGTAAATTAGTGACGCCCTAAAAGGGGGCCTGGTAGTTAATGTGAGCATTTATGTCCACCAGCCCTTCATCCCAGTTACTTCCAAAACCCGCCTTCCCTTGCTGGATTGACTTTGGGTTTCCTCTCCCATGGCCCCACCTTCACTTTAGTTTTAATTTTACGACATAAAGCTTCCCATTATACATACTATTTATCCCTTTTTCGCTTCCTGGCTTTTTGAAAGAGTGTTCTGAAAGGGCTCAACTCAAACGAAACTACTTTCATTGGTGAGAGCATACTTTTAAAGAAAAAAAAAAACAAAACCTTCCTGTTTGCCAGCCCAAGCAAGGTATGTAAACTCCAAGGTGCTAAGGCCGCTGGAAGGGTTCGGTTCCTGCTGCTCATCCAGTTCATTCATTCCACATGAAGTGCTAATAAACAGACGTGACTCTGAACCAGAATCCATGGTGGAGTGGTGGAGATTTGGCTTTGGGCTGCCAATTACAGGTGGGCACTTCAATTGCAGCAGCCCCATGGTAAGAAAGGCTTTCTATTTTCCCAATAAGGAACTACTGGTGGCATGGTAATTTGGCCTAGAGCTCTGTGATCTACAAGGTCCCACGTTTCAAACCAGCCCCCATGCATGGGAGACAGGGGATTATATTACTCCAGGTTCAACAGTGCACTGAACACAGTTTCACTGCTACCACCGTCTCTATCTGAGTCCACACTGATGTCAAGTGTCTCATTTCCATTCTCAAAAACTGACTTGGAAACACCCGGAATCACTTCATGTGTCAGAATTGAGTCAAAGGCAGTTGAGTATTGTTTGATGGTATTTTTTTTCTGTTCCCAGTAACCATCTCCATCAGAGAAATATTCTAACAGTTTTCTCCCAAACCTTTCCCTCTCCATTCCTTGTGCCATACTAGCCACACAACTTCCGGCTTATCAGTGAATGTAGCCTGAGCTCCATCCTACATTGCTAATTGTTAGCACCTTTCCTTTCCTCTGTCTTTACTCAACAGCACCCCTTCATTTCCAGGGAAGGCTTCTTTCATTGGTCTCATTGACTCCGAACTTCTGGAGCCCTTTCCTTGTGTCCCCAAGGAACGCACTCGTGAAGCCCGGGCCCTCAGGAGCGGGCAATCAACACTGCCAACTCTGTACCCAGTTGAAGGCACAGATGTCCCCCAACCCTTCTGAAGAGCTCGGCAGCTCAGTGCCCAAGAGCAGCTCTCCAGACATCCCGCTTGTGAACTCTCAAGCAGTGGAGTGTGAACAGTGCAGCAGCTGTGCCAAGTCAGCCTTTTGTAGCAACCCACTCCTCTCTCCCACCCCTACTTCCTCCCCAACGGTAAACACACTATTGCAGTTTCCGTAACACCTCAAGACTAATTCAATTTCAGATTCCAAATTTGCTTTGTGGTTTCCCCCCCCCCCACCCTTTGCAGCAGTTGAAGAGCCAGAGCGATGTGCCAGGAGGCGTCATCAGCTCTATCAATACCAAACAGTCCTAGTGAACTTCCCTTCTCCCTGGACTGGGAGCAGCCTTCTGGTGTGGAAGCACTTGCTCTGAATAAAACCCTGCCCGAGGAGACCTCTCTTTAAGGCAACTGGTTCTTCCAACAAGAGTACTACCCCCCTTTTCCCACCCATATTTTGTGCTTCTGCTTGGGGAATTCGAGGTTTCTTCCTAAAACAACCATTTCAAATCTCATGGGGCTTATTTCATTGCAAACTGGGCAAGTACTCAACCAGCTTCAGTAGGGACCAAGGGCCGTGCTCAAACTCTGCATAGCCATTAAAGACCTATGGTTGAGAATGGAAGATAAGTTGTCTGGCATGGGTAGAGGAATGCCTTTTTAATGCAGTGAGGAGCAATGGACACTCAATGATGACCATTGAGGAAGGAAGGACATGTGCGGACTAGCTCGGTAGGGCTGCATGGAGGGTGTCAGCAAGGCCCATGGGTGGCATGAGGTTTGAGCATTCCTGGACCAACTTGCTGGAGAGTTAATAGTGGGTACACAGCTTAAGATTCTGAGTAGGAAAACAGTTTGATAACTTAGGAAGGACATTAGCTCTTATGAGCCTAAAGGCATTCTTGCTTCAGTACAGATTATCATAACCTAAGAAAACCTTAGTAGGAAAATTGTCCTACCTTACAGGGCCTGCTTTGAAGTTGGAAAACATGAACGGCAGACTTGGGGTGGGGGCTTCCAAAGGATGTTGAAAGCTCACGCAGCACAAAAGTCACACAGAAAAGCCGGCTGCTTCAAAACCAAGGTTGACAGAAGAATCAGAAATTTGTACTCCAGGAACCAACGTGAACTGGATTTAGAACAAGGTGGGCTTTGACCTGCAAGGCCAGCAGTTCAAAACAAGCAGCCACTCTTGTTGAGATTTTAGTCTCAGAAACCCCTGGTGGTTCTACCCTAGTGTCCTAGGGACAGCCAGTCAGTACCTCCTAGACAGCAGCGAGTTTCCGGAAACTACAAAGGTTTTAATTCTTAATTCTGTATTTTTATTCAGGCTGTTGGTGAGGGAAATAGGCGACGCAGTTCCAGAAGGCCTGGTCGTGAATGTGCGCTTAAGTGTCTACATACTAGCGCCCTGCTTCTTCCCCTCCACAACCCCACTCTCTTCTTGCCCACCACCCCTGCCTCATTTCCTTGCTGGATTGCCTTTGAGTTTCCCCTCCCATGGCCCCTACTTTACTTTTAATTTTATGAACTAAAGGTTCCCTCTCTTAGATCACATTTTCCCTTTTTTTCACGTCATAGCTTTTTTGAAAGGGTGTTCTGAAAGGGTTGAACTCGCATGAAAGTACTTTCTTTGGTGAGAGCACACATTTAAAGGAAAAAAATACCCAGTTGGACACACGCACCCCCCTACCCCCCAAGAGCTGGGCAGCTCAATACCCAGGAGGATCTCTCCCTCCACTTGACATCTCTTGTGCCAGTATTTGCCACACAACTTTCAGATGATCAGTGAATGCAGCCTGAGTGCAATCCTTCAGTGTTAACTGTTAGCAGCTTGGCTTTCCTCTGTCTTTACCAAACAGCACCCCTTCATTTCCAGGGAAGGCTTCTTTTAATGGTCTCATAGACTCCTAACTTCTGGAGCCCTTTCCTTGTGTCCCAGGTAACACACTTGTGTTGGATGACACTCAGGAGTCAATAGGAGATGGCAATCAGCACTGCCAACTCTGTACCCAGTTGAAGGCACAGATGTCCCCCAACCCTTCTGAAGAGCTGGGCAGCTCAATGCCCAGGAGCCGCTCTCCAGACATCCCAATCGTGAACTCTCAAGCAGTGGAGTTTCAACAGTGCAGCAGCTGTGCCAAGTCAGCCTTTTAGAGCAACCCACTCCTCTCTCCTACCCCAACTTCCTCCCAAACAGTAAACATACTATTGAGATTTCCCTAACACCCCACTACTAATTCAATTTCAGATTCCAAGTTCGCTTTGTGGTCCCCCCCTCCACCCTTTGCAGCAGTTGAAGAGCCAGAGCGATGTGTCACAACAGGACATCAGCTCTGCAATCACATCCCAAGCATAGTTCACTTCCCTTCTCCCTGGACTGGGAGCTGCCTTCCAGTGTGGAAGCACTTGCTGTGAATAAGGCCCTGCCCCAGGAGACAGGACTTTAAGTCAACTGGTTCCTCCAAACAATACAGCACACTACTTCTTTCCTATGCCCCTCTTATGTGCTTATGCTTGGGGAAATCCGGGTTCCCCCGGGGCATGAGACAGGGGATTATTCTACCCCAAGTTCAAGAGTGCACTGAACACAGGCCCAGTTCCACTCTGCTATCACGGTTACTATCTGAGTCTGTATTGATGCCAAATGTCGCATTTCCATTCTCAAAACCTGACTTGGAAATACACTGGGAGTCACTTCATTTGTCAGAATTGACTCAAAGGCAGTCAGGTCTTGTTTTGGGGGTATTTTTTCGGTTCCCAAGAACCATCTCCATCAGAAAAATGTTCTAAGACTGCTCTCCCAACTCCTTCCCCCTCCCCAATCTCCCCCTCCATTCCATGTGCCAGTACTTGCCACACAACTTCCAGCTATCAGTGAATGTAGCCTGAGCTCCATCCTATAGTGGTAACTGTTAGCAGGTGGCCTTCATCCTGCCTTACTCAGCAACCCCCTTTCTTTCCAGAAAAGGCTTCTTTCATTGGTCTCCAAGGCCCCTAACTGCTAGAGCCCTTTCCTTGTGTCCCAGGGAACACACAAGTGCAGTCCTGGACCTCAGGAGCCAACAGGACAGGACAATCAACTCTGCCAACGCTGTACCCGGTTGGACGCACGGCACCCGCTATCAAGAGCTGGGCAACTCAATGCCAAGAGAAACTCTCCAGACATCCCATTCTTGACCTGTCGAGCAGTGGAGTTTGAACAGGGCAGCAGCTGTGCCAAGTCAGAGTCCTTTATATCAAACCACTTCTTTCTCCCACCCCAACTTCCCCTTAAACCATAAATACACTGTAGAGGTTTGCCTAGCACCGCATGACGAATTCAACGTGAGAAACCAAGTTCGCTGTGGTCCCCTTTGCAGCAGTTGAAGAGCCAGAGCAATGTGCCAGGAGGCTTCATGAGCTCTGCAGTCACATCCCAAGGAGTCCTAGTTCACTTCCCTTCTCCCTGGACTGGGAGCAGACTTCTGGTATGGAAGCACTTGATCTGAATAAGGCCCTGCCCCAGGAGACGGGACTTTAAGTCAACTGGTTCCTCAAAACAATACAGCAAACTACCTCTTTCCTATGCCCCTCTTTTGTGCTTTTGCTTGGGGAATTCCGGGTTCCTCCAAGGGCAGGCATTTGAAGCTCAAAGGTCTCAGGGCGCTTATTTCATTGTAAACTGGGCAAGTCCTCAGCCGGCTGGAGTCGGGACTATGGGCCTCCGTGCACACACTGCGCAGTCATTAAAGTCTAAGGTCAAAAAGAACGGTAAGGTGTCTGGCATAGCATGACTGTACTTTGTTCTTTCCTGTTGTCTGTCCATCTGCCCAACTCTCATGGTGACCAAGCAAGTTCCCTTCTAATTCCTCTCATACAGTTCATTCAATCAAACGCCCAGCGATGCGACAGCTCTTCTCACTGTCAACTTCAGACAGGGACCTGTTTACCTAACACTTAGCCTTGTTTCAGTCCTCAGCATCTGCCTATTTTTCATGAGTGGGTGATTTGCCTTTGTGGAATTGAAGTTTCCTATAGATTTCAGAAACAAGTCCCTTGTCTGAGAGCTCATTGGGAGACATTATCTGCTGTCTGTGTACCACTCACTTGACAAAAATTCTTATGTGCATGAGTCTTCACAGTACCTTTTCTTCACCACAAATGATGTTTTATGCCCCGGCTGCACATCGACCCATAGGTATACGTAATGACTTGTGGAAGCAAAAATCCACCAGGCAATTGCAGCAATTAAATGGCAGTGCCCCGGATAAATAAATGGAAGGATGATTTTCAAGTTCAGCAGCAAGCTGCAACCATAAGGGTTCTCAAGTTTTAGTTCAAAACGACCAAGCCACTCCTCAGAGGAACATAGATGGGGCAATTCCATCCCTATGAAAGTTTTACAGGTTAAGAAGCCCACAGGAACAGATCTCAGTATGTCCCAGGTCCTGTAAGGTTGCTATGAGTCCTTACTGGCTACTTGAAAGCACCATTTTCCCTGTCAAGTTTAAGTTCTTGTCACACAGGAAGCAAGAGTTGGTGTTTAGCTTGTGCTAACCAGTACTGCTGGCACTGTCAGGTGCATGCTTGGACCACCAGTTTCACCCCAACATCAACACACATTAAAGCCACACCCCATGCCCCTGGCTTTGCTGCAGATCCAATCCATTCATCACACAAGTGCTAACATACCTGGCCTTGAACCAGAATCCTTGGTGGAGTAGTCAGGATTTGTCTTTGGGCTTCCAACTACAAGGCAGGCAATTCAAATGCAGCAGTCCCCAATCCCCCTCCTTCTCCTAAGTTCCCTTAGTGGGAACCACTGGTGGCATGGTAATTAAGACCAGAGCTGTGTGATCTACAAGATACCAAGTTTCAATCCAGTCCCCATCCATGGAAGACAGGGGATTATTGTACTCCAACTTCAACAATGCACTGAACACAGGGACAGTTGCACTCTGTGATCATGGTCAATACCTCAGTCCATACTGATGCCATGTGTCTCTCATTTCCATTCTCAAAAACAGACGTGGAAATACACGGAATCACTTCATGTGACAGAATGGATTCAAAGGCAGTGGAGCGTTGTTTTGGGTATTTTTTATGTGCTTTTCTATTCCCAGAAACTCTCCGTGGCAGAAAAGTGTTCTAAGATTGCTCTCCCAACCCCGTACCCCTCCCCCATCTCCACCTCCATTCTCTGTGCCAGTACATGTTACACAACTTCCTGCTGTCAGTTAATGAAGCTTGTGGCGAATCCCAGATTATTGTGTTATCATGTTGCCTTAACCCTGCCTTTACTCAACAGCCCCCCACTTATTTTCCAGGAAAAGCTTCCTTTCATGTTCTCAAGGACCACTAATTCCTAGAGCTCTTTTGTCCCAGAGAACACAAAATGCAGGACTGGCACTCAGGATCCAGCCAACAGGAAAGAGCAATCAACATTGCACACTCTTTACCCAATTGAAGAGAGTCCCCACCAACCCCTCTGAAGAGCTAGGCAGCTCAATGCCCAAGAGCAGCTCTCCAGACATCCCATTCGTAAACTGTCAAGCAGTGGAGTATCAACAGTGCAGCAGCTGTGCCAAGTCAGCCATTTAGAGCAACCCACTCCCCTCTCCCAGCCCAACTTCCACATAAACGGAAAATACACTATTAGAGGTTTCGCTAGCACCCCACGACTAATTCAATTTGAGACCCCGAGTTTGCTTTGTGATCCCCTTTGCTGCAGTTGAAGAGCCAGCACGATCTGTCACGAGGCGGCATCAGCTCAGCAATCGATCCCAAGCAGTCCTAGTTCACTTCCCTCTTTGATGAACTGGCAGCAGCCTTCTCTTGTGGAAGCACTTGTTTTCAATCAATCCATTCCCCAGGAGACCTCTCTTTAAGCCAACTGGTTCCTGTGAATACAGCACACTCCACCTCTCAAATCTTTCTGATGGGTTCTTGTGCTGGTTCCTCAAAAAAAGACAATACAGCCCACCCGCCTTTTAGCAGCCTCTCTTGTGCTTTTGCTTGGGGAATTCAAGTTTTCTTCAAAGGACACTCATTTCGAGACTCATGGTGCTTCTTTACAAACTGGGCAAGTATTCAGCTGCATAGAGACGGCACCATGTGCCGTGCACTAACTCTGCACAGCCATTAAGATCTAAATTTGAGAACGAAAGGTAAGGTGTCCGGCATGCCATGACTTGAAGAATGCCATCTTAAAGTCCGTTAGGAACATGAGACACACATTGATGACTTTTGAGGAAGGACAGGTGCAGACTATCCAGGCAGAAATGCATGGAGGATGTCATCCAGGCCATGGGTGGCATGAGGTTTGAGGATTCCTGGATCAGAGTTAATAGTGGGTACACAGCATATGACAATGAGAAGAAAAATGGATTTCAATAACCTAGGAAGGACTTCAGATCTTATTCTGAGCCACTGCAGGTTCAGTGAGAAAAAAAAAACAAGGCATTCTTGCTTCAATACAGATTACCCATAGCATAAGAAAACCTTAGTGGTAAAATTCTCCTGCCTTACAGGCCCTGCTTTGAAGTTGGAACCCATATTCACCAGACTTGGGGTGGGGGCGTCCAAAGACTTTTGAAAACTCACGCAGCACAAAAGACACACAAAGGCCGGCTGCTTCCAGACCAAGGTTGACCGAAGCCTCAGAAATTTGTACTCCAGGGACGAAAATGAACTTGATTTAGTACAAGGTGGGCTGTGACCTGCAAGGCCAGCATTTTTAAAAAAGCAGTCAATCTTGAGATTTTAATCTCAGAAACTTGCCTAAGAGTTTAAAACAAGCAGCCACTCTGGTTGAGAGTTTAGTCACAGAACTTGACCAGCACTTCAAAACAAGCAGCCATCCCTGTTGAGATTTGTCGCAGAAACTCCTGGCTGTTCTACCTAGTGTCTTAGGGACAACGAGTCACCACCTCCTACACGGCAGCGAGTTTCCGAAAGCTACAACAGTTTCAAAATCTAATTCTGCACATTTATTCAGGCTATGGAAAGGAAAATCTGTGAAGCAGTCGACGAGTCCTGGTAGGTCATGTGAGCTTAAGTGTCTGCACACTAGCGCCCTGCTTCTTGCCAACCACCCCTTCACCCCAGCTCCATTCCCTTGCTGGATTGACTTTGAGTTTCGCCTCCCATGGCCCAACCTTCACTTTACTTTTTATTTAGTGACCTAAAGCTTCCCTTTCTTACACCGTTTTCCCCTTTTCACTGCATAGCTTTTTGAAAGGGTGTTCTGAATGGGTTGAACTCACATAAAAGTACTTTTTTTTGGTGAGAGCATACATTTAACGGAAAAACAAACAAACTACCTTCCCAGGTTTGCCAGCCCAGGAAAGCTTAGAAAACTCCAGGGTGCTGAGACCACTGAAAGAGGGCAATTCCTGCCGCTCATCCAGTCCATTCACTGCACATCAAGTACTAATAAACAGACCTGACTCTGAACCAGATTCCTTGGTAGAGTTGTGGGTATTTGGCATTGCGCTGTCAACTACACGGTAGGCACACTTCAAATGCAGCAGTCCCCAAGCCCCCTCCTTCTCCAAGGTAAGAAAGGCTTTCCATTTTCCCCATAAGGAACTCCTGGTGGCATGGTAATTAGGCCAGAGCTGTGTCTTCTACAAGGTCCCAAATTTCAAACCAGCCCCTCTCCATGGGAGACACGTGATTATTCTACTCCAGGCTCAAACAATGCACTGAACACAGGGACAGTTCCACTCTGTTATCAGGGTCACCATCTGAGTCTGCATGGATGCCAAGTGTCTCATTGACATTGTCAAAAACTGACTTGGATACACACAGTGGGAATCACTTCATGTGTCAGAATTGACTCAAAGGCAGTGGAGTCTTGTTTTGGGGTTTGTTTGTTTTTTTTACTGCTCCCAGGAGCAATCTCCATCAGAGAAGTCTTCTAAGACTTCTATCCCAACCCCTTATTCCACCTCCATTCCTGGTGCCAGTACTTGTCACACAACTTCCTGCTGTCAGTTAGTGAAGCCTGTGCTTAATCCCAGAGTCTAAAGTGTTTTCAGTTTGCCTTTACTCAACAATCCCCCTAACTTCGCAGGAAAAGCTTCCAATGACCACTGATTTCGGGAGCTCTTTCCTATGTCCTAGAGAACGTACACTTGCAGTCCTGGCCCTAAAGAGCCAAAAGGAGAGGGCAATCACTGCCAACTCTGTACCCAGTGGGACGCAACACCCCTCAAGAGCTCGGTAGCTCAATGCCCAGAAGCATCTCTCCGGACATCCCATTCGTGAACTGTCAAGCAGAGGAGTGTGAACAGTGCAGCAGCTGTGCCAAGCCAGCCTTTTATCTTTTTTTTTCCCAGCCCTATCCAAGTCAGCCTTTTATAGCAACCCCCTCCTCCATCCCAGCCCAACTTCCTCATAAACGGTAAATTCACTATGGAGTTGGTCTAGCCCCCTGTGACGCGTACAATTAGAGACCCCGAGTTTGCTTGTGGTCCCCTTTGCAGCAGTAAAGAGCCAGAGCGATGCCTCACCAACAGTGCAATCCCCATACTTTGTTCTTTCCTGTTGTCTGTCCTTCTGCCCAACTATCATGGTGACCAAGCAAGTTCCCTTCTAATTCCTCTCATACAGTTCATTCAATCAAACGCCCAGCGATGCGACAGCTCTTCTCACTGTCAACTTCAGACAGGGACCTGTTTACCTAACACTTAGTCTTGTTTTTCAGTCCTCAGCATTTGCCTATTTTTCATGAGTGGGTGATTTGCCTTTGTGGAATTGAAGTTTCTTACAGATTTCAGAAACAAGTCCCTTGTCTGAAAGCTCACTGCCAGACATTATCCGCTATTTGTGTAACACTCACTGGACAAAAGATTCTCATGCACGTCAGTCTTCATTAGTACCTTTTTCACCACATAGGATGTTTTATACCCAGGCAGACCAACCACCCATAGGAGTCAGTAATGACCTGTAGAGGCAAAAATCCACCAGGCAATCGCAGCAACTGTGCAGTCAAATCCCAAGCAATCCTAGTTCACTTGCCTTCTCCCTGGACTGGGAGGAGCCTTCTCATGTGGAAGCACTTGCTCTGAATCAGTCCCTGCCCCCGGAGACCGCTCTTTAAGCCAACTGGTTCCTCTGAACCATACAGCACACCCCTTTCCAATCCCTCCATTGTCTGCTCTTTGGGAAATCCGGGTTACTCCAAGGGCAGGCATTTGAAGCTCAAAGGTCTCAGGGCGCTTATTTCATTATAAACTGGGGAAGTCCTCAGCCGGCTGGAGTGGGGACCATGGGCTGTGCACAAACTACACAGCCAATAAAGTCTAAGGTTGAAATGAATGGTAAGGTGTCTGGCATGACTGTGCTTTGTTCTTTCCTGTTGTCTGTCCTTCCGCCCAAAGCTCATGGTGACCCATCAAGTTCACTTCTAATTCCTCTTATACATTTTAGTCAATCAAACGACCAGGGATGCTACAGCTCTTCACTGTCAACCTCAGACAGGGACTTGTTTACATAACACTTAGCCTTGTTTCAGTCCTCAGCATCTTCTAATCATTCATGCATGCGTTATTTGCCTTTAAGATATTGAAGTTTCCTATAGATTTCAGAAATAAGTCCCGTATCTGAAAGCTCATTGCCAGACATTATCTGCTGTCTGTGTAACACTCACTTGACAAAAGATTCTAATGTGCATGAGTCTTCATAGTACTTTTATCACCACGAGTTGTTTATACCCAGGCTGCACAACCACCCATAGGTGTCAGTAATGACTTGTGGAGGCAGAAATCCAGCAGGCAATTGCAGCAATTAAATGGCTGTGCCCCGGATATATAAATGGAAGGATGATTTTCAAGTTCAGCAGCAAGCTGCAACCATAGTGGTGCTGAAGTTTTAGTTCAAAATGACCACGCCACTCCTCGGAGGAACATAGATGAGGAATTCCTTCCCAATCAAAGTTTTACACTTTCAGAAACCCACAGCAACAGATCGCAGTATGTCCCAGGTCCTGTAAGGTTGCTATGAGTCCTTATTGGCTACTTGACAGCACCGTTTTCCCTGTCAAGTTTAAGTGCATGTCACACAGGAAGCAAGGGTTGGTGTTTAGCTTGTGCTAAGCAGGAGTACTGCTGGCAATCTCAGGTGCATGCTTGGACCACCAGTTTCACCCCAACATCAACATACATTAAAGCCCCACCCCATGATTGTCTTTGCTGCAGATACACACCAAGTGCTAATAAACACCCCTGGCCTTGAACCAGAGTCCTTGGTGGAATAGACAGGATTTGGGTTTGGGCAGCCAACTACAAGGCAGTTCAAATGCAGCAGTCCCCAAGCCCCCTCATTCTCCAGGGTAAGAAAGCCTTTGTTTTCCTAATAAGGAACCCCTGGTGCCATGGTAATTATGCCCAGAGCTGTGTGAGGTACAAGGTTCCCAGTTTCAAACCAAACCCTCACCATGGAAGACGGGATGATTCTACTTCAGGTTCAACAGTGCACTGAACACAGGGACAGTTCCACTCTGCTATCAGGGTCACTTTATGATTCCACATGGATATCAAGTCTCATTTCAATTCTCAAAGACGGACATCGAAATACACAGGGAATTACTTTATGTGTCAGAAAGTGACTCAAAGGCAGTGGAGTCTTGTTTTGGGTTTTTTTATGTCTGTTTCCAGGAACCATCTCCATCAGATAAGTATTCTAAGGCTCCTCTGTCCCAACCCCTTCCCCTTCCCCATCTCCACCTCCATTCCCAATGCCAGTACTTGTTACACAACTTCCTGCTCTCACTTAATGAAGCTTCCGCTTAATCCCAGAGTTTCAAGTGTTATCAGGTTGCCTTTCTTCTGTCTCTACTCAACAGCACACCTTAATTTCCAGGTTCAGCTTCCAATGTACCACTAATTTATGGAAGGCTTTCCTGCATCCCACAGAACACACATTTGCCGTACTGGCCCTCAGGAGGCAACAGGAGAGGGCAATAAACACTGCCAAATATGTACACAGTTGGATACATGCCCTCCCTCCCAAAAGTTGGGCAGCTCAATGCACAGAAGCTCTCCAGACATTCCATTCGTGAAATGTCACATAGTGGAGTTTGACAGTGCAGCAGCTGTGCCAAGTCAGCCTTTTATAGCAACCTACTCCTCTCTCCCACCCCAACTTCCTCAAAAACTGTAAATACACTATACAGGTTTGCCTAGCACCCCACAACTAATTCAGTTTGAGACCGCGAGTTTGCATTGTGGTCCCCTTTGCAGCAGTTGAAGAGCCAGAGCGATGTGTCACGAGGCAACATCTACTCAGCAATCAAATCCTAAGCAGACCTAGTTCACTTCCCTCCTTCGTGGACTGGGAGCAGCCTTCCCGTGTGAAAGCACTTGCTCTGAGTAAGTCCCTGTGCCAGCAGACCTCTCTTTAAGCCAACTGGTTGCTCCAGACAATACAGCACACTACACCGTTCAAATCCTTGTATATTGTTCTTGGGCTGGTTCCTCCAAGCAATACAATACTACCATCTTTTTACCAGCCTCTCTTGTCCTTTTGCTTGGGAAATTCAAGTCTTCTTCAAAGGACACTCATTTGAGACTCATAGTGCTTATTTCATTACAAACTGGGCAAACACTTGGCCTGCTTGAATAGGGACCATGTGCCATGCACAAACCCAGCACAGCCAGTAAGACCTAAGGATGTGAACTACAAGTAAGGTGTCTGGCATGGAATGACTTGGAGATTGCCAATTTAAAGGTAAACAGGAGCACGGGACACCCATTGATGACCTTTTCGGAAGGAAAGACAGGTGCAGACTGGCCAGGCAGAGCTGCAAGGAGGATGTCATCCAGGCCCATGGGTGGAATGAGGTTTGATCATTCCTGGACCAACTTGCTGGAGAGTTAATAGTGGGTACACAGCACAAGATATTGAGTAGGAAAAGAGTTTGATAACTTAGGAAGGACTATAGCTGTTACTTAGTGCCATTATAGGTTCAGGGAGAGAAAAACACAAGGTATTCTTGCTTCAGTACAGATTACCCATAGCCAAACAAACTCTTAATGGGAAAATTCTCCTGCCTTACAGGGCTTTGAAGATGGATTCCTTGAACAGTAGAGTTACGGTGGGGGGTTCCGAAGGCGTTTGAAAGCTCTGGCAGCACAAAAGTCACACAGAAAGGCCGGATGCTTCCAGACCAAGGTTGACATAAGACTCAGAAATTTGAAGTCCAGGGACAAACATGAACTGCATTTCGTGAGCTTTGACCTGCAAGGCAAGCAATTAAAAACAAGCAACTACTCCTGTTTCAATTTTAGTCTAAGAAACTAGCTGTGCTATTCAGAACAAGCAGCCACTCTGGTTGAGATTTTAGTCATAGAACGTGACCAGCAATTCAAAACAAGCAGCCACTCCTATTGAGATTTTAGTCTCAAACTCCTGGCCGTACTACCTAGTGTCCTAAGGACAGCGTGTCAGCACCTCCTAGACTGCAGTAGGTTTCCGGAAGCTACAACGGTTTCAAAACCTAATTCTACACATTTATTCAGGCTATGGAAGGGTAAACCAGTGAAGCAGTCCAAGAGGCCTGGCAGTGAATGTGAACTTAAGTGTCTACACACTAGCGCCCTGCTTCTTGCCCACCCACCCCCCCTTCACCCCAGCTTTCCCCACCCCTGCCCCATTCCCTTGCTGGATTGACTTTGGGTTTCGCCTCCCATGACCCAACCTTCACTTTGAGTTTTATTTAAGGACCTAAAGCTTCCCTTTCTTACATCCTGTTTTCCCCTTTTCACTTCATAGCATTTTGAAAGGGTGTTCTAAATGGGTTCAACTCACATAAAAGTACTTTCTTTTGGTGAGAGCATACATTTAAAGGAAAAACAAACTACCTTCCCAGGTTTGCCAGCCCAGGAAAGCTCAGCAAACTCCAGGGTGCTGAGGGCACAGGAAGAGCGAGATTGCTGCCCCTCATCCAGTCCATTCACTGCACATCAAGTGCTAAAAAACAGACCTGACTGAACCAGAGTCCTTGGTGGAGTAGACGGGATTTACCTTTGGGCTGCCAACTACAAGGCAGGCACTTCAAATGCAGTAGTCCACAATGCCCCGCCTTCTCCAATGTAAGAAAGGCTTTCCATTTTCCCCATAAGGAACTCCTGGTGGCATGGTAATTATGCCCAGAGCTGTGTCATCTACAAGGTCCCAAATTTCAAACCAGCCCCTCTCCATGGGAGACGGGGGATTATTCTACCCCAGGTTCCACAGTGCACTGAACACAGGGACAGTTCCACTCTGTTATCAGGGTGTTATCTGAGTCCACACTGATGCCAAGTGTCTCATTTCCATTGTCAAAAGCTGACTTGGAAACACACAGGGAATCAGTACATGTGTCAGAATTGACTGAAAGGCAGCGGAGTCTTGTTTTGGGGTTTGTTTGTTTTTTTTCCCTGCTCCCAGGAACAATCTCCATCAGAGAACTCTTCTAAGAGTTCTCTCCCAACCCCTTCTCCCTCCTCCACCTCCACTCCATGTGCCAGTTCTTGTCACACAACTTCCTGCTGTCAGTTAATGAAGTCTGTGCTTAATCCCAGAGTCCTAACTCTTTTCAGTTTGCCTTTACTCAACAAACCCCCTTACTTTGCAGGAAAAGCTTCCAAATGACCACTAATTTCTGGAGCTCATTCCTCACACCTCAGAGAACGTACAGTTACTGAACTGGCCCCTCAAGAGCCAACAGGAGAGGGCAATCAACTCTGCCAACTCTGTACACAGTTGGACGAACGCAGCCCCCCTACCCCCCACAAAAGCTGGGCAGCTCAATGCCCAGGAGCAGCTCTCCAGATATCCCATTCATGAACTGTCACACAGTGGAGTTTCAAGAGTGCAGCAGCTGTGCCAAGTCAGCCTTTTATAGCAACCCACTCCTCTCTCCCAGCCCAACTTCCTCATAAACTGTAAATACACTATGGAGTTTGTCTAGCCCCGTGTGATGCATACAATTTGAGAACCTGAGTTTGCTTGTGGTCCCCTTTGCAGCAGTTGAAGATCCAGAGCGATGCGTCACCAGGCGTCACCAGCTCTGCAACCAAATCCCAAACAGTCCTAGTTCACTTCCCTCTTTCGTGGACTGGGAGCAGCCTTCCGGTGTGGAAGCACTTGCTCTGAATAAGTGTCTGCCCCAGGAGATGTGACTTTAGGCCAACTGGTTCCTCCAAACAATATCGTACTACCCCCATTTTCCCACCCTATTTTGTTCTTTTTTGGGGGGTTATTAATTTTTTCTTCCAAAAACCGCCATTTCAAGTCTGAGGGTGCTTATTTCATTACAAACTGAGTAAATACTCAGTCTGCGTGGGCAGGGACCATGGGCCGTGCACAACTTCTGCACAGCCATTAATATCTAAGGTTGAAACTAATTCTAGGGTGTCTCGCATATTATGACCAGGAGCATGCCATTTTAAAGTTAATTAGGAGCACAGGATGACCATTGATGAACACTAAGGAAGTAATGAGATGTGCAGACTATCCAGGTACATCTGCACACAGGATGCCATCAAGGCCCATGGGTGGCATGAGGTTTGAGCATTCCTCAACCAAGTCGTTGGAGAGTTAATAGTAAGAACACAGCACAAAACTGAGTAGGAACACGATATTGATAACTGAGGAATGATTTCAGCTCTGATTCTGACCACTGCAAGTTCAGTGAAAGAAAAGAAGGCATTGTGGCTTCAGTACAGATTACCATAGCCTAAGAAAACCTTAGTGGGAAACATCTCCTGCCTTACAGGGCCTGCATTGAAGTTGGAACCCATGAACCACAGACTTGGGATGGGGAGTTCCAAAATCATTTGAAAGCTCTGGCAGCACAAAAGTCACACAAAAAGACCGGCTGCTTCATGACCAAAGTTGACAGAAGTCTGAGAAATTTGTACTCCAGGGAAGAACACGAACTGGATTTAGTACAAGGTGGCTTTGACCTGCAAGGCCAGCACCACAGTTCAAAACAAGCAGCCAGTCCTGTTGAGATTTTAGTCTCAGAAACTCCTGGCCGTTTTACCTAGTGTCCTAGGGACAGCGAGTCACCACCTCCTAGACGGCAGCGAATTCCCGGAAGCTACAAAGGTTTCAAAACCTAATTCTTCACATTTATTCAGGCTATGGAAGGGTAAATCAGTGACACGCTCGAAGAGCCCTGGTAGTTAATATGAGTTTAAGTGTGTACACACTAGTGCCTTGCTTCTTGCCCACCACCCCTTCACCCCAGTTTCTTCCCAACCCGTGCCCCATTCCCTAGCTGGATTGCTTTGGGGTTCGCCTCCCATGGCCCCACCTTCACTTTACTTTTAATTTTATGACCTAAAGCTTCCCTTTCTGACACTGACTTTTTGAAAGTGTTCTAAGAGGGTTCAACTCACATAAAAGTACTTTCTTTTGGTCAGAGCATACGTTTAAAGATAAAACAAAACAAAACAAGCTACCCTCCCCACATTTGCCAGTCCTGGAAAGCTCAGAAAACTCCAGGGTGCTGAGGGCACTGGAAGAGCGCGATTACTGCCGCTCATCCAGTCCATTCACTGCACATCAAGTGCTAATAAACACAACTGGTTCTGAACCAGTCTTAGGTGTAGTGAGGATTTGGCTTTGGGCTGCCACCTACAAGGCAGACACTTCAAATGCAGCAGACGCCAAACCCCTCCTCCTCCTCCAATGTAAGAAAGGCTTTTCATTTTCCCCATAAGGAATCCCTGGCGACATAGTAATTATGACCAGCCTGTGTCATCTACAAGGTCTGTTTCAATCCAGACCTCGTCCATGGGAGACGGGATTATTCTACTCCAGGTTCAACAGTGCACTGAACACAGTGCCAGTTCCACACTGCTATCACGGTCACTAACTGAGCCGCACTGACGCCAAATGTCGCATTTCCATTCTCAAAACCTGACTTGGAAATACACTGGGAGTCACTTCATTTGTCAGAATTGACTCAAAGGCAGTCAAGTCTTGTTTTGGGGTTTTTTTTGGGGTTCCCAAGAACAATCTCCATCAGAGAAATGTTCTAAGACTGCTCTCCCAACCCCTTCCCCCTCCCCAATCTCCCCCTCCATTCCATGTGCCTGTACTTGCCACACAACTTCCAGCTATCAGTGAATGTAGCCTGAGCTACATCCTATAGTGGTAACTGTTAGCAGGTGGCCTTCATCCTGCCTTACTCAGCAGCCCCCTTTCTTTCCAGAGAAGGCTTCTGTCATTGGTCTCCAAGGCCCCTAACTGCTAGAGCCCTTTCCTTGTGTCCCAGGGAACACACAAGTGCAGTCCTGGCCCTCAGGAGCCAATAGGAGAGGACAATCAACTCTGCCAACTCTGTACCCAGTTGGACGCACGGCACCTGCTCTCAAGAGCTTGGCAGCTCAATGCCCAGGAGAAGCTCTCCAGACATCCCATTCTTGACCTGTCAAGCAGTGGAGTTTGAACAGTGCAGCAGCTGTGCCAAGTCAGAGCTCTTTATAGCAACCACTCCTCCCTCCCACCCCAACTTCCCCTTAAACGATAAATACACTCTAGAAAGGTTTGACTAGCACAGCACGACTAACTCAACGTGAGACCCCAAGTTCGCTGTGGTCCCCTTTGCAGCAGTTGAAGAGCCAGAGCGATGTGCCATGAGGCATCATCAGCTCTGAAATCACATCCTAAGGAGTCCTAGTTCACACTTCCCTTCTCCCTGGACTGGGAGCAGCCTTCTGGTGTGGAAGCACTGGCTTTGAATCAATCCCTGCCCCCCTAAGACGACTCTTTAAGCCAACTGGTTCCTCCGAACAGTATAGCACACTTCCCCTTTCCCATCCCTCCATTGTCTGCTCTTGGGGAATTCCTGGTTCCTAAAAGGGCAGCCATTTCAAGCTCAAAGGTCTCAGAGCGCTTATTTCATTATAAACTGGGCAAGTGCTCAGCCGGCTGGAGTCGGGACCATGGGCCATGCACAAACTGCGCAAACAATGAAGGTCTAAGTTCGCAATGAACGGCAAGGTGTCTGGCATAGCATGACTGTACTTTGTTCTTTCCTGTGGTCTGTCCTTCTGCCCAACTCTCATGGTGACCCATCAAGTTCACTTCTAATTCCTCTCATACAGTGCAATCTAACGACCAGGGATGCTACAGCTCTTCTCGCTGTCAACTTCAGACAGGGACCTGTTTATAACTAACACTTAGCCTTGTTTCAGTCCTCAGGATCTAACTATTTTTCATGAGTGGGTGATTTGCCTTTGTGGAATTGAAGTTTCCTATAGATTTCAGAAACAAGTCCCTTGTCTGAAAGCTCATTACCAGACATTAACTGCTGTCTGTGTACAACTCACTTGACAAACGATTCTCATGTACCTTTTTCACCACGTAGGATGCTTTATACACAGGCAGAACCACCACCCATACGTGTCAGTAATGACCTGTGGAGGCAAAAATCCACCAGTCAATTGCAGCAATTAAATGGCTGTGCCCCGGATTTATAAATGGAAGGATGATTTTCAAGTTCAGCAGCAAGCTGCACCTGTAGTGGTGCTGGTGTTTCTTAGTTGAAAACGACCAAGCCACTCCTCAGAGGAACATAGATGAGGAATTCCATACCTATGAAAGTTTTAGATTCAGAAACCCAAAGGAACAGATCTCAGCATGTCCCAGGTCCTGTAAGGTTGCTGAGTCCTTATTGGCTACTTGACAGCACTCAGTTTTCCATGTCAAATTTAAGTGTTTGTCACACCAGAGGCAAGGGTTGGTGTTTTGATTGTGCTAACAAAGAGTACTGCTGGCACTGTCAGGTGCATGCCTGCACCACCAGTTTTACCCCAAAATCAACACACATTAAAAGCCCCACCCCATGTCCCTGGCTTTGCTTCAGATCCAATCCATTCATCCCCTATCAAGTGCTAATAAACACACCTGGCCTTGAACCAGAGTCCTTGGTGGAGTAATCGGGATTTGGCTTTGGGCTGCCAACTACAAGGTAGGCAATTCAAATGCAGCAGTCCCCAACCCCCCTCCATCCTTCTCCAAGGTAAGAAAGCCTTTGCTTTCCTCAAAAGGAACCCCTGGTGGCATGGTAATTATGCCCCAAGGATGTGATCTACAAGGGCCCAAGTTTAAAACCAGCCCCTCTCCATAGAAGACAGGAGTATTCTACTCAAGGTTAAACAGTTCACAGAAGACAGGGATATTTCCACCCTGCTACAATGGTCATACTGACTTGGAAATACACAAGGAAATCACATACTGAGTCAGAAGCGACCCAAGGCACTTGAGTTTTTCTTTTTTTTCTGTATCCAGAAACCATGTATGGCAGGTAAGTGTGAAAAGGAGTATTTCCCATACCTCTCCCTCCACTTAACACCTCTTGTGCCAGTATTTGCCACACAACTTTCAGATTATCAGTGAATGTAGGCTGAGCACAATCCTAGAGTGTTAACTGTTAGCAGCTTGCCTTTCCTCTGTCTTTACTCAACAGCACCCCTTAATTTCCAAAGAAGGCTTCTTTCATTGGTCTCATTGACTCCTAACTTCTGGAGCCCATTCCTTGTGTCCCAGGTAACGCACTCGTGTTGGAATGGCACTCAGGAGCCAACAGGAGATGGCAACTCTGTACCCAGTTGAAGGCACAGAAGACCCACACCCACCTTTAAGAGCTGGGCAGCTCAATGCCCAGGAGCAGCTCTCCTGACATCCCACTTGTGAACTCTCAAGCAGTGGAGTTTGAACAGTGCAGCAGCTGTGCCAAGTCAGCCATTTAGAGCAACCCACTCCTCCCTCTCCCACCCAAACTTCCTCCTAAACGGAAAATCCAGTATTAGAGGTTTCCCAAGGACCGCACGACTAATTCAATTTGAGATTCCTAGTTTGCTTTGTGCTCCCTCCCTCACCCCCCTTTGCAGCAGTTGAAGAGCCAGAGCAATCAATGTGTAACACGTCCATCAGCTCTGCAATCACATCCCAAACAGTCCTAGTTCACTTCCCTTCTCCCTGGACTGGGAGCTGCCTTCTGGTGTGAAAGCACTTGCTCTGAATAAAACCCTGCCCGAGGAGAACTCTTCTTAAAGCCAACCGCTTCTTCCAACAAGAGTACTACCCCTTTTCCTACCCTTATTTTGTGCTTCCGCTTGGAGAATTCGAGGTTTCCTCCAAAAACAACCATTTCAAATCTCATGGGGCTTATTTCATTGCAAACTGGGCAAATACTTAACCAACTACAGTAGTGACCATGGGCCATGCTCAAACTCTGCATAGCCATTAAAGACCTAAGGTCGAGAATAGAAGGTAAGTTGTCCAGCATGGCTACGGGAATGCCTTTTTAATGCAGTGAGGAGCAATGGATACTCAATGACCATTGAGGAAGGAAGGACATGTGCGGAGTAGCTCAGTAGAGTTGCATGGAGGGCGTCATCAGGGCCCATGGGTGGCATGAGGTTTGAGCATTCCTGGACCAACTTGCTGGTATACAACATATTATCTTGAGTAGAAAAAGTTTGTTGTAACTTAGGAAGGACTTTAGCTCTTATGAGCCATTACAGGTTAAGGGAGAGAAAACAAGGCATTCTTGCTTCAGTACAGATTACCATAGCCTAAGAAAACCTTAGTGGGGAAAATTATCCTGCCTTACAGGGCCCACTTTGGAGTTGGAACCCATGAACGGCAGATGTGGGGTGGGGGATTCCGATGGCTTTTGAAAGCTCTGGCAGCACAAAAGTCACACAGAAAGGCCGCTGCTTCCAGACCAAGGTTGACATAAGCCTCCGAAATTTGTACTCCAGGGACCAACGTGAACTGGATTTAGAACAAGGTGGGCTTTGACCTGCAAGGCCACCAGTTCAAAACAAGCAGCCCCACTCCTGTTGAGATTTTAGTCTCAGAAAATCCTGGTGGTTCTACCCTAGTGTCCTAGGGACTGCGAGTCACAACCTCCTAGACGGCAGCGAGTTTCCGGAAGCTACAAAGGTTTGAAATCTTAATTCTGTATTTTTATTCAGGCTGTTGGTGATTGAAATCGACGACGCAGTTCCAGGAGGCCTGGTAGTTAATGTGAGCTTAAGTGTCTACACACTAGTGCCCAGCTTCTTCCCCACCACGCCACCACCATTCACTTGCTGAATTGACTTCGAGTTTCCCCTCCCATGGCCCCAACTTCACTTTTAATTTTATGACCGAGAGGTTCCCTTCCCTTTCTTACATCTTATTTTCCCTTTTTCACGTCATAGATTTTTTTGAAAGGGTGTTCTGAATGGGTTCAACTCACATGAAAGTACTTTCTTTGGTGAGAGCACACATTTAAAGGAAAAAAAAAACTACCCTCCCATGTTTGCCAGGCCAGGAAAGCTCAGCAAACTCCATGGTGCTGAGGCTGCTGGAAAGTCAAGATTCCTGCCCCTCATCCAGTCCATTCACTCCACATCAAGTGCTAACAAACACACCTGGTTCTGAACCACAGTCCTTGGACAAGTATTGGGGATTTGGCATTGGGCTGCCAATTACAAGGTAGGCACTTCAAATGCCGCAGTCCCCAAGCCCCCTCATTCTCCATGGTAAGAAAGGCTTTCCATTTCCCCCATAAGGAACTCCTGGTGGCATGGTAATTATGCCCATAACTGTGTCATCTACAAGGTCCCAAGTTTCAAACCAGCCCCTCTCTCCATGGGAGACAGGGTGATTATTCTACTCCAGGTTCCACAGTTCACTTAACACAGGAACAGTTCCACTCTGCGATTATGGTCACTGAGTCCGCACTGATGCAAAGTGTCTCATTTCCTTTCTCAACACCGGACTTGGAAATACACAGGGAATCACTTCATTTGTCAGAATTGACTCAAAGGCACTTGAGTCTTGTTCTGGGTTTTTTTCTGTTCCCAGAAACCATCTCCAGCAGAGAAGTGTTCTAAGAGTGCTCTCCCAACCCCTTCCCATCCCCAGTCTCCACCTCCACCTCCATTCCCCCTTATCACACCACTTCCTGGCTCAGTTAATGAAACCTGTGCTTAATCCTACAAAGTGTTAACAGGTTGCCTTTTTCTGTCTTTACTCAATGGCCGCCTTTCATTCCAGGGAAGGCTTCTTTGGCTTGTCTCTGACATCTAACTTCTGGAACGCTTTTCCTTGTGTCCCAGGGAACACACAAATGCAGTCCTGGCCCTCAGGAGCAAACAGGGGAGGACAATCAACTCTGACAACTCTGTACCCAGTTGGACGCATGGCACCCTCTGAAGAGCTGGGCAGCTCAATGCCCAGGAGCAGCTCTCCAGACATCCCGCTTGTGAACTGTCAAGCAGTGGAGTTTGAAAAGTGCAGCAGCTGTGTCAAGTCAGCCTGTGATAGCAACCCCTCCTCTCTCCCACTCCAACTTCCTCATAAACAGTAAATACACTAGAGAGGTTTGCCTAGCACACCCCACGACTCCTTCCATTTCAGACTCCTTCCATTTCAGACCCCGTTTACTTTGTGGTCCCCTTTGCAGCAGTTGAAGAGGCAGAGCGATGTGCCACGAGGCGCCATCAGCTCTGCAATCAAATCCCAAGCATAGTTCACTTCTTTCTGGACTGGGAGCTGCCTTCTGGTGTGGAAACACTCGCTCTGAATAAACCCCTGCCCAGGAGACCTCTCTTTAAGCTAACTGGTTCTTCCAACCAACACAATACTACCCCCACCCTCTTTTCTCACCCAATGTTGTGCTTTTGCTTGGGAATTCAAGGGTTTTTTCCCCCTAAGGAGAGTCATTTTGAGTCTCACGTCGCTTCTTTCATTACGAACTGGGCAAGTTCTCTGCCTGCTTGGGTACGGACCACTAGCCGTGCACAAATTCAGCACAGCCATTAAGACCTAAGGTTCAAAATGAAAGGTACGGTGTATGGCATGGCATGGCATGGCATAGCATGGCATGGCTCGGAGAATGCTTTTAAATGCAGTTAAGGCAAAGGACTCACTGATGATTATAAAGGAAGGATATGTGCGGACTAGCCAGGTAGTGCTGCAAGGAGGAGATCAAGGCCCGTGGGTTTTATGAAGTTTGCGTATTTCCGGACCAAGTTGTTGGACAGTTAATATGGGGTATCCAGCATAAGAATGTGAGTAAGGAACAGAGTTCGGTAACTTACGAAGGGCTTTAGGTCTTATTGCAAGCCATTGACAGTGCAATGAGTGAAAAACAAGGCATCCTTGCGTCAGTACAGATTACCCGTAATTTAAGAAAATCTTATTTGTACAAATCTGCCTTGAAGAGCCCCCGTTGAAGTTGGAACCCATGAACAGTAGAGTTGGGAGGGGAGCTCCGGAAGGCTTTTGAAGCTGGTGGCAGCACAGAAGTCACTCAGAAAAGCCTGCTGCTTCCAGACCAAGGTTGACAGAAGCCTCAGAAATTTGTACTCTGGAGGGGAAGCCCAGCAGGATCTAGTACAAGGTGGGCTTCGACCTGCAAGGTCAGCAATTCAAAACAAGCAGCCCCACCTGTTGAGATTTTCGTCACAGCAACTCCTGGCACTTCTACCTAGTGCCGTAGGGACAGCCAGTGTGCACCTCCTAGACCGTAGCGAGTTTTTGGAATTTATAAAGGTTTGAAAACCAAATTCCAGACTTATTTAGGTGGTTGGTGAGGTAAATTAACAATGCAATCGAAAGAGACCTGGTAATTAATGTGAGTTTTAAGTAGCTACACATTAGAGATAGCCACTTTTTCCCCAACCCCGCTTCTTCCCACCCGCCCTCACTTTCCTCCCCCCTTTTCTTCACCACGCCTCACCCGCCCCCCAAGTTTCTTCCCCGCCACCCGTGCCCGGCAGACTTTAGGTTTCGCCTCCCCTGCCCCCGCCCTCACTTTACTTTTCATTTTCGACCAAAAGCTTCGCTTTCTTACTTCCTATGTTCTCTTTTTGCTTCGTAGCTTTTTGTAAGGGTGTTCGAAAGCGTTCAACTCAAACGAGAGAACTTTCTTCCCTGAGGGCATACTTTTAAGACAAAAAAAACCCACTCCCCTCGCGTGTTTCCCAGCCCAAGCGGGCTGCGCACTCCGGGCAGAGGCCACCGGAAGTCCGGAACCCCTGCCGCCCACCTCAGGGGCTTCTCCGCCTCCAGCCACGCCGACCAGGCCGAAGAGACAGCCCGAGTTCAGACCCGCTGTTTTTCGGCACGGCACGGCCCCAAACTAACAGCAACCAGCAATGGCCGTCCCCATTTTCACTGCGGGTTAGTTACATCCACCCTCGTAGCTTTTAAGACCCTTCTTCACAGAAGCCACAGGCTTCTTTGTTTCCCAAGATGCTTCTGCGCAAAGCGTGGTGGCTGCTGCCTTTTCAAGGGGCTGAGGGAGGCGTGCTCAGGGACGTCACTTCCTGGGCGTGGCGCTCAAATGCCATTTCCTGGGCGGGACACGAGGTGGGGCGGGTCCCGGCAGGGGCGGGTCCCGGCAGGGGCGGGTCCCGGCAGGGGCGGGTCCCGGCAGGGGCGGGTCCCGGCAGGGGCGGGTCCCGGCAGGGGCGGGTCCCGGCAGGGGCGGGTCCCGGCAGGGGCGGGTCCCGGCAGGGGCGGGTCCCGGCAGGGGCGGGTCCCGGCAGGGGCGGGTCCCGGCAGGGGCGGGTCCCGGCAGGGGCGGGTCCCGGCAGGGGCGGGTCCCGGCAGGGGCGGGTCCCGGCAGGGGCGGGTCCCGGCAGGGGCGGGTCCCGGCAGGGGCGGGTCCCGGCAGGGGCGGGATGGAGGAAGGTGGGGCAGAACCGCTCAGAGGGTAGTTTTATGGCTAGATGTCCTCCCATCTGTGACAGGTGTGGAGCAGTCTGGCTCTTGCTTGTATCTCTGAGGACAAAGAACAGGAAGCTGGAGGCTGTAGGAAGACAGCCATGATTCGGCGGTGTGGCCTTCAACAACTGCATGTTGTCAGCATAGACAAATTGGAACCCACACCCTGGACTACCCACTTTTGCACATATCCATCAACACACACACACCACCACCACCACCACCCCCACATTCACCAAACCCTCTCCTAAATGAAGGCTCGCCCCAGTTTGTGGTCTGTGCTAGCAACAAGGGCCTTTGGCAAAGGACAGGGGGATTGGGACGGGGACGGGGACAGGGAGAGAGTACAGGTCCGGGACTAGCCTGAGAGATTATCAGATCCAGTGGAACATAAGCAGCAAGCGGTGGTGGTCTGGTCAGTTGTGAAGTGGGCGTTTGTCAGGTCCCCAGCCCCACTGCTCTGGAGTTGAATCCGGGTCCTGGGACCCTGTAGGACAGAGAGAACTGCTTGGGGAGGGGGTGTTCTACAGCTACCATCTCTCTCCCGAAGAGTCCAGTGCCTTAACCACTGTGCAACCAGAGCTCCCTATTCCAGCTTTTGAAGGCCTGGTGGTTTCCCTCTCTCAGAGGGTAGGGGTCTGTGAGCCAGGTCCTCCAGAGAGTTAAAAAGGAGTGGTTTGGGAGAGGGTGCGGGGTAGGGGGAAACTGGAGCTAGTGTTTCAGGCTTCTGTGCTGCTTCCTCCTTACTTCTGGGTCCCCGGGAGAATGAATAGTAACACACACGTACACAGTCCAGAGCTGGTGCAGCTCAGGATGGCAGGATGTGACCCTCTGAACACTGTCCTGGGGTTGGGGGAGAGGGGCGTAAAAGCTGAGCAGATTGAGTCCCCTCCCATGGGCCACCATCCTCCTGCAGCTTCCACCTCCTGTTCCTGGTGTCTTCCTCCTCTGGCTCCAGGCACACAGACCTACTGCCCTACTTTGGATGGCTGCTCTGTGAGCACAGCAGGCCCTGTGCACCACCAATAGGTGGTGGCCGGGACGTGTACCACATGCTAAACAGACCATCCAGTGACCCGGGATGTCCCTAGCTTCCATCAGTGAACAAAACGCCTTCCCTCCACAATCAGATGGGTTCGGGGGTTGGGCGCCCTTGCAGACCATAGTCAGCCAGTCTGACCTGTCCATCTGTAGGTGAAGCTGAGGAACAGAAATGGGCTCTGATGTTGTGGGTCCAGGTCTGTCTGGAAGGAAACGTCTTTGTGTCCTCTTCAGAGTGGGTAGCATGTGTCTGGATCCTCTGTGGTGGTTCGGTGGAGACTGCTATTTCCACCTTCTGCTGCTCACTTGGCTCTGATGCGTCACAGAAAACACCAGGGGCCACACCCAACCTCCCGGGACCCCCTCCAGCCTTGCTGCCTGTTTTGACCCTAGCACCAAAGTCTCAGACACCAGCCCCACACCACCCCGCGCCCCCACTAACCCACCTCCGTTTTAACGCTCAGGACCATGGTACTCACAGACCCCTACCCTGAGAAAGGAAAACCACCAGTCCTTCAAAAGCCATTCCTGGAATAATAAAAACCCATGGTGACACAGTAGTTATGGCGCTGGGCTCTTCAGGAGACAGATGTTGGCTATAGAAACCCTCTAGGCAGTTCTCTGTATTACAGGGTCCCAGGGGACAGAGTGTGTGGGGGTCCGTCAAAGAGACAGAGAGAGAGACAGAGAGAGACAGAGATTCATTTATCTCATAGGGGCAAGTAAAGGATCGCAAGATAGAAAAACACCGTATATCATCATGAGATGTATTCATTCTGTCATTATCTATCAAATATTTGGAGAAATTTGGGCAGATGACATTTGACAAGTGAATGGAAGGCAAAGAAATAAGTGATCCCCTAATTATGACATCCATCAGTTTTCCAATTCTATACGACCCCCACAAAAGTCTCATTTAATGTGAAAGTACAAAACGAGGAGTAAGCCACTAACCCCTTGCTACAAACTTAGTATTATTAGTCACTAAAAGAAGCAGAGGCTGTCATTCAAACCCATTTCCTATCCATCCCACACCATGGATGACCTTTGAGTAAGGAAGGGCAGGTGCAGACAAGCCAGGTAGAGGCTGCATGGAGGATGTCATCAAGGCCCATTGGTAGCATGCGGTTTGGGCATTCCTGGATCAACTTGCTGCAGACTTAATAGTGGGTACACAGCATATGACAGTGAGAAGGAAAATGGAGTTCAATAACTTAGGAAGGACTTTAGCTCTTATTCTGAGCCACTGCAGGTTCAGTGAGAAAAAAACAAGGCATTCTTGCTTCAATACAGATTACCCATAGCCTAAGAAAACCTTAGTTTTAAATTTCTCCTGCCTTACACGGCCCGCTTTGAAGTTGGAACACATGAACGGCAGACTTGGGGTGGAAACTTCCGAAGGCTTTTGAAAGCTAATAGCATGAAAGTCACACAGAAAGGCCGGTTGCTTCCAGACCAAGGTTGACAGAAGCCTCAGAAATTTGTACTCCAGGGACGAACGCGAACTGGATTTAGTACAAGGTGGGCTTTGACCTGCAAGGCCAGCAGTTCAAAACAACCAGCCACTCCCCTGTAGAGATTCTCACCTCAAATTCTTGGCAATTCTTGCAAGTCTCCTAGGGACAGTAAGTCAGCACCTCCTAGACTGCAGCGATATTTGGACGCTACAAAGGTTTCAAAACCTAGTTCTACATATTTCTTCACGCTGTTGGTAAGGTAACTTAGTGATGCCCTCAAAGGAGGCCTGGTAGTTAATGTGAGCATTTATGTCCACCAACCCTTCAATCCCAGTTTCTTCCAAACCCCACCTTTCCTTGCTGGATTGACTGGGTTTCCCCTCCGAGGCCCCACCCTCACTTTACTTTTAAATTTAAGACCTAAAACTTCCCATTATACATCCTATTTGCCCTTTTTCGCTTCCTGGCTTTTTGAAAGGGTGTTCTAAAATGGTTCACGTCACGTAATTGTACTTTCTAGGGTGAGAGTATATTTTTAAAGGAAAACAAACCCAAGAAAATACCCTCCCTTGCTTGCCAGCCCGAGCAAGCTGAGCCAACTCCAGAATGCTGAGGCCACTGCAAAAGTATGGGTCCTATACCTCTTGCAGTCCATTCATTCCTCAGCAAGTGCTAATGAACACATCTGGTTCTGAACCAGAGTGCCTGGTGGAGTAGTGGGGATTTGGCTCTGGGCTGCCCACGACGAGGTGGGCACTTCAAATGCAGCAGTCCCCAATGCCCCTCCTTCTCCAAGGTAAGAAATGCTTTGCATTTCCCCCATAAGGAACTCCTGGTGGCATGGTAATTATGCCCAGACCTGGGTGATATACAAGGTCTCAGTTTCAAACCAGACTCTCTCCATGGGAGACAGGGGATTATACTCCTCCAGGTTCAACAGTGCACTGAACACAGTGCCAGTTCCCCTCTGCTATCACAGTCACTATCTGAGTCCGTATTGATGCCAAAAATCTCATTTCCATTCTAAAAACCTGACTTGGAAATACACTGGGAGTCACTTCATTTGTCAGAATTGACTCAAAGGCAGTCAGGTCTTGCTTTGGGGGCATTGTTTTTCAGTTCCCAAGAACCATCTCCATCAGAGAAATGTTCCAAGATTACTCTCTCCCAACCCCTTCCCCCTCCCCCATCTCCCCCTCCCTTCCATGTGCCTGTACTTGCCACACAACTTCCAGCTATCAGTGAATGTAGCCTGAGCTACATCCTATAGTGGTAACTGTTAGCAGGTGGCCTTCATCCTGCCTTACTCAGCAGCCCCCTTTCTTTCCAGAGAAGGCTTCTTTCATTGGTCTCCAAGGCCCCTAACTGCTAGAGCCCTTTCCTTGTGTCCCAGGGAACACACAAGTGCAGTCCTGGCCCTCAGGAGCCAATAGGAGAGGACAATCAACTCTGCCAACTCTGTACCCAGTTGGACGCACGGCACCTGCTCTCAAGAGCTGGGCAACTCAATGCCCAGGAGAAGCTCTCCAGACATCCCATTCTTGACCTGTCAAGCAGTGGAGTTTGAACAGTGCAGCAGCTGTGCCAAGTCAGAGTCCTTTATAGCAACCCACTTCTTTCTCCCACTCCAACTTCCCCTTAAATGATAAGTACACTATAGAGGTTTGCCTAGCACTGCATGACTAATTCAACGTGAGACCCCAAGTTCGCTGTGGTCCCCTTTGCAGCAGTTGAAGACCCAGAGAGATGTGCCACGAGGCATCATCAGCTCTGCAGTCACATCCCAAGCAGTCCTAGTTCACTTCCCCTCTCCCTGGACTGGGAGCTGCCTTCCAGTGTGGAAGCACTTGCTCTGAATAAGGCCCTGCCCCAGGAGATGGGACTTTAAGTCAACTGGTTCCTCCAAACAATACAGCACACTAACCTCTTTCCTATGCCCCTCTTTTATGCTTTTGCTTGGGGAAATCCGGGTTCCTCCAAGGGGAGCCATTTCAAGCTCAAAAGTCTCAGGGTGCTTATTTCATTAGAAACTGGGCAAGTCCTCAGCCGGCTTGAGTCGGGACCATGGGCCGTGCACAAACTGTGCAGCCATTAAGGTCTAAGGTCGCAATGAACGGTAAGGTGCCTGGCATAGCATGACCGTACTTTGTTCTTTCCTGTTGTCTGTTCTTCTGCCCAACTCTCATGGTGACCAAGCAAGTTCACTTCTAATTCCTCTCATACATTTCAGGCATTCAAACGACCAGGGACGCTACAGCTCTTCTCACTGTCAACTTCAGACAGGGACCTGTTTACCTAACACTTAGCCTTGTTTCAGTCCTCAGCATCTGCCTATTTTTCATGAGTGGGTGATTTGCCTTTGTGGAATTGAAGTGTCCTATAGATTTCAGAAGCAAGTCCCGTATCTGAAAGCTCATTGGCAGACATTACCCTGTCTATGTAGCACGCACTTGACAAAAGATTCTCATGCACGTGAGTCTTCATAGTACCTTTTTCTCCACAGAGGATATTTTATACCCAGGCTGAACAACCACCCATAGGTGTCAGTAATGACCTATGGAGGCAAAAATCCACCAGGCAATTGCAGCAATTAAATGGCTGTGCCCCAGATATATAAATGGAAGGACGATTTTCAAATTCAGCAACAAGCTACACCCGTAGTGGTGCTGAAGTTTGTTCATTCAAAATGACCAAGCCACTCCTCAGAGGAACGTAGATGAGGCATTCCTTCCCTATGAAAATTTTAGATCCAGAAACCCAAAGGAACAGATCTCAGTATGTCCCAGGTCCTGTAAGGTTGTGATGAGTCCTTATTGGCTACTTGCCAGCACCCAGCTTTCTCTGTCAAGTTTAAGTGCTTGTCACACAGGAGGCAAGAGTTGGTGTTTAGCTTGTGCTAACCAGGAGTACTGCTGGCACTGTCAGGTGCATGTTTGGACCACCAGTTTCACCCCAACATCAACACACAGTAAAGCCTCACCCCATGCCCTTGGCTTTGCTGCAGATCCAATCCATTCATCGCACAAGTGCTAATAAACACACCTGGCCTTGAACCAGAGTCCTTGGTGGAGTAGTCAGGATTTGGTTTTGGGCTACTAACTACAAGGCAGGCAATTCAAATGCAGCAGTCCCCAATGCCCCTCCTTCCCCAAGGTAAGAAATCTTGTCTGTTTCCCCAACACCCACCACTGGTAAGGAACCCCTGGTGGCATGGTAATTATGCCCAGCCTGTGCGATCTACAAGGTCCCAAGTTACAAACCAGCCCCTCTCCTTGGGAGATGGGATTATTCTAGTCCAGGTTTCACAGTTCACTGAACACAGGGACAGGTCCACCATGCTATAAAGGTCACAGAGTCAGCACTGAAGTCAAGTGTCTTATTTCCGATCTCAAAAACTGACTTGGAAATACACAGGGAATCACATCATGAGTCTGAAGTGATTCAAAGTCAGTGGAGTCTTTTTTTTTCTGTACCCAGAAACCATGTGTGGCAGGGAAGTGTGTAATGGACTGCTTTTCCCACACCTATCCCTCCAATTAACATTTCTTGTGCCAGTATTTTCCACACAATTCTGGATTATCAGGAAAAGTAGCCTGAGCTCCATCCTACAATTTTAACACTTAGCAGCTGGCCTTTCCTCTGTCTTTATGCTGCAGCCCCCTTTCATTCCATGGTAGGCTTCTTTCACTGGTCTCAAAGACCCCTAACTTCTGGTGGAATTTCTTCTGTACCACAAGAGAAGTACTCGTCCTAAGGAACAACAGGAGAGGTCAATCCATTCTGACAACTCTGTACGTAATTGGACGCAGGCCCCCTCACAACTCCTCGCAAGAGCTAGGCAGCTTAATGACCAGGAGCAGCTCTCCAGACATCCCATTCGTGAACAGTCAAGCAGTGGAATTTGAACAGTGCACCAGCTGTGCCAAGTCAGCCTTTTATAACAACCCACTCCTCTCTCCCACCCCAACTTCCACATAAAAAGTAAATACACTAAAGAGGTTTGCCTAGCCCCGTACGACGCGTTCAATTTGAGAGTGCAAGTTAGCTTTGTGGCCCTTTGTAGCCGTTGAAGTGTCAGCGCGATGTGCCACGAGGCAACATCAGCTCTGCAATCAATCCCAAGCAGTCCTAGTTCACTTCCCTCTTTCGTGGACTAGCAGCAGCTTTCTGGTGTGGAAGCACTTGTTTTGAATCAATCCATTCCCGAGGAGACCTTTCTTTAAGCCAATTGGATCCTGTGAACAATACAGCACACTCCACCTCTCAAATACTTCTAATGTGTTCTTGGGCTGGTTCCTCCAAAAAATACAATACTACCCACCCCCCTTTTACCAGCCTCTCTTGTGCTTTTGATTGGGAATTCAAGTTTTCTTCAAAGGACACTCATTTCGAGACTCGTGGTACTTATTTCTTTACAAACTGGGCTAGTACTCAGCTGCCTAGAGATGGCACCATGGGCCATGCTGAAACTCTGCACAGCCATTAAGATCTGAGTTTGAGAATGAAAGGTTAAGGTGTCCGGCATGACATGACTTGAAGAATGCCATCTTAAAGTCAATTAGGAACATGAGACACACATTGATGATCTTTGAGGTAGGGAGAACAGGTGCAGACTGGCCAGGCAGAGCTGCATGGAGGATGGCACCCAGGCTCATGGGTGGCATGAGGTTTGAGCATTCCTGGATCAACTGGCTGCAGAGTTAATAGTGGGTACACAACATAAGACTGTAAGTAGGAAAAATGAGTTCGATAACTTAGTTAGGACTAGCTCTTATCCTGAGCTATTACAGGTTCAGTGAGAAAAAAAACAAGGTATTCTTGCTTGAATACAGTTTACCCTTAGCCTAAGAAAATCTTAGTGAGAAGATTCTCCTGCCTTACAGGGCCTGCTTTGAAGTTGGAACCCATATACGCCAGACTGGGGGTGGGGGCGTCCGAAGACTTTTGAAAACTCACGCAGCACAAAAGGCACACAGAAAGGCAGGCTGCTTCCAGACCAAGGTTGACAGAAGCCTCAGAAATTTGTACTCCAGGGACGAACACGAACTGGATTTAGTACAAGGTAGGCTTTGACCTGCAAGGCCAGCAATTCAAAACAAGCAGCCAGTCCTGTTCAGATTTTAGTCTCAGAAACGCAGCCAGCAGTTCAAAACAGGCAGCTACTCCTGTTGAGATTTTAGTCACAGAAACCCCTGGCCGTTCTACCTAGTGTCCTAGACACAGCGAGTCACCACCTCCTGGAGGGCAGCGAGTTTCCGGAAGCTAAAACGGTTTCAAAATCTAATTCTACACATTTATTCAGGCTATGGAAAGGAAAATCAGTGAAGCAGTCAACGAGGTCTGGTAGTTCATATGAGCTTAAGTGTCTGCACACTAGCGTCCTGCTTCTTGCCCACCCCCCCCCCCTTCACCCCAGCTCCATTCCCTTGCTGGATTCACTTTGGGTTTCGCCTCCCATGGCCAACCCTTCACTTAAATTTTTTATTTAATGACCTAAAGCTTCCCTTTCTTAGATCCTGTTTTCCCCTTTTCACTTCATGGCTTTTTGAAAGGGTGGTCTGAATGGGTTCAACCCACATAAAAGTACTTTCTTTTGGTGAGAGCATACCTCTTAAGGACAAAAATCCAACTACCCTTCCAGGTTTGGCAGCCCAGAGAAGCTTAGAACACTTCAGGGTGCTGAGACCACTGGAAGAGGGCAATTCCGGCTGCTCTTCCAGTCCATTCACTGCACATCAAGTACTAATAAACACACGTGACTCTGAACCAGATTCCTAGGTAGTTGTGGGGATTTGGCATTGAGCTGTCAACTACAAGGCAGGCACTTCAAACGCAGCAGTCCCCAAGTCACCCCTTTCTCCAAGGTTAAGGATGGCTTTCTATTTTCCCAATAAGGATCTCCTGGTGGCATGGTAATTAAGCCCAGGGCTGTGTCTTTTACAAGTTCCAAATTTGAAACCAGCCCCTCTCCATGGGAGACAGGGGATTATTCTACTCCAGGTTCAACAGTTCACTGAACACAGGGACACGGTTCCACTCTGTTATCAGGGTCACTATCTGAATCCACACTGATGCCAAGTCTCTCATTTCCATTGTCAAAAACTGACTTGGAAATACACAGGGAATCAGTACATGTGTCAGAATTTCCTCAAAGGCAGTGGAGTGTTGTTTGGGGGGTTTTATTTTTTTTCTTCTGCTCCCAGGAACAATCTCCATCAAAGAAGTCGAAGACTTCTCTCCCAACCCCTTCTTCCACCTCCACCTCCATTCCCTGTGCCAGTACTTGTCACACAACTTCCTGCTATCAGTTAGTGAAGCCTGTGCTTAATCCCAGAGTCTAAAGTGTTTTCAGTTTGCCTTTACTCAACAATCCCCCTAACTTCGCAGGAAAAGCTTCCAATGACCACTGATTTCGGGAGCTCTTTCCTATGTCCTAGAGAACGTACACTTGCAGTCCTGGCCCTAAAGAGCCAACAGGAGAGGGCAATCACTGCCAACTCTGTACCCAGTGGGACGCAACACCCCTCAAGAGCTCGGTAGCTCAATGCCCAGAAGCATCTCTCCGGACATCCCATTCGTGAACTGTCAAGCAGTGGATTTTGAACAGTCCAGCGGCTGTGCCAAGTGAGGCTTTTATCTTTTTTTTTTCCAACCCTATCCAAGTCAGCCTTTTATAGCAACCCCCTCCTCCATCCCAGCCCAACTTCCTCATAAACGGTAAATACACTATGGAGTTGGTCTAGCCCCCTGTGACGCGTACAATTAGAGACCCCGAGTTTGCTTGTGGTCCCCTTTGCAGCAGTTAAAGAGTCAGAGCGATGCCTCACCAGCAGTGCAATCCCCATACTTTGTTCTTTCCTGTTGTCTGTTCTTCTGCCCAACTCTCATGGTGACCAAGCAAGTTCCCTTCTAATTCCTCTCATACAGTTCATTCAATCAAACGCCCAGCGATGCGACAGCTCTTCTCACTGTCAACTTCAGACAGGGACCTGTTTACCTAACACAGCCTTGTTTCAGTCCTCTGCATCTTCTAATCATTCCTAAGTGTGTGATTTCCCTTTGTGGAATTGAAGTGTCCTATAGATTTCAGAAACAAGTCGCTTGTCTGAAAGCTCACTGCCAGATATTATCCGCTATTTGTGTAACACTCACTGGACAAAAGATTCTCATGCACGTGAGTCTTCATAGTACCTTTTTCACCACATAGGATGTTTTTCACCACATAGGATATTTTATACCCAGGCAGACCAACCACCCATAGGAGTCAGTAATGACCCGTAGAGGCAAAAATCCACCAGGCAATCGCAGCAACTAAATGGCTGTGCCCCGGCAATATAAATGAAAGGACGATTTTCACGTTCAGCAACAAGCTACACCCATAGTGGTGCTTAGGTTTATTAGTTCAAAACGACCAATCCACTCCTCCGAGGGACATAGATGAAGTATTCCATCCCTATGAAAGTTTTACAGTTTCAGAAACCCACAGGAACAGATCTCAGTATGTCCCAGGTCCTGTAAGTTTGCTGAGTCCTTATTGGCTACTTGACAGCACCCAGTTTTCTCTGTCAAGTTTAAGTGCTAGTCACACAGGAGGCAAGAGTTGTTGGTTAGCTTGTGCTCAACAGGAGTACTGCTGGCACTGTCAGGTTCATGCTTGGACCACGAGTTTCACCCCAACATAAACACACATTAAAGCCCCAACCCATGTCTGTTATTGCTGCAGATACACATCAAGTGCTAATAAACACCCCTGGCCTTGAACCAGAATCCTTGGTGTAGCAGTCAGGATTTGGGTTTAGGCAGCCAACTACAAGGTAGGTAGTTCAAATGCAGCAGTCCCCAAGCCCCCTCATTCTCCAAGGTAAGAAAGCCTTTGTTTTCCGAATAAGGAACCCCTGGTGGCATGGTAATTATGCCCAGCCTGTGTCATCTAGAAGGGCCCAAGTTTCAAACCAGCCCCTCTCCATGGGAGACGGGATTATTCTACTTCAGGTTCAACACTGCAGGGAACACAGGGACAGTTCCACTCTGTTATCAGGTCACTATCTGAGTCTGCATGGATATCAAGTGTCTCATTTCAATTCTCAGACTGACATAGAAATACACAGGGAATTACTTTATGTGTCAGAATGTGACTCAAAGCCAGCGGACTCTTGTTTGGGGGTTTTTTTTTTCTGTTCCCAGGAACCATCTCTATCAGATAAGTGTTCTAAGACTCCTCTCTCCCAACCCCTTCCTCATCCCCATCTCCACCTCCATTCCCAATGCCAGTACTTGTTACACAACTTCCTGCTATCAGTTAAAGAAGCTTGCACTTCATCCCAGAGTTTCAAGTGTTATCAGGTTGCCTTTCTTCTGTCTCAATCAACAGCACACCTTACTTTCCAAGTTAAGCTTCCAATGTACCACTAATTTATGGAAGGCTTTCCTGCATCCCACAGAACGCACATTTGCCATACTAGCCCTCAGGAGGCAACAGTAGAGGGCAATCAAGTAGTTGGATGCATGCCCTCCCTTCCCTCAAGAGTTGGGCAGCTCAATGCCCAGAAGCTCTCCAGACATCCCCTTCTTTAACAGTCAAGCAGTGGAGTTTGAACAGTGCAGCAGCTGTGCCAAGTCAGCCTTTTATAGCAACCTACTCCTCTCTCCCACCCCAACTTCCTCAAAAACAGTAAATACACTATACAGGTTTGCCTAGCACCCCACAACTAATTCAGTTTGAGACCCCGAGTTTGCTTTGTGGTCCCCTTTGAGTCAGTTGAAGAGCCAGAGCGATGTGTCACGAGGCGACATCTACTCAGCAATCAAATCCCAAGCAGTCCTAGTTCACATCCCTCCTTCGTGGACTGGGAGCAGCCTTCCAGTGTGGAAGCACTTGCTCTGAGTAAGTCCCTGTGCCAGCAGACCTCTCTTTAAGCAAACTGGTTCCTCCAGACAATACAGCACACTACACCATTCAAATCCTTGTATATTGTTCTTGGGCTGGTTCCTCCAAGCAATAAATTACTACCCTCTTTTTACCAGCCACTCTTGTCCTTTTGCTTGGGAAATTCAAGTTTTATTCAAAGGAGAGTCATTTGAGACTCATGGTGCTTATTTCATTACAAACAGGGCAAACACTTACCCTGCTTGAATAGGGACCGTGTGCCGTGCACAAACTCAGCACAGCCAGTAAGACCTGAGGATGTGAACTACAGGTAAGTTATCCGGTATGGCATGACTAGGAGATTGCCATTTTAAAGGTAAACAGGAACACGGGACACCCATTGATGACCTTTGAGGAAGGAAGGACAGGTGCAGACTGGCCAGGCAGATCTGCATGGAGGATGGCACCCAGGCCCATGGGTGGCATGAGGTTTGGCCCTTCCTGGACCAACTTGCTGGAGAGTTAATAGTGGGTACACAGCACAAGATATTGAGTAGGAAAAGAGTTTGATAACTTAGGAAGGACTATAGCTGTCACTTAGTGCCATTATAGGTTCAGGGAGAGAAAAACACAAGGTATTCTTGCTTCAGTACAGATTACCCATAGCCAAAGAAACTCTTAGTGGGAAAATTCTCCTGCCTTACAGGGCGTTGAAGATGGATCCCTTGAACAGTAGAGTTGCGGTGGGGGGTTCCGAAGGCATTTGAAAGCTCTGGCAGCACAAAAGTCACACAGAAAGGCCGGCTGCTTCCAGACTAAGGTTGACATAAGACTCAGAAATTTGTAGTCCAGGGACCAAAATGAACTGCATTTCGTGAGCTTTGACCTGCAAGGCAAGCAATTAAAAACAAGCAGCTATTCCTGTTTTGATTTTAGTCTCAGAAACTAGCTGTGCTATTCAAAACAAGCAGCCACTCCTATTGAGATTTTAGTCTCAAACTCCTGGCCGTACTACCTAGTGTCCTAGGGACAGCGAGTCAGCACCTGCTAGACGGCAGCGGGTTTCCGGAAGCTACAATGGTTTCAAAACCAAATTCTACACATTTATTCAGGCTATGGAAGGGTAAATCAGTGACACAGTCGAGAAGAGTCCTGGTAGTTAATGTGAGCTTAAGTGTCTATACACTAGCGCCCTGCTTCTTGCCCACCCACCCCCCTTCGCCCCAGCTTTCCCCACCCTGCCCCATTCCCTTGCTGGATTGACTTTGGGTTTCGCCTCCCATGGCCCAACCTTCACTTTGATTTTTGTTTCATGACCTAAAGCTTCCCTTTCTTACATCCTTTTCCCACTTTTCACTTCATAGCTTTTTGAAAGGGTGTTCTGAATGGGTTGAACTCACATAAAAGTACTTTCTTTTGGTGAGAGCATACATTTAAAGGAAAAACAAACTACCTTCCCAGGTTTGCCAGCCCAGGAAAGCTCAGCAAACTCCAGGGTGCTGAGGGCACTGGAAGAGCGCGATTGCTGCCCCTCATCCAGCCCATTCACTGCACATCAAGTGCTAATAGAGACCTGACTCTGAACCAGAGTCCTAGGTGGAGTAGACAGGATTTGGCATTGGGCTGCCAACTATAAGGTAGGCACTTCAAATGCCAGTCCCCAAGGCCCCTCCTTCTCCATGGTAAGAAAGGCTTTCTATTTTCCTCCTTAAGGAACTCCTGGTGGCATGGTAATTAGAACCAGAGCTGGGAGATTTACAAGGTCCCAAGTTTCTAATCAGGCGGTCTCCATGGGAGACGGGGGATTATTCTACTCCAGGTTCAACAGTGCAATGAACACAGGAGCAGTTTCACTTTGCCATCACCTTCACTATCTGAGTCCGCACTGATGCCAAGTTTCTCATTTCCAGTCTGAAAACCTGACTTGGAAATACACAGGGAATCACTTCATGTGTCAGAATTGACTCAATGTCAGTGGAGTCTTGTGTTTTGGTGGGTTGTTTTTCTGCTCCCAGAAACCATCTCTATCAGAGAAGTCTTCTAAGATTGCTCTCTGAACCCCTTCTCCCTCCTCCACCTCCTTTCCCTGTGCCAGTACATGTTACACAACTTCCTGCTGTTGGTTAATGACGCCTGTGCTTAATCCCAGAGTCTTAAGATTTTTCCGTTTGCCTTTACTCAACAAACCCCCTTACTTTGCAGGAAAAGCTTCCAAATGACCACTAATTTCTCGAGCCCTTTCGTAGCATCCCAGAGAACGTACAGTTGCTGTACTGGCCCTCAAGATCCAACAGGAGAGGGCAATAAACTCTGCCAACTTTGTACCCAGTTGGACGCACGCACCCCCCCTGCCCCCCACGATCTGGGCATCTCAATACCCAGGAGCATCTCTTCAGACATCCCATTCATGAACTGTCACACAGTGGAGTTTAAAAAGTGCAGCAGCTGTGTCAAGTCAGTCTTTTATAGCAACCCCTCCTCTCCCACCCCAACTTCCTCATAAACAGAAAATACACTATGGAGTTTGTCTAGCCCCCTGTAACGCGTACAAATTGAGACCCCAAGTTTGATTTTGGTCCCCTTTGCAGCAGTTGAAGATCCAGAGCGATGTGTCACCAGCTCTGCACCCAAATCCCAAACAGGCCTAGGTCACTTCCCTCTTTCGTGGACTGGGAACAGCCTTCCGGTGTGGAAGCACTTGCTCTGAATAAGTCCCTGTCCCAGGAGATCTGACTTTATGCCAACTGGTTCCTCCAGACAATACAGTACTACCGCCTTTTCCCACCCTATTTGAAGACTTATGGACTTGATCTGGACTGGGCTCGGAGGTTTTCTTTATATTCAATTTTGATTCAATTTCTTTTACATACTCTTATGTGTATAATTGTGTGTATGAAATGAATTTGGTTTTTCAAGTCCATCCAGACTACCACCACCACCCCTCAACACACGCACATATTGCTTTTAAGACTTCCCCAGCATCAGAGTAGGAGTGGTCACAAGAAAAAACACTTAGGACTGATCAATGTTTAAGGAGGGCAGAAATGTGCAAAGAATTCTTCCCTCCACTGGACGACCAAAACAGTGATACTGTCCAATGGCTCTAGAATTAGCAGGGATATTGGACAGGGGAAAGCAGGGTCTTGAGCTCTCTCCACTTTTGCAAATATTGGGGAAGGGTCGGTTCTCAACTCCCATCTGCTTCTTTTCACTGATGCAAACTGCTTGTAGTCAGGCAGACTAGCAAAAGAAACTCCATTTTAGTGCTAAGTAACCTGCCTGTTTCTCCATCCCTCAAGGAAGTTGACCTGCCTGTTCTCTCATTCCCTTTATGGGAAAGTCTCTGCTGGTGATTAATTTTAGAATGTTCAGGGAACTACAATTAGTTTTGACTATTTAATATATTGTTTATTTTGATTATTTTTTCATATTGTTAACTTTGATTCTGTAATCTGAATGGTGTAGTAAAGCTTGTGATGATAACCAGGATGTTACGATCAATTTTGGTAAGATAATCTTGTTTTTAATTTTGATTTTCTTGTTATAGTAACCAGGATGTTGTGATAAATTTTGTTACTTGTTCTTTTATGATTAGGAATGTACCTTGTAATGCATGTTAGGTGTCTTGAAGTTACAATTATTCCATTAAATTTCTTCCTGTGATTATCCACACATGCTAGAATCTTAAGACAGGTGATACATGGATTTCTACCTTTGAAGATGCACTGAAATGTGTACTCAGGACTGCCATCAAAGAATCACTTTTAGGTCTAGCAGTCAGATTATAACTGAATAGAGACACCTCTAAATTAAGGCTGTTCCTTTATTCGAACCCCTCAACAGTAGGACTGCAAATGCTCCAGCATTCATTCCTGAGTGTGGTTATTGGGCTGCTTTCTCCTTCTGTTCACGTTTCCTAGAAACGCCCACCTGGAATTATGGGAAGAATACCGCAGGATATGTTATTGCAAACACAGCCCTCCCCCAAAGTGTCCAGGAAGATTAACATGTGCGTGGAGAATGGCTGCACAGTGACCCTAAGATCTTCAGATGACTCCTTGAAACTTAATACTTTGGGAATCAGTTCATCCTGTCCCCTCAGCAGCCACCCTCAGAAGCTTTTGTACGGATTTCCCCAGTTTCCCCTCCCACCCCTTTCTAATCCTCCATGACCTCCTAGTCCTTGTGGAGCTCTGCTCTCAGCAGTGGACTCCCCGATGACCTTCTGTCACAACCATGCTACGTGAACTTTCCAGTTCACTTTAGTAGGATTACTGTGCAAACCTTGGGGTACCACACCATTTGTACTCCATCTTGCCTATCAACTAAATAGGTTGAGGGGGTGGGGGGTGGGGTCTTGATTCCAAACGGTCATCAAAAGCTCTTTAGAAAGCACAGCAAACATCTCCATCCGTGTCTATGCAGGTTGGGCCCCCAGACCATGAACTGCTCTGCCCAGAGGGGGATGAGTAGTATGCTCACATCCAGTCATAAATCCTCCCCCCAAAAGGCACTGCAATTCTTCCACCTTATACTTGAGATAGCTCAGAGACACAAAGCATGAGGATTCCTCACACATGCCAGGTTCCCTCACAGAACCAGCGACTGAGCTGGATGATGTGGCCATTAGTTGATGCCACTCGGAGCAGAGATCCTGGTGGGGCTCAGCAGGGGGAGGGGGGTGAAGGTGATTCAGCTCAGCATAGCTACAAGTGCTTGGCAGCTTGCCACAGCAGGGCTGGCAGGCCTGAAGGGAGCGCTTCAAGAAAATTGTGGAAAATCCCATTCCCGCTCTGAACCAGATTTCTCCAAACTTCTAGAAGCCCCTTCACGGTGTCTTGGAGACCAATTCTGAGAGGACAATTGTGCACTGCTTAAAGTGGTTAACAGAGCACCTTTACTACCTGAAGCCGTGGTTGTACCACTTCTGGTTGTCTTTCACTGAGTGGAGGGTCCACTCAACTCCAGTGGAGAGACACGCTACATAGGAAACCCACAGGCAATCAGATATTCCATAATTAGAAGGTTATAGACCAGGAGCAGCTGGAAGCAAAGCTGGACTTCAGTTCCAGCTAAGGCGTAGGACTACTAAGACTAGCTGCAGCCATCCATGAGATGTAGCGGACAGACCCGCGGTACACGAGACTCCTGCAAAGTGGCAGAAGTATCCCCACCCCAAGGCCTGGGGGGAAGCACTTCACAGCAATGGCCATTATTGGAGCTCATGACCCTACAATACAAAATTGGAAGTTTCCACCCCCCTCCCACGACACACACAAGTTGTTCAAGATTTCCACAAACGGGGCAAAGAGCATTTCCTCCAGAGCAGAACTTCTTGCACCTTGCACCCAAGGGTTAGGGCTCCTTAGGCTTTGACGAAAACACATGCTGCTGCACAGATGTGTTGCACAGACCCACTCACTGGTGGAGCCTCGAAAGCTTCCTAAGTAGAAGTAGAAACCCAAGAATGGGGTGGGGGGTGGCGTGTGCTACGACACGACAAGTGCTCCGATAGCTGGGCTTTGTGTCTGACTCCGCCTTTGCCACTCAGGTCCCTGGGGATTTCTGTGTACCATATGGCTCTAAAACACACTGGGGAATAGCTTTGCTGTGGGTGTGCCTCTGTGTGTCTTTGCCAACCATTCCTGCAATGAAAATCAAGGATGGTGCCTTCACACCTTCAATCTTGCAGCAAGCCACAAGCTAGCAGAATCTTCTATGGTAAACAGATGCTATGAGAACTCATACTCGTGTCAGATGACACAGTGACCGATGCTATGCCAATTCCAGGCTTCCACTGGGTTCTTCTGAAAACTGAATTCTGGCTATAGGTCAGTCCACATGGCCATGAGACAGACCCCCATGGCTCAGAGAATAAACACCCAAGGCTGACAAAGGCCACTCAGATATCAAAGGTAGGACGTGCTCCACAGCATATCCTAGACAACAAGACCCAAAGACCTTTTTTTTTCTTGATTAAAGTCTCGAATGAGTATTTTTCTCACTCCAATATCTGCACCCTCTTCCTTTCCCATAGAGTTGTGTTGTTCCACCCCATCAGTTGGGGTTATACAATCATCAATGCTATCAACTCCCCTCCTCTTAGAGCCCCTCCCATGCCCCCTTACTTCCCATACTCTCCAGAAGGAACTGTTACACCTGCACAGAACAGTCTATGAACATACACAAATCTAACATGACCAATGAGGTAAGCCAGGGACCCGTTCTTAAGAAGACAAGGTAAAGTTTAAGCGTCAGGACGAGTACATCCATTTTGCAGTGTGGGGAAGACCTCAGCTGACCCCCACAAGGCTTCCAATTGCTACAAGACAGGCATTGGACATAGCTCAAATCCCCCCCGCCCGCAACTCTGGAACCCTGTTCTGACACCACGCATTCCACTCATAGCACTACTTCTGTGCTGGGTTCAACAATTCCTTGCAATGGCTAAACAGATCCCCCCAGACAATACAGACAAATGAGCATAGTAAGTAAGTTTATAGGTTAGCCCACAAGTGAGGATCAGCCAAGAATAATTTCTACTGTTGATTGGCCCACAGTAAACATACCCCTTCCTTCAGCCAGCAAACTAAGTCTTTTTCTTGTCTCAGGCTCAGCCACATGGTTCCCACTGACCTCACTCCACTCACAGTCCAAGTGAAGGTGCTGCTCCTCTGTTCTATCCCCCATAGTCTGTCCCAGTCTCTACTGTCTGATTCAGACTCTGCCACCCAAGGCCCCTGGGGATTTCAGTGTCCCAAAGGGCTCTTAAACTCACTGTGAAATAGCGCTCCTGTGGATGTGCCATTTTGTGCCGTAGCCACAACACCTGTATTAATAAATAACACCTTTCTTAAACAGCTGGACCGAGTAGGCTAGCGCCTGCAAAATCTCAGTCCCCGTTTCCAGCTCTTATCTTCATCCGTGTACATGCTCTGGCCAGATTTGTTAGGGTAGAATTAAGGTCATGACAGTGGGGGGAGGAAGCATGAAAGAACCAAGAGGGAAGGTGCATGTTTTATCTTTGCTACACTGTATCGTGACTAGCTTATTTCCGCCCAGAGACCCTTCTATAAGGGGATGGAACAAGTGAGAAATACTCTAGCCTAGAGCAAATGCAGCTTTGGTCAGGAGGGAAGTTATCTGATCAAGTATCATAACATGGTTTGATCCACAGTAATCCAGCTCACAATAACCTTGATCATAAGCTGCGGGAGGGTTGGGGGAGCGTAGTTTAGGGAGAGTTCTAGAGTTTACCTTCAAGGACACATGATCCCCACAGGTTTATTCTGAAACAGTCTGACACCCACAGAGCTGCCATTGGTCAGAAAAAGGCCAGGAAATGGCACCCAGGGATTTCTACTCCATCCCAATGCCCATGACCCTTGAGGGGAAGCAAGGACTGTCCTAGGAGTGTGACACTGGGAAAACTTACCACTCCCACCTGACAATCCTCATCCTTTATACTTTGTTCTGAATCCTCAGTCAACACTGGAAGGGACCCAAGTTCCCTGCGAAGTCTCAGTACTGTGGATCACACCAGCAGGACTCTCTTCAGGAGAGCTAGGGGAGGGAGGAGACAGTACCCTCCTACCTGTAGTCAGGGAGGCCCTGCTGAGGGAATCAGCTGGTTCCTGCTCAGTTTTATGTGCAGAGGCTATTTGCATTACGCATCCAAATGGCTCTTTGTTGTGGGTACCAGCAGTGCCCTTTTGCCTTGGACTGAAGGGGTCCTAAGCCAGCGCACTCAGACACCCTGCAGGACTGTCCGACATCCTCCTAGGATGTCCTTGTAACTAAGACATTAAAGAGTATCATCACTCCTGGATGCCAGGAAGACAGGCCTACCTGCCACTTCCCACCTTATATTGGGAACACCCAGAGTTCAGTAATGGTGTAGGAACCCCCGTGGCTGTTGACAGCAAGCAGCAGGCCCTTTGAAATTAAGCATGGGAATGCCCGTTACATTGCTGGACATGGCCATGTAATTCAGCATGCTCTTTGCAGGAGGAACAAGGGTAGCTCATCGGGCTCCTGCCATTAACTCCCCCCCCCCCCAAATAAACTGCCCAGGCAAATCACCTTATTGTATTGTGCACAATGCTGGCCCCATTCCATATAAAACCGGGTGCTTTTTTCTGCCATCAGCTCTTCAACCCGATCCCCACCCCCCTTTGTTCTCTAGCTGTGCTTTTGCTTACTCAATCTTTCTGCTCTGTTTTATGTCCCATGGTTTCCCTGTTATACATCGCTCTCTAGAGCCCGTTCATCTGAGGGAAAGCAGGAGCAACATCGGCACGTGGCAATAAGGATTTCCCAGTCTGGGGAATCCTGCTTCTGTATCGAGTGGCCTCCCTATCAATCTATGATTAAAGGAAGTTAAGAGCCCACCCAACAACCCTGGAGGGATGTTTGGGAACGAAAACCAGCTACAGAGGTAAGCTTCTACATGCTGAAAGCACATGAACTCCAGACCAGAACATGACAGATTTCACCACGGCACATGTTCTGTGCTCAGTCTTCATGCACCCTGTGACCAAAGACCGGGTGGGATGTGAGAAGGGAACTCTAAAACTGAACCCCACACGCACGCACATGTGAGAAATCACCTGCCATAATGTCCCAAAGCACCCAGCCTCCCTGTCTCAAGCAGCTGGCTACCAAACTGCTCCAGAGGGGACAACATGTGGGCCCTGACACTATGTGCCATGGGTTGTCTTCAGGGACTCTGATTCCCAATTTCCCAGTATGCTGGGCCGGGGGGTGGGCGTTTCTCTACAAACTGGCAGTCAGACTCTCAAAGTAGCTTGTTAGCAGACAAATAGCCTGTGATAGCCTGTGATAGGTAGGTTCAGTGTGCCAACCTGGACAAGAAACACGTTGGAGATTAATAAGGTGGGATTAAAAAGCTAAGAGAAATGGCTCGGCGAGCCTCGCCTTTCCATTTCTTTTCCTTTTAAAAATCATTTTATTGGGGGCGCGTAAAATTCTTATCACAATCCACATACATTTATTGTGTCAAGAACATATGTAAATTTGTTGCCATCATCATTCTCAACACATTTGCCTTTTACTTGAGCCCTTAATATCTGCTGCTCATTTTCCCCCTCCCTTCCCACTCTCCCCTACCTCATGAACCCTTCGTCATCCATAAATTATGTTGTCATATATTACACTGTCCAACGTCTACCCTGCCTTCTGTGCTGTCGCGACCCCAGGGAGGCTATACATAGATTCTTGTAATCAGTTCCCCCTTTCTACTCGTGGTCACACAGGATAGTGTGTTTCTTCAATGTGGGCTTTGTTGTTTCTGAGCTACATGGCCACTGGTTTATCTTCCAGTGTTTAAGACCCCAGACAGTATACCTTTTGATAGCTGGGCACCATCAGCTTTAAAGCCTTTCCGTTTTCTGTTTATCCGACCAGTGTGCGTGGCTGATTTAGCTATTTCTCTGACTCCACTTGCGAGCTACACAACCTTTGGGACAACCAACCTGTGGACTGTGTTGCTATAGTTTCATGTTCCTTTAAGACCTCCTTCACCAAACTGCTGGTGCATCCATCACTTGAGATGCGGACTGTCGGAGGACCCTGTTATCTGGCTGAATGTTGCGTAACTGCCCTCCCATTTGCTGCCTGTGTAGGACTGCCTGTAATGTTCCACGTACAGAAGACTGAGCTTCTTGACTTGCACCCAGCAGCCCTTGTGAGTTGAAGGACTGCCAGTAAATTAATTGTCTCATGAGTACCCTGTGTAAAGATTGGTACCCAGAATGGGTAGCACTTGTATGAGTTTGTGACTGGACATTCCGAGATGAAAAAAAGCCCCACGGTCAAGTTTCCCATTACTGAAACTCTGGCACTGCATCCACAAAGCACCCAACTCTCCCAATACTGCTACCGCCATCTTTCCCAGTCTCTCTGCCAGCACGGAGTCCAATCAGCCCCATTGTAGGCAAACATCCAAGTTCATGTAGGGCAGTTCCCACTGTTAATCCTGGTGTATGTGAAAGAGTAATCACAGGAGACTTCAGAGACTCTGGGGCCCACACTACACAAACTTGATCCTTATGGTTGGGTTGAAATATATGTGCTAAGGACACTCCCTTTGTGGGTCTAGGGAAATTCTCCTGATAGATCCATTCCAACATACCAATTTCCCTCAGCTTTTGGACGACTTTCTTCTATGGTGTACACCAATGGCATTCAGGTAATCTCCAGCTATCCATATATAATATAAAATCCTACGTTTCCTGGTGGTTTTTTTCTTCTAGAGAACCCTAACACATAGCCCTTCCTTGCATTGTAAGAGAAAGTTCATTTTTACTAAGAAGGTTCCAGGAGCATCTCTCACCCTGTCCCACCAGGGTTGTCCAGAGGGTGTTGAAATTCATGTCCTGCCTATTTCCATTCATTACCTTCTATTTGAAAGACTCCTTTATAACCAGTACTGTGCACGCCCAACCCCTGCCATTAGCTAGCTCATGTGACGACCTTCAGAGAACCTCAGCTCAGTATGGCTCAAACTTTGCTTTGTTGACTTGACTGGCAGCAAGTCTTCTTTCTCACACGCACACCTCACCCACCCTTTTAGAGCACACCTGCAGTTTCACAGGCCAGGACACATCACACTTTGGATGAGACCACAGACTAGCACAGTCTTCCACAAACTCGGTGGCAAGTTGGCACAGCATTGTCCCCCTTCCGTTTCTCAGGATACCCAGTGTAGCTCCATCGCCCAACAGCCTGACCACCCTAACAGGAGGGTGGGTTCTTTGGTCCCATAGAAGGGTTCAGTCAATACTACAGCCTCCATGTGAGGTTCCTAGCCCACAGGGGTGCATTTTCAGGATCCAGACGCACCTGACATCCCCCAGAGAGCAAACAGATAATGACCACAATAGCAGGTATCACTGCACACCCACTTTTCAGTTTTCACCTTTAAATGCCATTTCTTCCTGAATAAACCTTGCCTAGAAGAAACTGCTGTGATCTCAATGATTGAACTTGCAGCAGACCATCCGATGGAGTGGGGCAGGGGCTTAGGGTGGTGGGGGACAAAAGTCTATGATTGCTTCCATGAAGACAATGAGAATCAAGACCTTCCAGGAAAGTTCTTTGAAGCAGTCTTGGCAAAATAATGAACTATCCCATACCCAACTCCCAGGAAATTTGCAGCACACATTGAGAACAAGATACCAGGGAGGTAGTGAAGACTGAAGCTTCTAGTACCAAAGGGCAGCCCTCCCACCCCTACACACACAGACACAGACAGACACACACACACTCCCCCCCCCCCTGTCACTCCCCAGGATGCTTTTCCCTCCCAGGGCAAAGTATAGAGGTAATTAACACATTCAACTCATCATGAGCCCACAGGGCAGTCCAAGGGAAGTGGACAGGAAGCCTTTTCTGTACTTGATGTGTTTATATTTCTGTCACTGCATATCACTTTCAACAGGGAAATGAAGTCACCTCCCCTGCATCATAATTTTCTGGTTTATCCCCATTATGTCCCTCCTCCCAGTTCCCCTACATCCTTAGGGTCCCTTCACTACCTGAGCACACAAACCTCCACAAGGGTGAGCATGTGTTAGAGACTGTTCACACTAAGGATACTTAGATTTCTGCCATAATCGCCACCCTCCGTGTCCCTTGTCTCCCTCCCCAACCCCCCGCACCATGCTAGGGCCCTAAGTACTCCCATCAGGAGCCCGTACTTGGCTTCCGTTTCGCTGATGCTCTGCTGAGATGAGATGGCTGCGTTCCAATAGCATCACCCCTTGCACAGTGAGACAGATCCACCCAGTTCAATTGCCAGTCAGGCTCCCAAATTCTACTGGCTTTTATTTCCAGCCTTTTAAGTCCAGGTTTCTTCATGTGGTGCTTACTAAGCGGGAGTGGGGGCGGGAGTAGCATTCAGGGCAGTCAAGGGCTACAGAAGCATGCTGGGCACAGGAGGAACAGACAAGCCCCCACCCCCAAACACACACACACACACATTGTCCATGTTTGTACTAAGGACAGCATGGTTCGAACAGCCCTGAATCCGCTCGCAGGCTACTCTGAGATAACATTGGAAAGGCCACAGGGAAGTGAGTTCCAGACTGTTGTCCAGCAGTGTTCCCTGGAATGCCCATCAAATGCCCTTTACAATCGATCACAACACAGGCTCTGGTAAAGAGGAGAAGTTCAGCAGGAGCAAAGCCTCATCCTTTGACACAAGCAGATTCAGTTACCTGTACAAAACCCGGAACATTTAACTTAGAACTGGCAGTTTGCATGCAAGGAGAGCATGCACAGCCCAACGTGGCCACAGGGACCGAACACAGCCTAAGCCAGAGGGTGTCCGGGACTTGTAAGGACAAGTGACTTCACTGCCACAATAAGCCACTAGTTGTTTCTGGGTGGCAAGAACCACAAAGGTTAAAGACAGATCATCAGAACACCACAGCTTCCCTCCCGTCCCCTGAGGGCATTGTTCTAGACATTCTGCTCCTTAAGACAAAGAAAAATGCCTTGGGGTCAATGCCAACTCATAGCAACCCTAGAAGGATCACATGCACACATGCCCCCTCTTTACCTTTTCCAGATGATAGAGAGGGTAGGCAGGAAGTCTCGACTTCCTCCTACAAAAGGGTCAGTTGTCCCCAACTACTGACCTTGTGCTTAGCAGCAAAAGGAGAGCCATATGGCACCTCCCTGTCCCCATAACAAGTGAGATGTGCAATTCTTTCTTTCTGGGAGCTTTTGCAAATATTGTAACAACCCACAATTCAATTAGATCAAGCATAATTGCTGCCAAGTTCAAAACATTCATTCTTCTTGCACTCATGTCAGCTCCCCCTTATCTGCTCTCCCGCAGCCTACCCTCCCCCCAGGAACCATTACAGGTTTTGTTTTTTATGTATCTTTACAATTGTTATGTGTTCCACACGCCAGTGGGGTTATTCACTCACTATTATCTTCTCCACCCCCTTCCCTTCCCTCTGCCCCTTCCCATATACTCAGGGAGTCATTACTGCCCTATTTCTGTAGAGTTTTTCATTTTGGCTTTCTGGAATCAACAAATATGAATTACACAAATGAACATACACAGGTCTTTAGGAGGATTAATGATGTAAAACAAAGACTAATAGTAAGGGGAAGAAATACTAAAAAACTAGATGATTACGGTATGCGTTTTACCCATGCTACATAACACCATGGATATATCACCCCTTCAGCATGGCCCTTCTGTGGGGCTGTCTAATTTATTTCCTGGTGGGTTTTGGGAATCCACTTTGTCCAGGCTCCACAAATTGCTTCGTTTTGAAATTCTCATCTTTATTCCAAGTGACACCTCATGATGACACAGACTGGTGTGCTTTTCCATGTGTGCTTTGTTGCTTCTGTTTAGATGGCCACTTGTTTAACTTCAAGCCTTTAAGACCCTGGACGCTCTATCTTTTGGTAGCTAGGCACCATCAGCTTTTTCTTCTCCACATTTGCTTATGTACCCACTTTGTCTGCAGAGATCATGTCAGGTCCGTATCATTCAGTGCCCATTAGAACAGTGCCCCACTATTAGAACAAACTGTTGTACTGAGGTAAGATTTAAGTAGAGGCCCAAATTCCATCTTACTTCCTTGTTATATCTAGATGTATATTCACATGCAAATTCCCCTATCTGTATATACTTACATACATACTTTTTCTACATTTATACCTGTATCATTTGTACTTTGTCTTTCCTTCTGCCAAACTCTCTCTTACCCATGAGGTTCCCTTCTAATTATTCTCAGATGCATTTCAATTGATCAAACATGACCAGGAATGCTATTGCTTCCTCGCTGTCAATTTTAGATCCCTTGCTATTCCCCCTATCCTGTCCTTATTGACTCACTGCTCCACGCTTTCCCCCACCTTTATCTTCCAATGTCAAAGCACCTGCCCAAATTGGTCCTGTTTATATCCAGTTGAGAGTTGCTTATCCTGCCTATTTTATAGACAATTTAAAAAAAATTAAGACCATAAAACTAATAGTTCCAAGTCTGATGATCTGACCCGGAGTGGATGAGTATGGCATTTTCCCCAGTCTGTGTACTCCTCACTGGACAAGATTCTCATGCACATGAGTCTTCATAGGACCTTTTTCACCACATATGATGTTTTATACCCAGGCTGCACAACCACCGATAGGTTTCAGTAATGACGTGTGGAAGAAAAAATCCAACAAGCAATTGCAGCAATTAAATGGCTGTGCCTCAAAAATTGATGGAAGCATGATTTTGAAGTTCAGCAGCAAGCTACACCTGTAGTGCTGCTAAGCTTATTAGTTCACGATGACCAAGCCACTCCTCGGAGGAACTCGGAGGAGTGCAATTCCACACATATGAAAGTTTTACCATTTCAGAAACCCACAAGGGCATATCTCAGGATGGTAATTATGCCCAGAACATAATTATGATAATTTCCCCCTGAGTTATGCAATTTAAAAGGTCCCAAGTTTAAAACCAGCCCCTATCCATGGAAGACGGTGTTATTCTACTACAGGTTAAACAGTTCACTGAACACAGGGACAGTTTCATCCGACTGTAATGGTCATACTGACTTGGAAACACACAGGGAATCACGTAATGAGTCAGAAGTTTTTGTTCTGTACTCAGAAACTACCTCTGGCAGCGAAGTGTGTAATGGACCCCTTTTCCCTTACATGCCCCTCAACTTAAAATATCTCTTGTACCAGTACTTTGCACACACCTTCCAGATTATCAGTGACTATAGCCTGAGCTCCACCCTACAGTGGTAACTGTTAGCAGCTGGCCTTTGCTCTGTCTTTACTATGCAGCAACCCCCTTTTTTTCCAGGGGTGGTTTCTTTCACTGGTCTCAAAGACCTCTAACTTCTAGCGCCCTTTCCTTGTGTCCCAGGGAACACACAAGTGCAGTCCTGGCCCTCAGGAGCCAACAGAAGAGGACAATCAACTCTGCCATCTCTGTACCCAGTTGGACACACGGCACCCCTTCTCAAGAGCTGGGCAGCTCAATGCCCAGGAGCAGCTCGCCAGACATCCCATTCGTGAACTGTCAAGCAGTGGAATTTGAACAGTGCAGCAGCTGTGCCAAGTCAGCATTTATAGCAACCCACTCCTCTCCCACCCCAACGTCCTCATAAACAGTAAATACACTATACAAGTTTGCCTAGCACCCCACAACTAATTCAGTTTGAGACGCTGAGTTTGCGTTGTGGTCCCCTTTGCAGCAGTTGAAGACCCAGAGCGATGTGTCACGAGGCAACATCAGCTCTGCCATCAAATCCCAAGCTGTTCACTTCCCTCCTTCGTGGACTGGGAGCAGCCTTCCCGTGTGGAAGCACTTGCTCTGAGTAAGTCCCTGTGCCAGCAGACCTCTATTTAAGCCAACTGGTTCCTCCAGACAATACAGCACACCACACCGTTCAAATCCTTGTATATTGTTCTTGGGCTGGTTCCTCCAAGCAATACTACCATCCTTTTACCAGCCACTCTTGTCCTTTTGCTTGGGAAATTCAAGTCTTCTTCAAAGGAGAGTCATTTGAGACTCATGGTGCCTATTTCATTACAAACTGAGCAAATACTAAGCCTGCTTGTATAGGGACCATGTACCGTGCACAACCTCTGCACAGCCAGAAAGACCTGAGGTTGTGAACAACAGGTAAGGTGTCTGGCATGGAATGACTAGGAGATTGTCATTTTAAAGGTAAATAGGAGCATGGGACACCCATTGATGACCTTTGAGGAAGGAAGGACAGGTGCAGACTGGCCAGGCAGAGCTGCATGGAGGATGGCACCCAGGCCCATGGGTGGCATGAGGTTTGGCCATTCCTGGACCAACTTGCTGGAGAGGTAATAGTGGGTACACAGCATAAGACTGAGTAGGAAACATTGATAACTTAGGAAGGACTTTAGCTATTATTTTGTGCCATTAAAGGTTCAGGGAGAGAAAAAAACACAAGGTAGTCCTGCTTCAGTACAGATTACCCATAGCCAAAGAAACTCTTAGTGGGAAAATTCTCCTGCCTTACAGGGCCCACTTTTAAGAAGGATCCCTTGAACAGTAGAGTTGCGGTTAGGGGTTCCAAAGGCGTTTGAAAGCTCTGGCAGCACAAAAGTCACACAGAAAGCCAGCTGCTTTCAGACCAAGGCTGACAGAAGCCTCAGAATTTTATACTCCAGGGACGAACGTGAACTGCATTTCGTGGACGTTGACCTGCAAGGCAAGCATTTAAAAACAAGCAGCCACTCCTTTTGCGATTGTAGTCTCAGAAACTAGCTGCGCTATTCAGAACAAGCAGCCACTCCTGTTGAGATTTTAGTCTCAGAAACTCCTGGCCATTCTACCTAGTGTCCTACAGACTGCGAGTCGGCACCTACTAGACGGCAGTGGGTTTCCGGAAGCTACAACGATTTCAAACCCAAATTCTACACATTTATTCAGGCTATGGAAGAGTAAATCAGTGAAGCAGTCAAAGAGGCCTGGTAGTTAACTTGAGCTTAAATGTCTACACACTAGTGCCCAGCTTTCCCCACCCCTGCCCCATTCCCTTGGTACATTCACTTTGGGTTTCGCCTCCCATGGCCCAACCTTCCCTTCAATTTTTATTTAATGACCTAAAGCTTCCCTTTCTTACATCCTGCTTTCCCCTTTGCACTTCATAGCTTTTTGAAAGGGTGTTCTGAATGGGTTGAACTCACATAAAAGTACTTTCTTTTGGTGAGAGCACACATTTAAAGGAAAAAAACAAACTACCTTCCCAGGTTTGCCAGCCCAGGTAATCTCAGCAAACTCCAGGGTGCTGAGGGCACTGGAAGAGCGCCATTGCTGCACTTCATCCAGCCCATTCACTGCACATCAAGTGATAATAAACAGACCTGAGACTGAACCAGAGTCCTTGGTGGAGTAGACAGGATTTGGCATTCGGCTGCCATCTACAAGGTAGGCACTTCAAATGCCAAGGTCCCCAGGCCCCCTCCTTCTCCAAGGTAAGAAAGTCTTTCTATTTTCCCCATAAGGAACTCCTGGTGGCATGGTAATTACACCCAGACCTGGGTGATCTACAAGGGCCCAAGTTTCAAATCAGCCCCTCTCTCCATGGGAGACAGGGAATTATTCTACTCCAGGTTCAACAGTGCTCAGAACACAGGGACAAGTTCCACTGTGTTATCAGGGTCACTATCTGAGTCCACACTGTTGCCAAATGTCTCATTTCCAGTCTCAAAAGCTGATTTGGAAATACACAGGGAATCACTTCATGTGTCAGAATTGACTCAAAAGCAGTGGAGTCTTGTTTTTCGGGGGTTTGTTTTTCTGCTCCAAGAAACCATCTCCATCAGAGAAGTCCCCTAAAATTGCTCTCCGAACCCCTTCTCCCTCCTCCACCTCCACGTGCCAGTACTTGTGACACAACTTCCTACTGTCAGTTAATGAAGTCTGTGCTTAATCCCAGAGTCCTAACTCTTTTCAGTTTGCCTTTACTCAACAAACGCCCTAACTTTGCAGGAAAAGCTTCCATATGACCACTGATTTCTCGAGCTCTTTCCTTGCATCCTAGAGAGCGTACAGTTGCTGAACTGGGCCCTCAGGAGCCAAAAGAAGAGGGCAATCAACTCTGCAACTCTGTGCCCAGTTGGATGCACGTACCACCCCCAAGAGCTGGACAGCTCAATGCCCAGGAGCAGCTCTCCAGACATGCCATTCATGAACTGTCACACAGTGGAGTTTGAAGAGTGCAGCAGCTGTGCCAAGTCAGCCTTTTATAGCAACCCACTCCTCTCCCACCCCAACTTCCTCATAAACTGTAAATACACTATGGAGTTTGTCTAACCCCCTGTGATGCGTACAATTTGAGACCCCAAGTTTGCTTGTGGTCCCCTTTGTAGCAGGTGAAGATCCAGAGCGATGCGTCACCAGCTCTGCAACCAAACTCCAAACAGGCCTAGTTCACTTCCCGCTTTCCTGGGATGGACGGGAGCAGCCTGCTGGTGTGGAAGCACTTGCTCTCAATAAGTCCCTGCCCAAGGAGTTCTGACTGTATGCCAACTGGTTCCTCCAGACAATACAGTACTACCCCCTTGTCCCACCCTATTTTGTGCTTTTGCTAGGGTTATTAATGTTTCTTCCAACAACCGCCATTTCAAGTCTCATGGTGTTTATTTCAACAAAAACTGGGAAAAATACTCAGTCTGCTTGGGCAGGGACCATGGGCCGTGCACAACTTCTGCACAACCCTTACGTTCTAAGGTCCAAAATAATTCTAAGGTGTCTGGCATGTCATGATTAGTAGAGTGCCATTTTAAAGATTATTAGGAGCACAGGACGATCAGTGATGAACACTCAGGAAGTAATGAGATTTGCAGACTATCCAGGTACATCTGCACACAGGATGCCATCAACGCCCATGGGTGGCATGAGGTTTGAGCACTCCTCCACCAAGTTGTTGGACAGTTAATAGCGGGTTGACAGCATAAGATTGCGAGTAGGGAAACAAGGTTTGCAAACTCAGGAAGGATTTGACTCTTAATACAAACCATTACAGGTACAGGAGAGAAAAACCAGGCGTTCTTGGCTCAGTACATATTACCCCCTTTAGCCTAAGAAAACCTTAGTGAGAAGATTATCCTGCCTTACAGGGCCCACTTTGAAGTTGGATCCCAGGAACAGTTTAGTTGCGGTGGGGACTTCCGAAGGCTTTTGAAAGCTCTGGCAGCACAAAAGTCACACAGGAAGGCCGCTGCTTCCAGAACAAGGTTGACAGAAGCCTCAGAAATTTGTACTCCAGGGACCAACGTGAACTGGATTTAGTACAAGGTGGGTTTTGACCTGCAAGGCCAGCAATTCAAAACAAGCAGCCACTCTTGTTGAGATTTTAGTCTCAGAAAGTCCTGGTGGTTCTACCTAGTGTCCGAGGGACTGCGAGTCAGCACCTCCTAGACAGCAGCGAGCTTCCAGAAGCTACAAAGGTTTCCAACCTAATTCTACATTTATTCAGGCTGTTGGTAAGGTCAATTAGTCACCCAGTCGAAGAATCCTGGAAGTTCATGTAAGATTAAGTGTCTTCACACTAGTGCCCTGCTTCTAGTCCACCCTACGCTCTTCGGACACCAGCTTCTTTCCCACTGCTGTCCCATTCCCTTGCTGGATTAACTGTGTTTTGCCACCCATGGCCCCAACTTCACTTTACTTTTTATTTGATGACCTAAAGCTTCCCTTTCTTACATCCTATTTTCCCCTTTTCACTTCATAGCTTTTTGAATGCATGTTCTGAATGGGTTCGACTCACATAAAAGTACTTTCTTTGGTGAGAGCATACATTTTAAAGGAAAAAAAAAAACAAAAACAAACTACGCTCCCAACTTTGCCAGCCCAGGAAAGCTCAGCAAACTCCAGGGTGCTGAGGGCACTGGAACAGCGCGATTCCTGCCACTCATCCAGTCCATTCACTGCACAACAAGTGATAATTATCAGACCTGAGACTGAACGAGAGTCCTTGGTGGAGTTTGATGGGATTTGGAATTGGGCTGCCAACTACAAGGTAGGCACTTCAAATGCAGCAGACCCCAACTCCCCTCCTTCTCCAAGGTAAGAAAGGCTTTCTATTTTCCCCATAAGGAACTCCTGGTGGCATGATAATTAGGCCCAGAGCTGAGTGATCCACAAGATTCCAAGTTTCAAACCAGCCTCACTCCATGGGAGACACGGGATTATTCTATTCCAGGTTCAGCAGTGCACTGAACACAGGGACAGTTCCACTCTGCCATCACGGTCACTATCAGATTGCACATGGATGCCAAGTGTGTGGTTTCCATTCTCAAAAACTGACTTGAAAATACACAGGGAATCACTTCATGAGTCAGAATTGTCTCAAAGGCAGTGGAGTCTTGTTTTGGGTATTTGTTGTGTGTTTTTCTTTTCTGTTCCCAGGAACCATCTGTGGCAGGGAAGTGTTATTTTCATTGACGGAACGCATCCTTCCCATGTGGAAGCACTTGCTCTGAATCAATCCCTGCCCCAGGAGACCTCTCTTTAAGCCAACTGGTTCCTGTGAACCCTACAGCACACTCCACCTCTCAAATCCTTCTGATGTGTTCTTGGGCTGGTTCCTCCAAACAATACAATATTACCCACCCCCCTTTTACCAGCCCCTCTTGTGCTTTTTCTTGGGGAATTCAAGTTTTTTAAAAAGGGCACTCATTTCGTGACTCATGGTGCTTATTTCATTACAAACTGGGCAAGTACTCAGATGCATAGAGACGGCACCATGGGCCGTGCACAAAATCTGCACTGCCATTAATATCTAAGCTTGAGAATGAAAGGTAAGGTGTCCGGCATGCCATGGCTTGAGGAATGCCATCTTAAAGTCAGGAACATGACACACTCATTGATGACCTTTGAGGAAGGAAGGACAGGTGCAGACTATCCAGGCAGAAATGCATAGAGGATGTCATCAAGGCCCATGGGTGGGATGAGGTTTGGGCATTTCTGGATCAACTTGCTGCAGAGTAAACAGTGGGTACACAGCTTATGACAATGAGAAGGAAAATGGAGTTCGAAAACTTAGGAAGGACTGTAGCTCTTATTCTGAACCACTACAGGTTCAGTGAGAAAAAAACAAGGCATTCTTGCTTCAGTACAGATTACCCATAGCCTAAGAAAACCTTAGTGGGAACATTCTCCTGCCTTGCAGGCCCTGCTTTGAAGTTGGAACCCATATACGCCAGACTTGGGGTGGGGGCGTCCGAAGACTTTTGAAAACTCACGCAGCACAAAAGACACAAAGAAAGGCAGGCTACTTCCAGAACAAGGTTGACAGAAGCCTCAGAAATTTGTACTCTAGGGACAAACATGAACTGGATTTAGTACAAGGTGGGCTTTGACCTGCAAGGCCAGCAGTTCAAAACAAGCAGCGACTCCTGTTGAGATTTTAGTCACAGAACTTGACCAGCACTTCAAAACAAGCAGCCACTCCTGTTGAGATTTTAGTCGCAGAAACTCCTGGATGTTCTACCTAGTGTCCTAGGGACTGCCAGTCACCACCTGTTAGACAGCAGCGGGCTTCCAGAAGCTACAACGGTTTCAAAACCAAATTCTACACATTTTTTCAAGCTATGGAAATGTAAATCAGTGAAGCAGTCGACGAGGACTTGTAGTTAATGTGAGCGTGTCTGCACACTAGCGCCCTGCTTCTTGTCCACCGCTTCACCCCAGCTCCATTCCCTTGCTGGATTGACTTTGGGTTTCGCCTCCCATGGCCCAACCTTCACTTTGTTTTATTTAATGACCTAAAGCTTCCCTTTCTTACAACCTGCTTTCCCCTTTTCACTTCATAGCTTTTTGAAAGGGTGTTCTGAATGGGTTGAACTCACATAAAAGTACTTTCTTTTGGTGAGAGCATACATTTAAAGGAAAAAAAACAAACTACCTTCCCAGGTTTGCCAGCCCAGGTAATCTCAGCAAACTCCAGGGTGCTGAGGGCACTGGAAGAGCGCGATTGCTGCCCCTCATCCAGCCCATTCACTGCACATCAAGTGCTAATAAACAGACCTGACTCTGAACCAGAGTCCTTGGTGGAGTAGACAGGATTTCGCATTGGGCAGCCAACTACAAGGTAGGCACTTCAAATGCCACAGTCCCCAAGGCCCCTCCTTCTCCAAGGTAAGAAAGGCTATTTTCCCCATAAGGAACTCCTGGTGGCATGGTAATTAGAACCAGAGCTGGGAGATCTTCAAGGTACCAAGTTTCTAAACCGGCCCTCTCCATGGGAGACGGGGGATTATTCTACTGCAGGTTCAACAGTGCACTGAACACAGGGACAGTTCCACTTTGCCATCACCTTCACGATTTGAGTCCGCACTGATGCCAATTTTCTCATTTCCATTCTCAAAACCTGACTTGGAAATACACAGGGAATCACTTCATGTGTCAGAATTGACTCAAAGTCATTGGAGTCTTGTTTTTTGGGGGTTGGTTTTTCTGCTCCCAGAAACCATCTCTATCAGAGAAGTCTTCTAAGACCTCTCTCCGACCCCCTTCTCCCTCCTCCACCTCCATTTCCTGTGCCAGTACATGTTACACAACTTCCGGCTGTCACTTAATGAAGCCTGTGATTAATCGCAGAGTCTCAACTGTTTTCAGTTTTCCTTTCAACAAACCCCATTACTTTGCAGGAAAAGCTTCCAAATGACCATTAATTTCGGGAGCACTTTCCTATGTCCTAGAGAACGTACACTTGCAGTCCTGGCCCTCAAAATCCAACAGGAGAGGGCAATCAACTCTGCCAACTTTGTACTCAGTTGGATACACGCACCCCCTCCTCGCCCCCAAGAGCTGAGCAGCTCAATGCCCAGGAGCAGCTCTCCAGACATGCCATTCATGAACTGTCACACAGTGGAGTTTCAAGAGCGCAGCAGCTGTGCCAAGTCAGCCTTTTATAGCAACCCACACCTCTCTCCCAGCCCAACTTCCTCATAAACGGAAAATACACTATGGAGTTTGTCTAGCCCCCTGTGATGCGAACAATTTGAGAACCCGAGTTTGCTTGTGGTCCCCTTTGCAGCAGTTGAAGATCCAGAGTGATGCGTCACCAGCTCTGCAAACAAATCCCAAAAAGGCCTAGTTCACTTCCCTCTTTCGTGGACTGGGATCAGCCTTCTGGTGTGGAAGCACTTGCTCTGAATAAATCCCTGCCCCAGGAGATCTGATGTTAGACCAACTGGTTCCTCCAAACAATACAGTACTACCCCCATTTTCCCACCCTATTTTGTTCTTTTTAGGGTGTTATTAAAGTTTTTTCAAGTCTAAGGGTGCTTATTTCATTACAAACTGAGCAAATACTCAGTCTGCTTGGGCAGGGAGCATGGGCCGTGCACAACTTCTGCAGCCATTAAGATCTAAGGTTGAAACTAATTCTAAGGTGTCTCGCATATTATGACCAGGAGCATGCCACTTTAAAGATAATTAGGAGCACAGGACGATAATTGATGAACACTCAGGAAGTAATGAGATGTGCAGACTATCCAGGTACATCTGCACACAGGATGCCATCAAGGCCCATGGGTGGCATGAGGTTTGAACATTCCTCGACCACATTGTTGGAGAATTAATAGTAAGAACACAGCACAAAACTGTGAGTAGGAACACGATATTGATAACTTAGGAATGATTTTAGCTCTGATTCTGACGACTGCTGGTTCAGTGAAAGAAAAGAAGGCATTCTGCCTTCAGTACAGATTACCATAGCCTAAGAAAACCTTAGTGGGAAAAGTCTCCTGCCTTACAGGGCCTGCTTTGATGTTGGAACCCATGAACCGCAGACTTGGGGTGGGGAGTTCCAAAGTCATTTGAAAGCTCTGGCAGCACAAAAGTCACACAAGAAGACCAGCTGCTTCATGACCAAAGTTGACAGAAGCCTCAGAAATTTGTACTCCAAGGAAGAACATGAACTGGATTTAGTACAAGGTGGGCTTTGACCTGCAAGGCCAGCACCACAGTTCAAAACAAGCAGCCACTTCTGTTGAGATTTTGGTCTCAGAAACTCCTGGCCGTTCTACCTAGTGTCCTAGGGACAGCGAGTCACCACCTCCTAGACGGCAGCGAGTTCTCGGAAGCAACAAATCTTTCAAAACCTCATTCTACACATTTATTCAGGCTATGGAAAGGTAAATAAGTGACACACTCGAAGAGTGCTGGTAGTTAATATGAGATTAAGTGCCTACACACTAGTGCCCAGCTTCTTGCTCACCACCCCTTCACCCCAGCTTCTTCCCGACCCATGCCCCGTTCCCTAGCTGGACTGCATTTGTGATTCGCCTTCCATGGCCCCACCTTCGCTTTACTTTTAACTTTACGACCTAAAGTTTCCCTTTCTTACATCTTATTTTCCCTTTTTCACTTCCTGGCTTTTTGAAAGGGTGTTCTAAAATGGTTCAACTCACATAATTGTACTTTTTTGGTGAGAGAATGTATTTTAATAAAAAACCCAAGAAACTAAACTCCCCCTTATTTGTCAGCCCAAGCAAGCTGAACTAACTCCAGAATGCTGAGGCCACTGGAAAGGTATGGTTCCTTCAGCTCATGCAGACCCTTAATTCCTCAGCAAGTGCTAATGAACACATCTGGTTCTGAACCAGAGTGCCTGGTGGAGTAGTGGGGATTTGACTTTCGGTGGGCACTTCAAATGCAGCAGTCCCCAATGCCCCTCCTTCTCCAAGGTAAGAAAGGCTTTGCATTTCCTCCATAGGGAACTCCTGGTGGCATGGTAATTATGCCCAGAGCTGGGTGATCTACAAGGTCTCAGTTTCAATCTAGCCCCTCTCCATGAGACAGGGGAGTATTCTACCCCAGGTTCAAGAGTGCACTGAACACTGGGATACTTCCACTGTGCTATCACGGTCACTATCTGAGTCCGTATTGATGCCAAATGTCGCATTTCCATTCTCAAAACCTGACTTGGAAATACACTGGGAGTCACTTCATTTGTCAGAATTGACTCAAAGGCAGTTAGGTCTTGCTTTGGGGGCATCTTTTTTAGGTTCCCAAGAACCATCTCCATCAGAGAAATGTTCTAAGACTGCTTTCCCAACCCCTTCCCCCTCCCCAATCTCCCCCTCCATTCCATGTGCCTGTACTTGTCACACAACTTCCAGCTATCAGTGAATGTAGCCTGAGCTCCATCCTATACTGGTAACTGTTAGCAGGTGGCCTTCATACTGCTTTACTCAGCAGCCCCCTTTCTTTCCAGAAAAGGCTTCTTTCATTGGTCTCCAAGGCCCTTAACTGCTAGAGCCCTTTCCTTGTGTCCCAGGGAACACACAAGTGCAGTCCTGGCCCTCAGGAGACAACAGGAGAGGACAATCAACTCTGCCAACTCTCTACCCAGTTGGACGCATGGCACCCGCTCTCAAGAGCTGGGCAGCTCAATGCTCAGGACATCCAGACATCCCATTCTTGACCTGTCAAGCAGTGGAGTTTGAACAGTGCAGCAGCTGTGCCAAATCAGAGCTCTTTATAGCAACCCACTCCTCTCTCACACTCCAACTTCCCCTTAAAAGATAAATACACTATAGAGGGGTTTGCCTAGCACCACATGACTAATTCAACGTGAGACCCCAAGTTTGCTGTGGTCCCCTTTGAAGCAGTTGAAGAGCCAGAGCGATGTGCCACGAGGCTTCATCAGCTGTGCAGTCAAATCCTAAGCAGTCCTAGTTCACTTGTCCTCTCCCTGGACTGGGAGCAGCCTTCTCATGTGGAAGCACTTGCTCTGAATCATCCCTGCCCCCGGAGACAGCTCTTTAATCCAACCGGTTTCTCCGAACCATATAGCACATCCCTTTTCAATCCCTCCATTGTCTGCCCTTTGGGAAATCTGGGTTCCTCCAAGGGCAGGCATTTCAAGCTCAAAGGTCTCAGGGCACTTATTTCATTATAAACTGGGCAAGTCCTCTGCCGGCTGGAGTCGGGACCATGGGCCAAGCACAAACTGCGCAGCCATTAGGTCTAAGGTCAAAAAGAACGGTAAGGTGTCTGGCATAGCATGACCCTACTTTGTTCTATCCTGTTGTCTGTCCATCTGCCCAACGCTCATGGTGACCCATCAAGTTCCCTTCTAATTCCTCTCATACAGTTCAGTCAGTCTAACGACCAGGGATGCTACAGCTCTTCACTGTCAACTTCAGACAGTGACCTGTTTACCTAACACTTAGCCTTGTTTCACTCCTCACCATCTTCTAATCACTCATGCATGAGTTATTTGCCTTTGTGGAATTGGAGTTTCTTATAGATTTCAGAAACAAGTCCCTTTCTGAAAACTCATTGCCAGACATTATCCGCTGTCTGTGTACCACTCACTTGACAAAAGATTCTAATGCGCATGAGTCTTAATATGTTTTCATCACATAGGGTGTTTTATAACCAGGCTGAACAACCACCCATATGTGTCAGTAATGACCCATGAGGGCAAAAATCCACCAGGCAATTGCAGCAATTAAATGGCTCTGCCCCGGATATATAAATGGAAGGATGATTTTCAAGTTCAGCAGCAAGCTGCACCTGTAGTGGTACTGAAGTTTATTAGTTCAAAACGACCAAGCCACTCCTCGGAGGAACATAGATGAGCAATTCCTTCCCTCTGAAAGTTTTACACTTTCAGAAACCCACAGCAACAGATCGCAGTATGTCCCAGGTCCTGTAAAGTTGCTATGAGTACGTATTGGCTACTTGACAGCACCCAGTTTTCCCTGTCAGTTGAAGTGCTTGTCACACAGGAGGCAAGGGTTGGTGTTTAGCTTGTGCTAACCAGGAGTACTGCTGGCACTGTCAGGTACATGCTTGGACCGCCAGTTTCACCCCAACATCAACATACATTAAAGCCCCAACCCATGTCTGTCATTGCTGCAGATACACATCAAGTGCTAATAAACACATCTGGCCTTGAACCAGAGTCCTTGGTGGAGTAGCTAGGATTTGGGTTTAGGCTGCCACCTACAAGGTAGGTAGTTCAAATGCAGCAGTCCCCAAGCCCTCCCCTTCTCCAAGGTAAGAAAGCCTTTCTGTTTTCCTAATAAGGAACCCCTGGTGGCATGGTAATTATGCCCAGCCTGTGTCATCTAGAAGGGCCCAAGTTTCAAACCAGCCCCTCTCCATGGGAGACGGGATGATTCTACTTCAGGTTCAACACTGCAGGGAACACGGACAGTTCCACTCTGTTATCAGGTCACTATCTGAGTCTGCATGGATATCAAGTGTCTCATTTCAATTCTCACACTGACATAGAAATACACAGGTAATTACTTTATGTGTCAGAATGTGACTCAAAGGCAGCGGACTCTTGTTTGGGTTTTTTTTTTTTTCCTGTTCCCAGGAACCATCTCCATCAGGTAATTGTTCTAAGCCTCTCTCCCAACCCCTTCCTCTTCGCCTTCCCCATCTCCACCTCCACCTCCATTCCCAATGCCAGTACTTGTTACACAACTTCCTGCTGTCAATTACAGAAGCTTGGGCTTATTCCCAGAGTTTCAAGTGTTATCAGGTTGCCTTTCTTCTGTCTCTACTCAACAGCACGCCTTAATTTCCAAGTTCAGCTTCCAATGTACAACTAATTTATGGAAGGCTTTCCTGCATCCCACAGAACGCACATTTGCCGTACTGGCCCTCAGGAGGCAACAGTAGAGGGCAATCAAGCAGTTGGATGCATGCCCTCCCTTCCCTCAAGAGTTGGACAACTCAATGCCCAGAAGCTCTCCAGACATCCCATTAGTGAACTGTCAAGCAGTGGAGTTTGAACAGTGCAGCAGCTGTGCCAAGTCAGCTTTTTATAGCAACCTACTCCTCTCTCCCACCCCAACTTCCTCATAAAGAGTAAATACACTATACAGGTTTGCCTAGCACCCCACAACTAATTCAGTTTGAGACCCCGAGTTTGCATTGTGGTCCCCTTTGCAGCAGTTGAAGAGCCAGAGCGATGTGTCACTGGGCGACATCTACTCAGCAATCAAATCCCAAGCAGTCCTAGTTCACATCCCTCCTTCGTGGACTGGGAGCAGCCTTCCCGTGTGGAAGCACTTGCTCTGAGTAAGTCCCTGTGCCAGCAGACCTCTCTTTAAGCCAACTGGTGGCTCCAGACAATACAGCACACTACACCGTTCAAATCCTTGTATATTGTTCTTGGGCTGGTTCCTCCAAGCAATACAAAACTACCATCCTTTTAGCAGCCTCTCTTGTCCTTTTGCTTGTGAAATTCAAGTCTTCTTCAAAGGACACTCATTTGAGACTCATAGTGCTTATTTCATTACAAACTGGGCAAACACTTGGCCTGCTTGAATAGGGACTATGTGCCGTGCACAAACCCAGCACAGCCTGTAAAACCTAAGGATGTGAACTACAGGTAAGGTGTCTGGCATGGAATGACTTGGAGATTGCCAATTTAAAGGTAAACAGGAGCACGGGACACTCATTGATGACCTTTGAGGAAGGAAGGACAGGTGCAGACTGGCCAGGTAGAGCTGCATGGAGGATGGCACCCAGGCCCATGGGTGGCATGAGGTTTGGCCATTCCTGGACCAACTTGCTGGAGAGTTAATAGTGGGTACACAGCACAAGACTGAGTAGGATAACCTAGTAAGGACTATAGCTGTTACTTAGTTCAGGGAGAGAAAAACACAAGGTATTCTTGCTTCAGTACAGATTACCCATAGCCAAACAAACTCTTAATGGGAAAATTCTCCTGCTTTACAGGGCTTTGAAGACGGATCCCTTGAACAGTAGAGTTGCGGTCGGGGGTTCCAAAGGCGTTTGAAAGCTCTGGCAGCACAAAAGTCACACAGAAAGGCCAGATGCTTCCAGACCAAGGTTGACATAGGACTCAAATTTGTAGTCCAGGGGCAAACATGAACTGCATTTCGTGAGCTTTGACCTGCAAGGCAAGCAATTAAAAACAAGCAACTACTCCTGTTTCAATTTTAGTCTAAGAAACTAGCTGTGCTATTCAGAACAAGCAGCCACTCTGGTTGAGATTTTAGTCATAGAACTTGACCAGCAATTCAAAACAAGCAGCCACTCCTATTGAGATTTTAGTCTCAAACTCCTGGCCGTACTACCTAGTGTCCTAAGGACAGCGAGTCACCACCTCCTAGACGGCAGCGGGTTTCCGGAAGCTACAACGGTTTCAAAACCTAATTCTTCACATTTATTCAGGCTATGGAAGGGTAAACCAGTGAAGCCTTCAAAGAGGCCTGGCAGTGAATGTGAACTTAAGTGTCTACACACTAGCGCCCTGCTTCTTGCCCACACCCCACCTTCACCCCAGCTTTCCCCACCCATGCCCCATTCCCTTGCTGGATTGACTTTGGGTTTCGCCTCCTATGACCCAACCTTCACTTTGAGTTTTATTTAATGACCTAAAGCTTCCCTTTCTTACATCCTGCTTTCCCCTTTTCACTTCATAGCATTTTGAAAGGGTGTTCTAAATCGGTTCAACTCACATAAAAGTAATTTCTTTTGGTGAGAGCATACATTTAAAGGAAAAACAAACTACCTTCCCAGGTTTGCCAGCCCAGGAAAGCTCAGCAAACTCCAGGGTGCTGAGGGCACTGGAAGAGCGAGATTGCTGCCCCTCATCCAGCCCATTCACTGCACATCAAGTGATAAAAAACAGACCTGACTGAACCAGAGTCCTTGGTGGAGTAGACAGGATTTGGCTTTGGGCTGCCAACTACAAGGCAGGCACTTCAAATGCAGCAGTCCACAATGCCCCGCCTTCTCCAAGGTAAGAAAGTCTTTCCATTTTCCCCATAAGGAACTCCTGGTGGCATGGTAATTATGCCCAGAGCTGTGTCATCTACAAGGTCCCAAATTTCAAACCAGCCCCTCTCTCCATGGGAGATAGGGGATTATTCTACCCCAGGTTCCACAGTGCACTGAACACAGGGACAGTTCCACTCTGTTATCAGGGTGTTATCTGAGTCCACACTGATGCCAAGTGTCTCATTTCCATTGTCAAAAGCTGACTTGGAAACACACAGGGAATCAGTACATGTGTCAGAATTGACTGAAAGGCAGCGGAGTCTTGTTTTGGGGTTTGTTTTTTTTCCCTGCTCCCAGGAACAATCTCCATGAGGGAAGTCTTCTAAGACTTCTCTCCCAACCCCTTCTCCCTCCTCCACCTCCACTCCATGTGCCAGTTCTTGTCACACAATTTCCTGCTGTCAGTTAATGAAGTCTGTGCTTAATCCCAGAGTCTTAACTCTTTTCAGTTTTCCTTTTCTGTCTTTACTCAACAAACCCCCTTACTTCGCAGGAAAAGCTTCCAAATGACCACTAATTTCTGGAGCTCTTTCGTCACTTCCCAGAGAACGTACAGTTACTGAACTGGCCCCACAAGAGCCAACAGGAGAGGGCAATAAACTCTGCCAACTCTGTACACAGTTGGACGCACGCAGCCCCCCTACCCCCCACAAGAGTTGGGCAGCTCAATGCCCAGGAGCAGCTCTCCAGACATGCCATTCATGAACTGTCACACAGTGGAGTTTCAAGAGTGCAGCAGCTGTGCCAAGTCAGCCTTTTATAGCAACCCACCCCTCTCTCTCCCAGCCCAACTTCCTCATAAACGTAAAATACACTATGGAGTTTGTCTAGCCCCGTGACGCGTACAATTTGAGACCCCGAGTTCGCTTGTGGTCCCCTTTGCAGCAGTTGAAGATCCAGAGCGATGCGTCACCAGCTCTGCAATCAAATCCCAAACAGGCCTAGTTCACTTCCCTCTTTCATGGACTGGGAACAGCCTTCTGGTGTGGAAGCACTTGCTCTGAATAAGTGTCTGCCCCAGGAGATGTGACTTTAGGCCAACTGGTTCCTCCAAACAATATCGTACTACCCCCATTTTCCCACCCTATTTTGTTCTTTTTTAGGGGGTTATTAAATTTTCTTCCAAAAACCGCCATTTCAAGTCTGAGGGTGCTTATTTCATTACAAACTGAGTAAATACTCAGTCTGCGTGGGCAGGGACCAAGGGCCGTGCACAACTTCTGCACAGCCATTAATATCTAAGGTTGAAACTAATTCTAAGGTGTCTCGCATATTATGACCAGGAGCATGCCATTTTAAAGATAATTAGGAGCACAGGATGATCATTGATGAACACTAAGGAAGTAATGAGATGTGCAGACTATCCAGGTACATCTGCACACAGGATGCCATCAAGGCCCATGGTTGGCATGAGGTTTGAGCATTCCTTGACCAAGTCGTTGGAGAGTTAATAGTAAGAACACAGCACAAAACTGAGTAGGAACACGATATTGATAACTTACGAATGATTTTAGCTCTGATTCTGACCACTGCAGGTTCAGTGAAAGAAAAGAAGTCATTCTGGCTTCAGTACAGATTACCATAGCCTAAGAAAACCTTAGTGGGAAAAGTCTCCTGCCTTACAGGGCCTGCTTTGAAGTGGGAACCCATGAACCGCAGACTTGGGGTGGGGAGTTCCAAAATCATTTGAAAGCTCTGGCAGCACAAAAGTCACACAGAAAGACCGGCTGCTTCATGACCAAAGTTGACAGAAGCCTCAGAAATTTGTACTCCAGGGAATAACACGAACTGGATTTAGTACAAGGTGGCTTTGACCTGCAAGGCCAGCACCACAGTTCAAAACAAGCAGCCACTCCTGTTGAGATTTTGGTCTCAGAAACTCCTGGCCGTTCTACCTAGTGTCCTAGGGACAGCGAGTCACCACCTCCTAGACGGCAGCGAGTTCCCGGAAGCAACGAAGGTTTCAAAACCTCATTCTACACATTTATTCAGGCTATGGAAGGGTAAATCAGTGACACACTCGAAGAGTCCTGGTAGTTAATGAGATTAAGTGTCTACACACTAGTGCCCAGCTTCTTGCCCACCACCCCTTCACCCCAGCTTCTTCCCTACCCGTGCCCCATTCCCTAGCTGGATTGCCTTTGGGGTTCGCCTCCCATGGCCCCACCTTCACTTTACTTTTAATTTTATGACCTAAAGCTTCCCTTTCTGACACTGACTTTTTGAACGTGTTCTAAGAGGGTTCAACTCACATAAAAGTACTTTGTTTTGGTCAGAGCATACGTTTAAAGATAAAACAAAACAAAACAAGCTACCCTCCCCACATTTTCCAGTCCCGGAAAGCTCAGCAAACTCCAGGTGCTGAGGGCACTGTAAGAGCGCAATTGCTGCCCCTCATCCAGTGCATTCACTGCACATCAAGTGCTAATAAACACAACTGGTTCTGAACCAGAGTCCTTGGTGGAGTAGTCAGGATTTGGCTTTGGGCTGCTACCTACAAGGCAGGCACTTCAAATGCAGCAGACGCCAACCCCCTCCTCCTCCAATGTAAGAAAGGCTTTCCATTTTCCCCATAAGGAACCCCTGGAGGCATAGTAATTATGACCAGCCTGTGTCATCTACAAGGTCCCAAGTTTCAAACCAGCCCCTCTCCATGGGACACAGGAGATTAGTCTACTCCAGGTTCCACAGTGCCCTGAACACAGGGACAGTTCCACTCTGCTATCATGGTCACTATCAGGGTCCGCAGTGAAGCCAAGTGTCTCATTTCCTTTCTCAACCACTGACTTGGCAATACACACGGAATCAGTACATGTGTCAGAATCGACTCAAAGGCAATAGCGTCTAGTTTGGGTTTTTTTCTTTAATGTGTGTTTTTCTGTTCTGTTCTCTGGCAGAAAAGTGTTCTAAGATTGCTCTCCAATCTCCCTTCCCCATCTCCACCTCCATTCTCTGTGCCAGTCTATGTTACACAACTTCCGGCTGTCCGTTAATGAAGCTAGTGCTTAATCCTAGAATGTTAAGTATTATCAGGTTGCCTTTCACCTGTCTTTACTCAAAATCCCCCCTTACTTTCCAGGAAAAGCTTCCTTCCTTGTCCTCAAGGACCACTAACTCATAAAGCTCTCTTCTTTGGTTCCAGAGAATGTACACGTGCAGGACTGGCACTCAGAGGAGCCAGCCAACGACAGGGCAATCCACACTGGCAAGTCTGTACCCAGTTAAAGACACAGTCATCCCTCCAACCCACCCTTCTTAAGAGCTGGGCAGCTCAATGTCCAGCAGCAGCTCTCCAGACCTCGCATTCATAAACTCTCAAGCAGTGGAGTGGGAACAGTGAAGCAGCTGTGCCAAGTCAGCCTTTTTATAGCAACCCACTCCTCTCTCCCACCCCAACATTCTCAAACACTCAATACACTACAACAGTTTGCCTAGCACCCCACGACTAATTCAATTTTAGACCCCTTTGCAGCAGTTGAAGAGCCAGTCCTAGTTCACTTCCCTCTTTCATGGACTAGCAGCAGCCTTCTGGTGTGGAAGCACTTGTTTTGAATAAATCAATTTCCCAGGAGACCTCTCTTTAAGCCAACTGGTTCCTGTGAACAATACAACACACTCCACCTCTCAAATCCTTCTGATATTTTCTTGGGCTGGTTCCTCCAAAAATACAATACTACCCACCCCCCTTTTAGAAGCCTCTCTTGTGCTTTTGCTTGGGGAATTCAAGTTTTCTTCAAAGGACATTCATTTCGAGACTCATGGTGCTTCCTTCATTACAAACTAGGCAAGTACTGAGCTGCATAGAGACGGCACCATGGGCCGTGCACAAACTGCACAGCCATTAAGATCAAAGTTTGAGAAGTAAAGGTAAGGTGTCTGGCATGCCATGACTTGAGGAATGCCATCTTACAAGTCAGGAACATGGAGACACACATTGATGACCTTGAGGAAGGACAGGTACAGACTAGCCAGGTAGAACTGCATGGAGGATGTCATCCAGGCCCATGGGTGGGATGAGGTTTGGGCATTCCTGGATCAATTTGCTGGAGAGTATAGTGGGTACACAGCATATGACAATGAGAATGAAAATGGAGTTCGATAACCTAGGAAGGACTTTAGCTCTTATTCTGCGACACTGCAGATTCAGTGTAAGAAAAGAAGGCATTCTGTCTTCAGGACAGATTACCCATAGCCTAAGAAAACTTTAGTGGGAAAATTCTCCTGCCTTACAGGGCCTGCTTTGAAGTGGGAAACCATGAACGGCAGACTTGGGGTGGGCGCTTCCGAAGGCTTTTGAAAGCTAATAGCATGAAAGTCGCACAGAAAGGCTGGTTGCTTCCAGACCAAGGTTGACAGAAGCCTCAAATTTGTACTCCAGGGACAAACACGAACTAGATTTAGTACAAGTTGGGCTTTGACCTGCAAGGCCAGCAGTTCAAAACAAGCAGCCACTCCTGTTGAGATTTTCTTCTCAGAAATTCTTAGCAGTTCTTGCAAGTCTCCTAGGGACAGTAAGTCAGCACCTCAGACCACAGCGATATTGTGGACGCTACAAAGGTTTCAAAACCTAATTCTACATATTTCTTCACGCTATTGGTAAGGTAAATTAGTGACGCCCTCGAAGGAGGCCTGGTAGTTAATGTGAGCGTTTATGTCCACCAGCCCTTCATCCCAGTTTCTTCCACACCCCGCCTCTTTCCTTGCTGGATTGACTTTGGGTTTCCCCTCCGAGGCCCCACCTTCACTTTATTAATTTTACGACATAAAGCTTCCCTTTCTTAAATTCTATTTTCCCCTTTTCACCTCCTGGCTTTTTGAAAGGGTGTTCTAAAATGTTTCAACTGACATAATTGTACTTCCTTTGGTGAGAGTATATTTTTAAAGGAAAAAAACAAAAACCCAACAAACTACCCTCCTTTGTTTGCCAGCCCAGGCAAGCTGAGCAAACTCCAGAATGCCGAGGCCACTGGAAAAGTATGGTTCCTACAACTCATGCAGTCCATTCATTCCTCAGCAAGGGCTAATGAACACATCTGGTTCTGAACCAGAGTGCCTGGTGGTGTAGTGGGGATTTGGCTTTCGGTGAGCACTTCAAATGCAGCAGTCACCAACGCCCCTCCTTCTCCAAGGTAAGAAAGGCTTTCCATTTCCCCCATAAGGAACTCCTGGTGGCATGGTAATTATGCCCAGAGCTGGGTGATCTACAAGGTCTCAGTTTCAATCCAGACCTCGTCCATGGGAGACGGGATTATTCTACTCCAGGTTCAACAATGCACTGAACACAGGTCCAGTTCCACTCTGCTATCACGGTCACTATCTGAGCCGCACTGATGCCAAATGTCTCATTTCCATTCTCAAAACCTGACTTGGAAATACACTGGGAGTCACTTCATTTGTCAGAATTGACTCAAAGGCAGTCAGGTCTTGCTTTGGGGGCATTGTTTTTTCGGTTCCCAAGAACCATCTCCATCAGAGAAATGTTCTAAGACTGCTCTCCCAACCCCTTCCACCACCCCCATCTCCCCCTCCATTCCATGTGCCTGTACTTGCCACACAACTTCCAGCTGTCAGTGAACGTAGCCTGAGCTCCATCCTATAGTGGTAACTGTTAGCAGGTGGCCTTCATCCTGCCTTACTCAGCAGCCCCCTTTCTTTCCAGAGAAGGCTTCTTTCGTTGGTCTCCAAGGCCCCTAACTGCTAGAGCCCTTTCCTTGTGTCCCAGGGAACACACAAGTGCAGTTCTGGCCCTCAGGAGCCAAAAGAAGAGGACAATCCACTCTGCCAACTCTGTACCCGGTTGGACGCACGGCACCCACTCTCAAGAGCTGGGCAACTCAATGCCCAGGAGAAGCTCTCCAGACATCCCATTCTTGACCTGTCAAGCAGTGGAGTTTGAACAGTGCAGCAGCTGTGCCAAGTCAGAGCCCTTTATATCAACCCACTTGTTTCTCCCACCCCAACTTCCCCTTAAATGATAAATACACTAGAGAGGTTTGCCTAGCACCGCATGACTAATTCAACGTGAGACACCTAGTTCGTTGTGGTCCCCTTTGCAGCAGTTGAAGAGCCAGAGCGATGTGCCATGAGGCATCATCAGCTCTGCAATCATATCCCAAGGAGTCCTAGTTCACACTTCCCTTCTCCCTGGACTGGGAGCAGCCTTCTGGTGTGGAAGCACTGGCTTTGAATCAATCCCTGACCCTAAGACGACTCTTTAAGCCAACTGGTTCCTCCGAACAGTATAGCACACATCCCCTTTCCCATCCCTCCATTGTCTGCTCTTGAGGAATTCCGGGTTCCTAAAAGGGTAGCCATTTCAAGCTCAAAGGTCTCAGGGCGCTTATTTCATTATAAACTGGGCAAGTCCTCAGCCGGCTGGAGTCGGGACCATGGGCCGTGCACAAACTGCGCAGCCACTAAGGTCTAAGGTCAAAAAGAACGGTAAGGTGTCTGGCATAGCATAACCGTACTTTGTTCTTTCCTGTTGTCTGTCCATCTGCCCAAAGCTCATGGTGACCCATCAAGTTCACTTCTAATTCCTCTCATACAGTTCAGTCAGTCAAACGACCAGGGATGCTACAGCTCTTCACTGTCAACTTCAGACAGGGACCTGTTTAGCTAACACTTAGCCTTGTGTTTCCGTCCTCAGCATCTGCCTATTTTTCATGAATGCGTTATTTGCCTTTGTGGAATTTAAGTTTCCTATAGATTTCAGAAACAAGTCCCTTGTTTGAAAGCTCATTACCAGACATTATCTGCTGTCTGTGTACAACTCACTTGACAAACGATTCTCATGTACCTTTTTCACCACGTAGGATGCTTTATACACAGGCAGAACCACCACCCATACGTGTCAGTAATGACCTGTGGAGGCAAAAATCCACCAGTCAATTGCAGCAATTAAATGGCTGTGCCCCGGATTTATAAATGGAAGGATGATTTTCAAGTTCAGCAGCAAGCTGCACCTGTAGTGGTGCTGGTGTTTCTTAGTTGAAAACGACCAAGCCACTCCTCAGAGGAACATAGATGAGGAATTCCATACCTATGAAAGTTTTAGATTCAGAAACCCAAAGGAACAGATCTCAGCATGTCCCAGGTCCTGTAAGGTTGCTGAGTCCTTATTGGCTACTTGACAGCACTCAGTTTTCCATGTCAAATTTAAGTGTTTGTCACACCAGAGGCAAGGGTTGGTGTTTTGATTGTGCTAACAAAGAGTACTGCTGGCACTGTCAGGTGCATGCCTGCACCACCAGTTTTACCCCAAAATCAACACACATTAAAAGCCCCACCCCATGTCCCTGGCTTTGCTTCAGATCCAATCCATTCATCCCCTATCAAGTGCTAATAAACACACCTGGCCTTGAACCAGAGTCCTTGGTGGAGTAATCGGGATTTGGCTTTGGGCTGCCAACTACAAGGTAGGCAATTCAAATGCAGCAGTCCCCAACCCCCCTCCATCCTTCTCCAAGGTAAGAAAGCCTTTGCTTTCCTCAAAAGGAACCCCTGGTGGCATGGTAATTATGCCCCAAGGATGTGATCTACAAGGGCCCAAGTTTAAAACCAGCCCCTCTCCATAGAAGACAGGAGTATTCTACTCAAGGTTAAACAGTTCACAGAAGACAGGGATATTTCCACCCTGCTACAATGGTCATACTGACTTGGAAATACACAAGGAAATCACATACTGAGTCAGAAGCGACCCAAGGCACTTGAGTTTTTCTTTTTTTTCTGTATCCAGAAACCATGTATGGCAGGTAAGTGTGAAAAGGAGTATTTCCCATACCTCTCCCTCCACTTAACACCTCTTGTGCCAGTATTTGCCACACAACTTTCAGATTATCAGTGAATGTAGGCTGAGCACAATCCTAGAGTGTTAACTGTTAGCAGCTTGCCTTTCCTCTGTCTTTACTCAACAGCACCCCTTAATTTCCAAAGAAGGCTTCTTTCATTGGTCTCATTGACTCCTAACTTCTGGAGCCCATTCCTTGTGTCCCAGGTAACGCACTCGTGTTGGAATGGCACTCAGGAGCCAACAGGAGATGGCAACTCTGTACCCAGTTGAAGGCACAGAAGACCCACACCCACCTTTAAGAGCTGGGCAGCTCAATGCCCAGGAGCAGCTCTCCTGACATCCCACTTGTGAACTCTCAAGCAGTGGAGTTTGAACAGTGCAGCAGCTGTGCCAAGTCAGCCATTTAGAGCAACCCACTCCTCCCCTCTCCCACCCAAACTTCCTCCTAAACGGAAAATCCAGTATTAGAGGTTTCCCAAGGACCGCACGACTAATTCAATTTGAGATTCCTAGTTTGCTTTGTGCTCCCTCCCCCACCCCCATTTGCAGCTGTTGAAGAGCCAGAGCAATCAATGTGTAACACGTCATCAGCTCTGCAATCACATCCCAAGCAGTCCTAGTTCACTTCCCTTCTCCCTGGACTGGGAGCTGCCTTCTGGTGTGAAAGCACTTGCTCTGAATAAAACCCTGCCCGAGGAGAACTCTTCTTAAAGCCAACCGCTTCTTCCAACAAGAGTACTACCCCTTTTCCTACCCTTATTTTGTGCTTCCGCTTGGAGAATTCGAGGTTTCCTCCAAAAACAACCATTTCAAATCTCATGGGGCTTATTTCATTGCAAACTGGGCAAATACTTAACCAACTACAGTAGTGACCATGGGCCATGCTCAAACTCTGCATAGCCATTAAAGACCTAAGGTCGAGAATAGAAGGTAAGTTGTCCAGCATGGCTACGGGAATGCCTTTTTAATGCAGTGAGGAGCAATGGATACTCAATGACCATTGAGGAAGGAAGGACATGTGCGGAGTAGCTCAGTAGAGTTGCATGGAGGGCGTCATCAGGGCCCATGGGTGGCATGAGGTTTGAGCATTCCTGGACCAACTTGCTGGTATACAACATATTATCTTGAGTAGAAAAAGTTTGTTGTAACTTAGGAAGGACTTTAGCTCTTATGAGCCATTACAGGTTCAGGGAGAGAAAACAAGGCATTCTTGCTTCAGTACAGATTACCATAGCCTAAGAAAACCTTAGTGGGGAAAATTATCCTGCCTTACAGGGCCCGCTTTGAAGTTGGAACCCATGAACGGCAGACGTGGGGTGGGGGATTCCGAAGGCTTTTGAAAACTCTGGCAGCGCTTAAGTCACACAGAAAGGCCGCTGCTTCCAGACCAAGGTTGACATAAGCCTCCGAAATTTGTACTCCAGGGACCAACGTGAACTGGATTTAGAACAAGGTGGGCTTTGAACTGCAAGGCCACCAGTTCAAAACAAGCAGCCACTCCTGTTGAGATTTTAGTCTCAGAAACTCCTGGTGGTTCTACCCTAGTGTCCTAGGGACAGCGAGTCACCACCTCCTAGACGGCAGCGAGTTCTCGGAAGCAACAAAGGTTTAAAATCTTAATTCTGTATTTTTATTCAGGCTGTTGGTGATTGAAATTGACGACGCAGTTCCAGGAAGCCTGGTAGTTAATGTGAGCTTAAGTGTCTACACACTAGTGCCCTGCTTCTTCCCCACCACGACACCACCATTCCCTTGCTGGATTGACTGGGTTTCCCCTCCCATGGCCCCAACTTCACTTTACTTTTAATTTTATGACCGAAAGGTTCCCTTCCCTTTCTTACATCATTTTTTCCCTTTTTCACGTCATAGATTTTTTGAAAGGGTGTTCTGAAAGGGTTCAACGCACATGAAAGTACTTTCTCTGGTGAGAGCACACATTTAAAGGGAAAAAAAACTACCCTCCCATGTTTGCCAGGCCAGGAAAGCTCAGCAAACTCCATGGTGCTGCGGCTGCTGGAAAGTCAAGATTCCTGCCGCTCATCCAGTCCATTCACTCCACATCAAGTGCTAACAAACACACCTGGTTCTGAACCACAGTCCTTGGACAAGTATTGGGGATTTGGCATTGGCCAAATTTGCCCAATTACAAGGTAGGCACTTCAAATGCCGCAGTCCCCAAGCCCCCACATTCTCCAGGGTAAGAAAGGCTTTCCATTTTCCCCATAAGGAACCCCTGGTGGCATGGTAATTATGCCCAGAGCTGTGTCATCTACAAGGTCCCAAGTTTCAAACCAGCCCCTCTCTCCATGGGAGACAGGGGATTATTCTACTCCCGGTTCCACAGTTCACTTAACACAGGGACAGTTCCACTCTGTGATTACGGTCACTATCTGAGTCTGCACTGATGCAAAGTGTCTCATTTCCTTTCTCAACACCGGATTTGGAAATACACAGGGAATCACTTCCTTTGTCAGAATTGACTCAAAGGCACTTGAGTCTTGTTCTGGGTTTTTTTCTGTTCCCAGAAACCATCTCCAGCAGAGAAGTGTTCTAAGAGTGCTCTCCCAACCCCTTCCCATCCCCAGTCTCCACCTCCACACCTCCATTCCCCTTATCACACCACTTACTGGCTCAGTTAATGAAACCTGTGCTTAATCCTACAGGTTGCCTTTTTCTGTCTTTACTCAATGGCCGCCTTTCATTCCAGCAAAGGCTTCTTTGGCTTGTCTCAGACATCTAACTTCTGGAACGCTTTTCCTTATGTCCCAGGGAACACACAAATGCAGTCCTGGCCCTCAGGAGCAAACAGGAGAGGACAATCAACACTGCCAACTCTGTACCCAGTTGGACGCACGGCACCCTCTGAAGAGCTGGGCAGCTCAATGCCCAGGAGCAGCTCTCCAGACATCCCGCTTGTGAACTGTCAAGCAGTGGAGTTTGAAAAGTGCAGCAGCTGTGTCAAGTCAGCCTGTGATAGCAACCCCTCCTCTCTCTCCCACTCCAACTTCCTCATAAACGGTAAATACACTAGAGAGGTTTGCCTAGCACACCCCACGATTCCTTCCATTTGAGACCCCGTTTACTTTGTGGTCCCCTTTACAGCAGTTGCAGAGGCAGCGCGATGTGCCACGAGGCGCCATCAGCTCTGCAATCAAATCCCAAGCATAGTTCACTTCTCCCTGGACTGGGAGCTGCCTTCTGGTGTGGAAACACTCGCTCTGAATAAACCCCTGCCCAGGAGACCTCTCTTTAAGCTAACTGGTTCTTCCAACCAATACTACCCCCCCCTCTTTTCTCACCCAATTTTGTGCTTTTGCTTGGGAATTCAAGGGTTTTTTTCCCCTAAGGAGCGTCATTTTGAGTCTCACATCGCTTCTTTCATTACGTTCTGGGCAAGTTCTCTGCGTTGCTGGGTACGGACCACTAGCCGTGCACAAATTCAGCACAGCCATTAAGACCTAAGGTTCAAAATGAAAGGTACGGTGTCTGGCATGGCATAGCATGGCATGGCATGGCGGTTGTTTTTAAATGCAGTTAAGGCAAAGGACTCACTGATCATAAAGGAGGGACATGTGCTGACAAGCCAGGTAGTGCAGCAAGGAGGAGATCAAGGCCCATGGGTTTCATGAGGTTTGGGCATTCCCGGACCAAGTTGTTAGACAGTTAATAGGGGGTACCCAGCATAAGACTGAGTAGGGAACAGAGTTCGATAACTTAGGAAGGGCTTTAGGTCTTATTGCAAGCCATTGACAGTGCAATGAGAGAAAAACCAGGCATTCTTGCGTCAGTACAGATTATCCGCAATTTAAGAAAACCTTTGTACAACTCTGCCTTGTAGAGCCCCCGTTGACATTGGAACCCATGAACAGTAGAGTTGGGACGGGAGCTCCGGAAGGATTTTGAAGCTGGTGGCAGCACAGAAGTCACTCAGAAAAGCCTGCTGCTTCCAGACCAAGGTTGACAGAAGCCTCAGAAATTTGTACTCTGGAGGGGAACCGGAACAGGATCTAGTACAAGGTGGGCTTCGACCTGAAAGGTCAGCAATTCAAAACAAGCAGCCACACCTGTTGAGATTTTCGTCTCAGCAACTCCTGGCAGTTCTACCTAGTGCCGTAGGGACAGCCAGGGTGCACCTCCTGGACCGTAGCGAATTTCTGGAAGCTATAAATGTTTGAAAACCAAATTCCACAGACTTATTCAGGTGGTTGGTGAAGTAAATTAACAACGCAATCAAGAGACCTGGTAATGTGAGTTTTAAGTAGCTACACATTAGCGATAGCCACTTTTCCCCCAACCCCACCCCGCTTCTTCCCACCCGCCCTCACTTTCCTCCCCCCCTTTTCTTCACCACGCCTCACACCCCCCCCCAAGTTTCTTGCCCGCCATCCGTGCCCCGCAGACTTGAGGTTTCGCCTCCCCTGCCCCCGCCCTCACTTTACTTTTCATTTTCGACCAAAAGCTTCGCTTTCTTACATCCTATGTTCTCTTTTTGCTTCGTAGCTTTTTGTAAGGGTGTTTCGAAAGCGTTCAACTCAAACGAGAGTACTTTCTCCCTGAGAGCATACTTTTAAGACAAAAAACCCACTCCCCTCGCGTGTTTCCCAGCCCAAGCGAGCTGCGCACACTCCGGGCAGAGGCCACCGGAAGTCCGGAACCCCTGCCGCCCTCCTCAGGGGCTTCTCCGCCTCCAGCCACGCCGACCAAGCCGAGGAGACAACCCGAGTTCAGCCCCGCTTCCAAGGTCGCCCCGCTGTTTTTCGGCACGGCCCGCCCCAAACTAACAGCAACCAGCAGCGGCTGTCCCCATTTTCACTGCGGGTTAGTTACATCCACCCTCGTAGCTTTTAAGACCCTTCTTCACAAAAGCCACAGGATTCTCCGTTTTCCAAGATGCTTCTGCGCAAAGCGTGGAGGCTGCTGCCTTTTCAAGGGGCTGAGGGAGGCGTGCCCAGGGACGTCACTTCCTGGGCGTGGCGCTCAAACGCCATTTCCTGGGCGGGACACCAGGTGGGGCGGGTCCCGGCAGGGCGGGATGGAGGAAGGTGGGGCAGAACCCGTGAGAGGGTAGTTTTATGGCTAGATGTCCTCCCATCTGTGACAGGTGTGGAGCACTCTGGCTCGTGCTTGTATCTCTGAGGAGGAGCAACAGGAAGCTGGAGGCTGTAGGAAGACAGCCGTGATTCGGCGGTGTGTCCTTCCACCACTGCATGTTGTCAGCATAGACAAATTGGAACCCACACCCTGGACTACCCACTTTTGCACATATCCATCAACACACACACAAACACCATCAACACACACACACACCCACCACCACCACCACCACCACCACCACCACCACCACCACCACCACCACCACCACCCCCCACATTAACCAAACCCTCTCCTAAATGAAGTCTCGCCCCAGTTTGTGGTCTGTGCTAGCAACAAGGGCCTTTGGCAAAGGACAGGGGGACAGAGCACAGGTCCGGGACTAGCCTGAGATTATCGGATCCAGTGGAGCGTAAGCAGCAAACGGTGGTGGTCTGGTCAGCTGTGAAAAGTGGGCGTTTGTCAGGTCCCCAGCCCCACTGCTCTGGAGTTGAATCCGGGTCCTTGGACCCTGTAGGACAGAGAGAACTGCCTAGGGGGGGGGGGGGTTCTACAGCTACCATTTCTCTCCCAAAGAGTCCAGCGCCTTAATAACTGTGCAACCAGAGCTCCCTATTATTCCAGCTTTTGAAGGCCTGGTGGTTTCCCTCTCTCAGGGGTTAGGGGTCTGTGAGCCAGGTCCTCCAGAGTGTTAAAAAGGAGTGGTTTGGGAGAGGGTGCGGGGTAGGGGGAAACTGGAGCTAGTGTTTCAGGCTTCTGTGCTGCTTCCTCCTTACTTCTGGGTCCTCGGGAGAATGAATAGTAACACACACGTACACTGTCCAGAGCTGGTGCAGCTCAGGATGGCAGGATGTGACCCTGTGAACACTGTCCTGGGGTTGGGGGAGAGGGGCGTAAAAGCTGAGCAGATTGAGCCCCCTCCCGTGGGCCACCATCCTCCTGCAGCTTCCACCTCCTGTTCCTGGTGTCCTCCTCTGGCTCCAGGCACACAGACCTACTGCCCTACTTTGGATGGCTGCTCTGTGAGCACAGCAGGCCCTGTGCACCACCAATAGGTGGTGGCCGGGACGTGTACCACATGGTAACCAGTCCATCCAGTGACCCGGGATGTCCCTAGCTTCCATCACTGAACAAAACGCCTTCCCTCCACAATCAGATGGGTTCGGGGGTTGGGCGCCCTTGCAGACCATAGTCAGCCAGTCTGACCTGTCCATCTGTAGGGGAAGCTGAGGAACAGAAATGGGCTCTGATGTTGTGGGTCCAGGTCTGTCTGGAAGGAAACGTCTTTGTGTCCTCTTCAGAGTGGGTAGCATGTGTCTGGATCCTCTGTGGTGGTTCGGTGGAGACTGCTCTTTCCACCTTCTGCTGCTCACTTGGCTCTGATGCGTCACAGAAAACCCCAGGGGCCACACCCAACCTCCCGGGACCCCTTCAGCCTTGCTGCCTGTTTTGACCCTAGCACCAAAGTCTCAGACACTAGCCCCACACCTCCCCGCGCCCCCACTAACCCACCTCCGTTTTAACGCTCAGGACCATGGTGCTCACAAACCCCTACCCTGAGAAAGGAAAACCACCAGGCCTTCAAAAGCCATTCCTGGAATAATAAAAACGCATGGTGACACAGTAGTTATGGCGCTGGGCTCTTCGGGAGACAGATGTTGGCTATAGAAACCCTCTAGGCAGTTCTCTGTATTACAGGGTCCGAGGGGACAGAGTGTGTGTGGGTCCGTCAAAGAGACAGAGAGACAGAGAGAGACAGAGACAGAGATTCATTTATCTCATAGGGGCAAGTAAAGGATCGCAAGACAGAAAAACACCGTATATCATCATGAGATGTATTCATTCTGTCATTATCTATCAAATATTTGGAGAAATTTGGGCAGATGACATTTGACAAGTGAATGGAAGGCAAAGAAATAAGTGATCCCCTAATTATGACATCCATCAGTTTTCCAATTCTATACGGCCCCCACAAAAGTCTCATTTAATGTGAAAGTACAAAACGAGGAGTAAGCCACTAACCCCTTGCTACAAACTTAGTATTATTAGTCACTAAAATAAGCAGAGGCTGTCATTCAAACCCATTTCCTATCCATCCCAGACCATGGATGACCTTTGAGGAAGGAAGGGCAGGTGCAGACAAGCCAGGTAGAGGCTGCATGGAGGATACCATCAAGGCCCATTGGTAGCATGCGGTTTGGGCATTCCTGGATCAACTGGCTGCAGAGTTAATAGTGGGTACACAGCATATGACAGTGAGAAGGAAAATGGAGTTCAGTAATTTAGGAAGGACTTTAGCTCTTATTCTGAGCCACTGCAGATTCAGTGAGAAAAAAACAAGGCATTCTTGCTTCAATACAGATTACCCATAGCCTAAGAAAACCTTAATGGGTAAATTCTCCTGCCTTACAGGGCCCGCTTTGAAGTTGGAACACATGAACGGCAGACTTGGGGTGGGCGCTTCCGAAGGCTTTTGAAAGCTAATAGCATGAAAGTCACACAGAAAGGCCGGTTGCTGCCAGACCAAGGTTGACAGAAGCCTCAGAAATTTGTACTCCACGGACGAATGCGAACTGGATTTAGTACAAGGTGGGCTTTGACCTGCAAGGCCAGCAGTTCAAAACAACCAGCCACTCCCCTGTAGAGATTCTCATCTCAAATTCTTGGCAATTCTTGCAAGTCTCCTAGGGACAGTAAGTCAGCACCTCCTAGACTGCAGCGATATTCTGGACACTACAAAGGTTTCAAAACCTAATTCTACATATTTCTTCACGCTGTTGGTAAGGTAAATTAGTGATGCCCTCAAAGGAGGCCTGGTAGTTAATGTGAGCATTTATGTCCAACAACCCTTCAATCCCAGTTTCTTCCAAACCCCACCTTTCCTTGCTGGATTGACTTTGGGTTTCCCCTCCGAGGCCCCACCTTCACTTTACTTTTATTTTTAAGACCTAAAGCTTCCCATTATACATCCTATTTGCCCTTTTTCGCTTCCTGGCTTTTTGAAAGGGTGTTCTAAAATGGTTCACGTCACGTAATTGTACTTTCTGGGGTGAGAGTATATTTTTAAAGGAAAACAAACCCAAGAAACTACCCTCCCTTTTTGCCAGCCCGAGCAAGCTGAGCCAACTCCAGAATGCTGAGGCCACTGCAAAAGTATGGTTCCTATACCTCTTGCAGTCCATTCATTCCTCAGCAAGTGCTAATGAACACATCTGGTTCTGAACCAGAGTGCCTGGTGGAGTAGTGGGGATTTGGCTTTGGGCTGCCAACGACGAGGTGGGCACTTCAAATGCAGCAGTCCCCAAAGCCCCTCCTTCTCCAAGGTAAGAAAGGCTTTGCCTTTCCCCCATAAGGAACTCCTGGTAGCATGGTAATTATGCCCAGACCTGGGTGATATACAAGGTCTCAGTTTCAAACCAGACTCTCTCCATGGGAAACAGGGGATTATACGCCTCCAGTTTCAACAGTGCACTGAACACAGTGCCAGTTCCCCCTCTGCTATCACGGTCACTATCTGAGTCCGTATTGATGCCAAAAATCTCATTTCCATTCTCAAACCCTGACTTGGAAATACACTGGGAGTCACTTCATTTGTCAGAATTGACTCAGAGGCAGTCAGGTCTTGCTTTGGGGGCATTGTTTTTTCGGTTCCCAAGAACCATCTCCATCAGAGAAATGTTCCAAGACTGCTCTCCCAACCCCTTCTCCCTCCAAAAACTCCCCCTCCATTCCATGTGCCAGTACTTGCCACACAACTTCCAGCTATCAGTGAATGTAGCCTGAGCTCCATCCTATAGTGGTAACTGTTAGCAGGTGGCCTTCATCCTGCCTTACTCAGCAGCCCCCTTTCTTTCCAGAGAAGGCTTCTTTCATTGGTCTCCAAGGCCCGTAACTGCTAGAGCCCTTTCCTTGTGTCCCAGGGAACACACAGTGCAGTCCTGGCCCTCAGGAGCCAACAGGACAGGACAATCAACTCTGCCAACTCTGTACCCGGTTGGACGCACGGCACCCGCTCTCAAGAGCTGGGCAGCTCAATGCCCAGGAGAAGCTCTCCAGACATCCCATTCTTGACCTGTCAGGCAGTGGAGTTTCAACAGTGCAGCAGCTGTGCCAAGTCAGAGCCCTTTATAGCAACCCACTCCTCTCTCCCACCCCAACGTCCTCAAAAACAGTAAATACACTAGAGAGGTTTGCCTAGCCCCCCACAACTAATTCCTTTGAGACCCCGAGTTTGCGTTGTGGTCCCTTTGCAGCAGTTGAAGACCCAGAGCGATGTGTCATGAGGCAACATCAGCTCTGCCATCAAATCCCAAGCTGTTCACTTCCCTCCTTCGTGGACTGGGAGCAGCCTTCCCGTGTGGAAGCACTTGCTCTGAGTTAAGTCCCTGTGCCAGCAGACCTCTCTTTAAGCCAACTGGTTCCTCCAGACAATACAGCACACCACACCGTTCAAATCCTTGTATATTGTTCTTGGGCTGGTTCCTCCAAGCAATACTACCATCCTTTTACCAGCCACTCTTGTCCTTTTGCTTGGAAAATTCAAGTCTTCTTCAAAGGAGAGTCATTTGAGACTCATGGTGCCTATTTCATTACAAACTGAGCAAATACTAAGCCTGCTTGTATAGGGACCGTGTACCGTGCACAACCTCTGCACAGCCAGAAAGACCTGAGGTTGTGAACAACAGGTAAGGTGTCTGGCATGGAATGACTAGGAGATTGCCATTTTTAAGGTAAATAGGAGCACGGGACACCTTTGAGGAAGGAAGGAAAGGTGCAGCCTGGCCAGGCAGAGCTGCATGGAGGATGGCACCCAGGCCCATGGGTGGCATGAGTTTTGGTCATTCCTGGATCAACTTTCTGGAGCGTTAATAGTGGGTACACAGCATAAGACTGAGTAGGAAACATGGTTTGATAACTTAGGAAGTACTTTAGCTGTTATTTTGTGACATTAAAGGTTCAGGGAGAGAAAAAACACAAGGTATTATTGCTTCAGTACAGATTACCCATAGCCAAAGAAAACTCTTAGTGGGAAAATTCTCCTGCCTTACAGGGCCCACTTTGAAGATGGATCCCTTGAACAGTAGAGTTGCGGTGGGGGGTTCCGAAGGATTTTGAAAGCTCTGGCAGCACTAAAGTCACACAGAAAGCCGGCTGCTTCCAGAACAAGGTTGACAGAAGCCTCAGAATTTTATACTCCAGGGACGAACATGAACTGCATTTCATGGGCTTTGACCTGCAAGGCAAGCATTTAAAAACAAGCAGCCACTCCTTTTGCGATTTTAGTCTCAGAAACTAGCTGCGCTATTCAGAACAGACACTCCTGTTGAGATTTTAGTCTCAGAAACTCCTGGCCATTCAACCTAGTGTCCTAGGGACAGCGAGTCAGCACCTCCTAGACGGCAGCGGGTTTCCAGATGCTACAACGGTTTCAAAACCTAATTCTACACATTTATTCAGGCTATGGAAGGGTCAGTGAAGCAGGCAAAGAGGCCTGGTAGTTAACGTGAGCTTAAATGTCTACACACTAGCGCCCTGCTTCTTGCCCACTCCCCCCTTCACACCAGCTTTCCCCTCCCATGCCCCATTCCCTTGCTAGATTGACCTTGGGTTTCGCCTCCCATGGCCCAACCTTCACTTTGATTTTTATTTAAGGACCTAAAGCTTCCCTTTCTTACATCCTGTTTTCCTCTTTTCACTTCATAGCTTTTTGAAAGGGTGATCTGAATGGGTTGAACTCACATAAAAGTACTTTTTGGTGAGAGCATGCATTTGAAGGAAAAAAAAAAAACTACTTTCCAAAGGTTGCCAGCCCAGGAAAACTAAGCAAACTCCAGAGTGCTGAGGGCACTGGAAGAGCAACATTGCTGCCCCTCATCCAGTACCTTCTAATGCATATCAAGTGCTAATAAACAGACCTGACTGAACCAGAGTCCTTGGTGGAGTAGACAGGATTTGGCATTGGGCTGCCAACTACAAGGTAGGCACTTCAAATGCAGCAGTCCCCAATGTCCCCTCCTTATCCAAGGTAAGAAAGGCTTTCTACTTTCCCCATAAGGAACTCCTGGTGGCCTGGTAATTAGACCAGAGCTCTGTCTTCTACAAGGTCCCAAGTTTTAAACCAGCCCCTGTCCACGGGAGACAGGGGATTATTCTACTCCAGGTTCAACAGTGCACTGAACACAGGGGCATTCCACTGTTATCAGGGTCACTATCTGAATCCACACTGATGCCAAGTGTCTCATTTCCATTGTCAAAAATTGACTTGGAAATACATAGGGAATCACTTCATGTGTCAGAATTGACTCAAAAGCAGTGGAGTTTTATTTTTGGGGTTTTTTTCTGCTCCCAGGCACAATCTCCATCAGAGAAGTCTTTTAAAACTTCTCTCCCAATCCCTTCTCCACCTCCATTCCCTGTGCCAGTACTTGTCACACAACTTCCCGCTGTCAGTTAGTGAAGCCTGTGCTTAATCCCAGAGTCTTAAGTGTTTTTCAGTTGGCCTTTACTCAAGCAACCCCCTTAACTTCGCAGGAAAAGCTTTCAAATGACCACTAATTTCGGGAGCACTTTCCTATCTCCTAGAGTACGTACACTTGCAGTCCTGGCCCTAAAGAGCCAACAGGAGAGGGCAATCAACTCTGCCAACTCTGTGCCCAGTTGGACACATGCACCCCACCCCCCTCCCCAGCAAGAGCTGGGCAGCTCAATTCTCAGGAGCATCTCTCCAGACATGCCATTCATGAACTGTCACACAGTGGAGTTTGAAGAGTGCAGCAGCTGTGCCAAGTCAGCCTTTTATAACAACCCACTCCTCTCTCCCAGCTCAACTTCCTCATAAATGGAAAATACACTATGGAGTTTGTCTAGCCCCCTGTGACGCGTACAATTAGAGACCCCGAGTTTGCTTGTGGTCCCCTTTGCAGCAGTTCAAGAGCCAGAGTGATGCGTCACCAGGCGTAACCTGCTCTGCAACCAAATCCCAAACAGGCCTAGTTCACTTCCCTCTTTCCTGGGATGGACGGGAGCAGCCTTCTGGTGTGGAAGCACTTGCTCTCAGTAAGTCCCTGCCCAAGGAGATCTGACTTTATGCCAACTGGTTCCTCCAGACAATACAGTACTACCCCCTTGTCCCACCCTATTTTGTTCTTTTGCTAGGGTTATTAGTGTTTCTTCCAAAAACGGCCATTTCAATTCTCATGATGCTTATTTCAACACAAACTGGGCAAATACTCAGTCTGCTTGGGCAGGGACCATGGGCCTGCACAACTTCTGCACAACCATTACGTTCTAAGGTCCAAAATAATTCTAAGGTGTCTCGCATGTCATGACTAGTAGGACTGCCATTTTACAGATAATTAGGAGCACAGGACGATCACTGATGAACACTCAGGAAGTAATGAGATGTGCAGACTATCCAGGTACATCTGCACACAGGATGCCATCAAGGCCCATGGGTGGCATGAGGTTTGTGCATTCCTCCACCAAGTTGTTGGACAGTTAGTAGTGAGTAGACAGCATAAGATTGCGAGTAGGGAAACAAGGTTTGCAAACTCAGGAAGGATTTGACTCTTAATACAAACCATTACAGGTACAGGAGAGAAAAACCAGGCGTTCTTGGTTCAGTACATATTACCCTTAGCCTAAGAAAACCTTAGTGAGAAGATTCTCCTGCCTTACAGGGCCCACTTTGAAGTTGGATCCCAGGAACAGTTTAGTTGCGGTGGGGACTTCCGAAGGCTTTTGAAAGCTCTGGCAGCACAACAGTCTCACAGGAAGACCACTGCTTCCAGACCAAGGTTGACAGAAGCCTCAGAAATTTGTACTCCAGGGACCAACGTGAACTGGATTTAGTACAAGGTGGGCTTTGACCTGCAAGGCCAGCAGTTCAAAACAAGCAGCCACTCTTGCTGAGATTTTAGTCTCAGAAACTTCTGGCCGTTCTACCTAGTGTCCTAGAGACAGTGAGTCACCACCACCTCCTAGATGGCAGCAAGTTTCCGGAAGCTACAAAGGTTTTAAAACCCAATTCTACACATTTATTCAGGATGTTGGAAAGGTAAATCAGCAACAGTCAGAGTTCATGTGAGCTGAAGTGTCTACACACTAGCGCCCTGCTTCTTGCCCACCCCTGTCCCATTCATTGCCTTGCTGCATTGACTTTGGGTTTCCCCTCCCATGGCCCCACCACCTTCACTTTACTTTTAATGTTACAACCCAAAGCTTCCCTTTCTTACATCCCATTTTCACTTCATAGCTTTTTTGAAAGGGTGTTCTGAATGGGATCAACTCACATAAAAGTACTTTCTTTTGGTGAGAGCATACCTCTAAAGGGAAAAAAAAAATCCAACTACCCTCCCAAGTTTGCCAGCCCAGGAAAGCTCAGCAAACTCCAGGGTGCTGAGACTCCTGGAAGAGGGAAATTCCTGCCGCTCCTCCAGTCCATTCACTGCACATCAAGTACTAATAAACACATGTGACTCTGAACCAGATTCCTTGGTAGAGTTGTGGGGATTTGGCATTGAGCTGACAACCACACTTCAAATGCAGCAGTCCCCAAGCCCCCTCCTTCCCCAAGGTTAAGAATGGCTTTCTATTTTCCCTATAAGGAACCCTTAGTGGGATGGTAATTTTGCCCTGACCTATGTGATCCACAAGGTTCCAAGCTTTAAAACAGCCTCTCCATGGAGATAAGGTCATTTTACTCCAGGTTCAACAGATCACTGAACACAGGGACACTGAAGAGCTGGGCAGCCCAATGTCAAAGAGCAGCCCTCCAGACATCCCATTCGTGAACTCTCAAGCAGTGGAGTTGAGTGCAGCAGCTGTGCCAAGTCAGCCTTTTATAGCAACCCACTCCTCTCTCCCACCCCAACGTCCTCCCAAACGGTAAACACACTATTGCAGTTTCCGTAACACCGCAAGACTAATTCAAATTGAGATTCCAAGTTTGCTTTGTGGTTCTCTCCCCCCCTTTGCAGCAGTGGAAGAGCCAGAGTGATGTGCCATGAGGCGTCATCAGCTCTGCCATCACATCCCAAGCAGTCCTAGTTCACTTCCCTTCTCCCTGGACTGGGAGCAGACTTCTGGTGTGGAAGCACTTGCTCCGAATGAAACCCTGCCCAAGGAGACCTCTCTTTTAAGCCAACTGGTTCTTCAAACAACAGAGTACTACCCCCCTTTTCCCACTCTTATTTTGTGCTTCTGCTTGGGGAATTCGAGGTTTCTTCCTAAAACAATCATTTCACATCTCATGGTGCTTATTTCATTGCAAACTGGGCAAGTACTCAAGCTGCTTCAGTTGGGACCATGGGCCGTGCTCAATCTCTGCATAGCCATTAAAGACCTAAGGTCGAGAATGGAAGGTAAGTTGTCCAGCATGGCTAGGGGAATGCCTTTTTAATGCAGTGAGGAGCAATGGACACTCAACGATGACCATTGAGGAAGGAAGGACATGTGCGGACTGGCTCGGTAGAGCTGCATGGAGCATGTCATCAAGGCCCATGGGTGGCATGAGGTTTGAGTATTCCTGGACCAACTTACTGGTACACAACATATTATCTTGAGTAGGAAAACAGAGTTTGATAATTTAGGAAGGACTTAAGCTGTAATGAGCCAGTACAGATTCAGGGAGAGAAAACAAGGCATTCTTGCTTTAGTACAGATCACCAAACCCTAAGAAAACCTTAGTGGGGAAAATTATCCTGCCTTACAGGGCCCGCTTTGAAGTTGGAACCCATGAACGGCAGACTTGGGGTGGGGGATTCCGAAGGCTTTTGAAAGCTCTGGCAGCACAAAAGTCACACAGAAAAGCCGGCTGCTTCCAGACCAAGGTTAAAGGAAGCCTCAGAAATTTGTACTCCAGGGACCAACGTGCACTGGATTTAGTACAAGGTGGGCTTTGACCTGCAAGGCCAGCAGTTCAAAACAAGCAACCACTCCTGTTGAGATTTTAGTGACTGAAACTCCTGGTGGTTTACCTAATGTCCTAGGGACAGCGAGTCGGTACCTCCTAGACGGCAGAGAGTTTTCGGAAGCTACAAAGGTTTTAAATCTTAATTCTATATTTTCACTCAGGCTATTGGTGAGGGAAATTGGCCACGCAGTTCCAGGAGGCCTGGTAGTTAATGTGCGCTTAAGTGTCTACACACTAGCACCCTGCTTCTTCCCCGCTACAACCCCACCCTCTTCTTGCCCACCACTCCCGCCTCATTCCCTTGCTGGATTGACTGTGGGATTCCCCTCCCATGGCCCCAACTTCACTTTACTTTTAATTTTATGACCGAAAGGTTCCCTTCCCTTTCTTACATTTTATATTCCCTTTTTCATTTCATAGCTTTTTTGAAAGGGTGTTCTGAATGGGTTCAACTCACATGAAAGTACTTTCTTTGGTGAGAGCACACATTTAAAGGAAAAAAGAAAAACTACACTCCCATGTTGGCCAGGCCAGGAAAGATCAGCAAACTCCAGGGTGCTGAGGCTGCTGGAAAGTCAAGATTCCTGCTGCTCATCCAGTCCATTCACTCCACATCAAGTGCTAACAAACACACCTGGTTCTGAACCACAGTCCTTGGACAAGTATTGGGGATTTGGCATTGGGCTGCCAACTACAAGGTAGGCAATTCAAATGCCCCAGTCCGCAACCCCCTCATTCTCCAGGGTAAGAAAGGCTTTCCATTTTCCCCATAAGGAACCCCTGGTGGCATGGTAATTATGCCCAGAGCTGTGTCATCTACAAGGTCCCAAGTTTCAAAGCAGCCCCTCTCTCCATGGGAGACGGGGGATTATTCTACTCCAGGTTCCACAGTTCACTTAACACAGGGACAGTTCCACTCTGCGATTACGGTCACTATCGGAGTCTGCACTGATGCAAAGTGTGTCTCAATTTCCTTTCTCAAAACCTGACTTGGAAATATACAGGGAATCACTTCATTTGTCAGAATTGACTCAAAGGCAGTTGAGTCTTGTTCTGGGCTTTTTTTTTCTGTTCCCAGAAACCATCTCCAGCAGAGAAGTGTTCTAAGAGAGCTCTCCCAACCCCTTCCCATCCCCAGTCTCCACCTCCACCTCCATTCCCCCTTATCACACCACTTCCTGGCTCAGTTAATGAAACCTGTGCTTAATCCTACAGTGTTAAGTGTTAACAAGTTGCCTTTTTCTGTCTTTACTCAATAGCCGCCTTTCATCCCAGGGAAGGCTTCTTTTGCTTGTCTCAGACATCTAACTTCTGGAATGCTTTTCCTTGTGTCCCAGGGAACACACAAATGCAGTCCTGGCCCTCAGGAGCAAACAGGAGAGGACAATCAACACTGCCAACTCTGTACCCAGTTGGACGCACGGCACCCCCTCTGAAGAGCTGGGCAGCTCAATGCCCAGGAGCAGCTCTCCAGACATCCCGCTTGTGAACTGTCAAGCAGTGGAGTTTGAAAAATGCAGCAGCTGTGTCAAGTCAGCCTGTGATAGCAACCCCTCCTCTCTCCCACTCCAACTTCCTCATAAACGGTAAATACACGAGAGGTTTGCCTAGCACACCCCACGACTCCTTCCATTTGAGACCCCGTTTACTTTGTGGTCCCCTTTACAGCAGTTGCAGAGGCAGAGCGATGTGCCACGAGGCGCCATCAGCTCTGCAATCAAATCCCAAGCATAGTTCACTTCTCCCTGGACTGGGAGCTGCCTTCTGGTGTGGAAACACTTGCTCTGAATAACCCCCTGCCCAGGAGACCTCTCTTTAAGCTAACTGGTTCTTCCAACCAACACAATACTACCCCCACCCTCTTTTCTCACCCAATGTTGTGCTTTTGCTTGGGAATTCAAGGGTTTTTTCCCCCTAAGGAGAGTCATTTTGAGTCTCACGTCGCTTCTTTCATTACGAACTGGGCAAGTTCTCTGCCTGCTTGGGTACGGACCACTAGCCGTGCACAAATTCAGCACAGCCATTAAGACCTAAGGTTCAAAATGAAAGGTACGGTGTATGGCATGGCATGGCATGGCATGGCATGGCATGGCATGGCATGGCATGGCATGGCATGGCATGGCATGGAGGATGCCTTTTTAAAAGCGTTAAGGCAAAGGACTCACTGATGATCATAAAGGAAGGACACGTGCGGACTAGCCAGGTAGCGCTGCAAGGAGGGGGTCATCAAGGCTCATGGGTTTTATGAGGTTTGCGCATTCCCGGACCAAGTTGTTGGACAGTTAATAGTGGGTACCCAGCATAAGAATGCGAGTAGGAAACAGAATTCGTTAACTTAGGAAGGGCTTTAGGTCTTATTACAAGCCATTGAAAGTGCAATGAGAGAAAAGCAAGGCATTCTTGCGTCAGGACAGATTACCCGTAATTTAAGAAAACCTTCTTTGTACAACTCTGCCTTGTAGAGCCCCCGTTCAAGTTGGAACCCATGAACAGGAAGAGTTGGGGCGGGAGCTCCCGAAGGCTTCTGACGCTGAGGCAGCACAGAAGTCACTCAGAAAAGCCTGCTGCTTCCAGAGCAAGGCTGACAGAAGCCTGAGAAATGTTTACTCTGGAGGGGAACCCCAGCAGGATTTAGTACAAGGTGGGCTTCGACCTGCAACGTCAGCAATACAAAACAAGCAGCCACACCTGTTGAGATTTTCGTCTCAGCAACTCCTGGAAGTTCTACCTAGTGCCGTAGGGACAGCCAGTGTGCACCTCCTAGACCGTACCGAGTTCTGGAAGCTATAGAGGTTTGAAAACCTAATTCCACAGACTTATTCAGGTTGTTGATGAGGTAAATTAACAACACAATCGAAAGATACCTGGTAATTAATGTGTTTAATGTAGCTACACATTAGCGATAGCCACTTTTCCCCCAACCCCACCCCGCTTCTTCCCACCCGCCCTCACTTTCCTCCCCCCTTTTCTTCACCACGCCTCACCCGCCCCCCAAGTTTCTTCCCCGCCACCCGTGCCCGGCAGACTTTAGGTTTCGCCTCCCCTGCCCCCGCCCTCACTTTACTTTTCATTTTCGACCAAAAGCTTCGCTTTCTTACTTCCTATGTTCTCTTTTTGCTTCGTAGCTTTTTGTAAGGGTGTTCGAAAGCGTTCAACTCAAACGAGAGTACTTTCTTCCCTGAGAGCATACTTTTAAGACAAAAAACCCACTCCCCTCGCGTGTTTCCCAGCCCAAGCGAGCTGCGCACACTCCGGGCAGAGGCCACCGGAAGTCCGGAACCCCTGCCGCCCTCCTCAGGGGCTTATCCGCCTCCAGCCACGCCGACCAGGCCGAGGAGACAGCCCGAGTTCAGCCCCGCTTCCAAGGTCGCCCCGCTGTTTTTCGGCACGGCCCGCCCCAAACTAACAGCAACCAGCAGCGGCTGTCCCCGTTTTCACTGTCGGTTAGTTACATCCACCCTCGTAGCTTTTAAGACCCTTCTTCACAAAAGCCACAGGATTCTCCGTTTTCCAAGATGCTTCTGCGCAAAGCGTGGAGGCTGCTGCCTTTTCAAGGGGCTGAGGGAGGCGTGCCCAGGGACGTCACTTCCTGGGCGTGGCGCTCAAATGCCATTTCCTGGGCGGGACACCAGGTGGGGCGGGTCCCGGCAGGGGCGGGATGGAGGAAGGTGGGGCAGAACCGCTGAGAGGGTAGTTTTATGGCTAGATGTCCTCCCATCTGTGACAGGTGAGGAGCAGTCTGGCTCTTGCTTGTATCTCTGAGGAGGAGCAACAGGAAGCTGGAGGCTGTAGGAAGACAGCCGTGATTCGGCGGTGTGGCCTTCAACAACTGCATGTTGTCAGCATAGACAAATTGGAACCCACACCCTGGACTACCCACTTTTGCACATATCCATCAACACACACACACACACACACACCACCACCACCCCCACATTCACCAAACCCTCTCCTAAACGAGGGTTCCCCACAGTTTGTGGTCTGTGCTAGCAACAAGGGCCTTTGGCAAAGGAGAGGGGGACAGAGCACAGGTTCGGGACTAGCCTGAGACATTATCGGATCCAGTGGAGCGTAAGCAGCAAACGGTGGTGGTCTGGTCAGCTGTGAAGTGGGCGTTGGTCACGACCCCAGCCCCACTGCTCTGGAGTTGAATCCGGGCCCTGGGACCCTGTAGGACAGAGAGAACTGCCTGGGGGGGGGGGGGGTTCTACAGCTACCATCTCTCTCCCGAAGAGTCCAGTGCCTTAACCACTGTGCAACCAGAGCTCCCTATTATTCCAGCTTTTGAAGGCCTGGTGCTTTCCGTCTCTCAGGGGGTAGGGGTCTGTGAGCCAGGTCCTCCAGAGAGTTAAAAAGGAGTTTTTTGGGGAGGGTGCCGGAGTGGGGGAAACTGGAGCTAGTGTTTCAGGCTTCTGTGCTGCTTCCTCCTTACTTCTGGGTCCCCGGGAGAATGAATAGTAACACACACGTACACAGTCCAGAGCTGGTGCAGCTCAGGATGGCAGGATGTGACCCTCCGAACACTGTCCTGGGGTTGGGGGAGAGGGGCGTAAAAGCTGAGCAGATTGAGCCCCATTCCCGTGAGCCACCATCCTCCTGCAGCTTCCACCTCCTGTTCCTGGTGTCCTCCTCTGGCTCCAGGCACACAGACCTACTGCCCTACTTTGGATGGCTGCTCTGTGAGCACAGCAGGCCCTGTGCACCACCAATAGGTGGTGGCCGGGACGTGTACCACATGCTAACCAGACCATCCAGTGACCCGGGATGTCCCTAGCTTCCATCAGTGAACAAAATGCCTTCCCTCCACAATCAGATGGGTTCGGGGGTTGGGCGCCCTTGCAGATCATAGCCAGCCAGTCTGATCTGTCCACATCTGTAGGGGGAGGTGAGGAACAGAAATGGGCTCTGATGTTGTGGGTCCAGGTCTCTGTCTGGAAGGAAGCGTCTTTATGTCGTCTTCAGAGTGGGTAGCATGTGTCTGGATCCTCTGTGGTGGTTCGGTGGAGACTGCTATTTCCACCTTCTTCAGCTGCTCACTTGGCTCTGATGTGTCACAGAAAGTCCCAGGGCCCACACCCAACCTCCTGGGACCCCTCTCCAGCCTTGCTGCCTGTGTTGACCCTAGCACCAAAGTCTCAGACACTAGCCCCACACGACCCCGCACCCACACTAACCCACCTCCGTTTTAACACTCAGGACCATGGTGCTCACAGACCCCTACCCTGAGAAAGGAAAACCACCAGGCCTTCAAAAGCCATCCCTGGAATAATAGAGACCCATGGTGACACAGATGACCTTTGAGGAAGGAAGGACAGGTGCAGACTAGCCAGGTAGAGGCTACATGGAGGATACCATCAAGACCCATTGGTAGCATGCGGTTTGGGCATTCCTGGATCAACTTGCTGCAGACTTAATAGTGGGTACACAGCATATGACAGTGAGAAGGAAAATGGAGTTCAGTAATTTAGGAAGGACTTTAGCTCTTATTCTGAGCCACTGCAGGTTCAGTGAGAAAAAAACAAGGCATTCTTGCTTCAATACAGATTACCCACAGCCTAAGAAAACCTTAATGGAAAAATTCTCCTGCCTTACAGGGGCCGCTTTGAAGTTGGAACACATGAACGGCAGACTTGGGGTGGAAACTTCTGGAGGCTTTTGAAAGCTAATAGCATGAAAGTCACACAGAAAAGCCGGTTGCTTCCATACCAAGGTTGACAGAAGCCTCAGAAATGTGTACTCCAGGGACGAACACGAACTGGAATTAGGTCAAGGTGGGCTTTAACCTGCAAGGTCAGCAGTTCAAAACAAGCAGCCACTCCTGTTAAGATTTTCGTCTCAGAAATTCTTGGCAGTTCTTGCAAGTCTCCTAGGGACAGTAAGTCAGCACCTCCTAGACTGCAGTGATATTCTGAACGCTACAAAGGTTTCAAAACCTAATTCTACACATGTCTTCACGCTTTTGTTGAGGTAAATTAGTGACACCCTCGAAGGAGGCCTGGTAGTTAATGTGAGCATTTATGTCCACTACTCCTTCATCCCAGTTTCTTCCAAACCCCGACTTTCCTTGCTGGATTGACTTTGGGTTTCCATTCCCAGGCCCCACCTTCACTTTACGTTTAATTTTATGACCTAAAGCTTCCCTTTATACATCCTATTTTCCCTTTTTCGCTTCCTGGCTTTTTGAAAAGGTGTTTTGAAAGGGTGCAACTCACACGAAAGTACTTTCATTGGTGAGAGTATACTTTTTAAAGAAAACCTTGTTTGCCAGCCCAAACAAGGTCTGAGGCCGCTGGAAGGTTTCCATTCCTACTGCTCATCCAGTTCACTCATTCCACATGACGTGCTAATAAACACACCTGCTTCTGAAGCAGAGTCGTTGATGGAGTAGTGGAGATTGGGCTTTGGGCTGCCGCTCATTATGAGCCATTGTACTCCAGGGAAGAACATGAACTGGATTTAGCACAAGGAGGCTTTGACCTGCAAGGCCAGCAATTCAAAACAAGAAGCCACTCCTGTTGAGATTTTAGTCTCAGAAACTCCTGGCTGTTCTACCTAGTGTCCTAGGGACAGCGAGTCATACCTCCTAGTCTGCAGCGAGGTTCCAGAAGCTACAACGGTTTCATAACACAATTCAACACATTTCTTCTCGCTGTTGGTTAGGTAAATTAGCGATGCACTCTAAGGAGGCCTGGTGGTTAATGTGAGCTGAAATGTCTGCACAGTAGAGCCCCAGCTTCTTTCCTACCACCGCTTCACGCTGGCTTCTTCCCCAACCACGACTTCCCTTGCTGGATTCACTTTGGGTATCAACACCCATGGCCCCACTTTCACTTTACTCTTAATTTTACGACCTAAAGCTTCCCTTTCTTACATGCTATTTTCCCTTTTTCACTTCCTGGCTTTTTGAAAGGGTGTTCTAAAATGGTTCACGTCACGTAATTGTACTTTCTAGGGTGAGAGTATATTTTTAAAGGAAAACAAACCCAAGAAACTACCCTCCCATGTTTGCCAGCCCGAGCAAGCTGAGCCAACTCCAGAATGCTGAGGCCACTGGAAAAGTATGGTTCCTATAGCTCTTGCAGTCCATTCATTCCTCAGCAAGTGCTAATGAACACATCTGGTTCTGAACCAGAGTGCTTGGTAGAGTAGTGGGGATTTGGCTTTGGGCTGCCAAGACAAGGTGGGCACATCAAATGCAGCAGTCCCCAATGCCCCTCCTTCTCCAAGGTAAGAAATGCTTTCCATTTCCCCCATAACGAACTCCTGGTGGCATGGTAATTACGCCCAGAGCTGGGTGATGTACAAGGTCTCAGTTTCAAACCAGCCCCTCTCCATGAGACAGGGGAGTATTCTACCCAAAGTTCTAGAGTGCACTGAACACTGGGACAGTTCCACTCTGCTATCATGGTCACCATCTGAGTCCGTATTGATGCCAAATGTCTCAAAACCTGACTTGGAAATACATTCCAAAACCTGACTTGGAAATACACTGGGAGTCACTTCATTTGTCAGAATTGACTCAAAGGCAGTTAGGTCTTGTTTGGGGGGCATTTTTTCGGTTCGCAGGAATCATCTCCATCAGAGAAATGTTCTAAGACTGCTCTCCCAACCCCTTCCCCCACACCCATCTCCCTCTCCATTCCATGTGCCTGTACTTGACACACAACTTCCAGCTATCAGTGAATGTAGCCTGAGCTCCATCCTATAGTGGTAACTGTTAGCAGGTGGCCTTCATACTGCCTTACTCAGCAGCCCCCTTTCCAGAGAAGGCTTCTTTCATTGGTCTCCAAGGCCCCTAACTGCTAGAGCCCTTTCCTTGTGTTCCAGGGAACACACAAGTGCAGTCCTGGCCCTCAGGAGCCAACAGGAGAGGACAATCAACTCTGCCAACTCTGTACCCCGTTGGACGAATGGCACCCTTTCTCAAGAGGTTGGCAGCTTCATGCCCAGGAGCTCTCCAGACATCCCATTCGTGACATGTCAAGCAGTGGAGTTTGAACAGGGCAGCAGCTGTGCCACGTCAGAGTCCTTTATAGCAACCCACTTCTTTCTCCCACTCCAACTTCCCCTTAAACGATAAATACATTATAGAAGTTTGCCAAGCACCACATGACTAATTCAACGTGAAACCCCAAGTTCGCTGTGGTTCTCCCCCCCCCCCTTTGCAGCAGTTGAAGAGCCAGAGCGATGTGCCACGAGGCGTCATCAGCTCTGCAATCACATCCCAAGCTGTCCTAGTTCACTTCCCTTCTCCTGGACTGGGAGCAGCCTTCTGGTGTGGAAGCACTTGCTCTGAATAAGGCCCTGCCCGAGGACATGGGACTTTAAGGCAACTGGTTCCTCAAAAGAATACAGCACACTTCCCCTTTCCCATCCCTCCATTGTCTGCTGGGGAAATCCGGGTTCCTCAAAGGGCAGCCATTTCAAGTTCAAAGGTCTCAGGGCGCTTATTTCATTATAAACTGGGCAAGTCCTCAGCCGGCTGGAGTCGGGACCATGGGCCAAGCACAAACTGCGCAGCCATTAAGGTCTAAGGTCAAAAAGAACGGTAAGGTGTCTGGCATAGCATGACCGTACTTTGTTCTTTCCTGTTGTCTGTCCATCTGCCCAAAGCTCATGGTGACCCATCAAGTTCCCTTCTAATTCCTCTCATACAGTTCAGTCAGTCAAACAACCAGGGATGCTACAGCTCTTCACTGTCAACTTCAGACAGGGACCTGTTTACATAACACTTACCCTTGTTTCAGTCCTCAGCATCTTCTAATCACTCATGCATGAGTTATTTGCCTTTGTGGAATTGGAGTTTCCTATAGATTTCAGAAACAAGTCCCTTTCTGAAAACTCATTGCCAGACATTATCCGCTGTCTGTGTACCACTCACTTGACAAAAGATTCTAATGCGCATGAGTCTTAATATGTTTTCATCACATAGGGTGTTTTATAACCAGGCTGAACAACCACCCATGTGTCAGTAATGACCCGTGAGGGCAAAAATCCACCAGGCAAATGCAGCAATTAAATGCCGGTGCCCTGGAAATATAAATGGAAGGATGATTTAAGTTCAGCAGCAAGCTGCACCTGTAGTGGTGCTGAAGTTTATTAGTTCAAAACGACCAAGCCACCCCTCGGAGGAACATAGATGAGGCAATTCGATTCCTATGACTTTTACAGTTTCAGAAACCCACAGGAACAGATCTCAGTATGTCCCAGGTCCTGTAAGGTTGCTATGAGTCCTTATTGGCTACTTGACAGCACCCAGTTTTCCCTGTCAAGTTTAAGTGCTTGTCACACAGGAGGCAATGGTTGGTGTTTAACTTGTGCTAACCAGGAATACTGCTGGCACTGTCAGGTGCATGCTTGGACCGCCAGTTTCACCCCAGCATCAACCCACATTACAGCCCCAACTCATGCTCCTGGCTTTGCTTCAGATCCAATCCATTCATCCCACATCAAGTGCTAATAAACACACCTGGCCTTGAACCAGAGTCCTTGGTGGAGTAATCATTTTGGCTTTGGTCTGCCAACTATAAGATAGGCAATTCAAATGCAGCAGTCCCCAATGCACCCTCCTTCTCCAAGGTAAGAAAGCCTGTCTGTTTTCCTCATTGGGAACCACTGGTGGCATGCTAATTATGCCCAGAGCTGTGTGATCTACAAGGTCCCAAGTTTCAAGCCAGTGGGAGAAGGGATTATTCTACTTCAGGTTCAACAGTGCACTGAACACAAGGACAGCTCCACTCTGTGTTCAGGGTCTCTTTATGATTCCACATGGATATCAAGTGTCTCATTTCAATTGTCAAAGACTGACATCGAAATACACAGGGAATTACTTCATGTGTCAAAATGTGACTCAAAGGCAAGGGAGTCTTGTTTTGGGTTTTTTTTTCTCTCTGTTCCCAAAAACCATCTCCATCAGATAAGTGTTCTAAGACTCCTCTCCCAATACCTTCCCCTCCCCGGTCTCCACACCTCCATTCCCTATGCCAGTACTTGTTAAAAAACTTCCCGACACCTTCCTGCTGTCAATGAATCTTGCGCTTAATCCCAGAGTTTGAAGTGTTATCAGGTTGCCTTCTGTCTCTACTCAACAGCACACCTCACTTTCCAAGTTAAGCTTCCAATGTATCACTAATTTAGGGAACACTCTCCTGCATCCCAGAGAACGCACATTTGTCCTACTGGCCCTCAGGAGGCAACAGGAGAGGGCAATCAACTCTGCCAACTATGTACACTGTCGGATGCATGCCCCGCCCCCTCCCCTCAAGAGCTGGACTGCTCAATGCCCAGGAGCATCTCTCCAGACATCCCATTCGTGAACTATCAAGCAGTGGAGTGTGAACAGTGCAGCAGCTGGGCCAAGTCAGCTTTTATAGCAACGCACTCCCTCTACCACCCCAACTTCCTCATAAACAGTAACTACATTAGAGAGGTTTGCCTAGCCCCCCACAAGTAATTCCTTTGAGACCCCGAGTTTGCGTTGTGGTCCCCCTTTGCAGCAGTTGAAGAGCCAGAGCGGTGTGCCACGAGGCAACATCAGCTCTGCCATCAAATCCCAAGCTGTTCACTTCCCTCCTTCGTGGACTGGGAGCAGCCTTCCCGTGTGGAAGCACTTGCTCTAAGTCCCTGTGCCAGCAGACCTCTCTTTAAGCCAACTGGTTGCTCCAGACAATACAGCACACTACACCGTTCAAATCCTTGTATATTGTTCTTGGGCTGGTTCCTCCGAACAATAAATTACTACCCTCTTTTTACCAGCCTCTCTTGTCCTTTTGCTGGTGAAATTCAAGTTTTCTTCAAAGGAGAGTCATTTGAGACTCATGGTGCTTATTTCATTACAAACTGAGCAAATACTAAGCCTGCTTGTATAGGGACCGTGTACCGTGCACAACCTCTGCACAGCCAGAAAGACCTGAGGTTGTGAACAACAGGTAAGGTGTCTGGCATGGAATGACTAGGAGATTGCCATTTTAAAGGTAAATAGGAGCATGGGACACTCATTGATGACCTTTGAGGAAGGAAGGACAGGTGCAGCGTGGCCAGGCAGAACTGCATGGAGGATGTCATCCAGGCCCATGGATGGCATGAGGTTTGGCCATTCCTGGACCAACTTGCTGGAGAGGTAATAGTGGGTACACAGCATAAGACTGAGTAGGAAACATTGATAACTTAGGAAGGACTAGCTGTTATTTTGTGCCATTATAGGTTCAGGGAGAGAAAAAACACAAGGTATTCTTGCTTCAGTACAGATTACCCATAGCCAAAGAAACTTAGTGGGAAAATTCTCCTGCCTTACAGGGCCCCCTTTGAAGATGGATCCCTTGAACAGTAGGGTTGCAGTGGGGGGTTCCGAAGGATTGAAAGCTCTGGAAGCACTAAAGTCACACAGAAAGCCAGCTGCTTCCAGACCAAGGTTGACAGAAACCTCCGAATTTTATACTCCAGGGACGAACATGAACTGCATTTCGTGGGCTTTGACCTGCAAGGCAAGCATTTAAAAACAAGCAGCCACTCCTGTGGCGATTTTAGTCTCAGAAACTAGCTGTGCTATTCAAAACAAGCAGCCACTCCTGTTGAGATTTTAGTCTCAGTAACTCCTGTGTCCTAGGGACAGCGAGTCAGCACCTCCTAGATGGCAGCGGGTTTCCGGAAGCTACAACGGTTTCAAAACCAAAATCTACACATTTATTCAGGCTATGGAAGGGTAAATCAGTGAAACAAAGAGGCCTGGTAGTTAATGTGAGCTGAAGTGTCTACACACTAGTGCCCTGCTTCTTCCCAACCCCACCCTTTCACCCCAGCTTTCCCCATCCCTGGCCCATTCTCTTGCTAGGTTGACTTTGGGTTTCACCTCCCATGGCCCAACCTTCACTTTTTTATTTAATGACCTAAAGCTTCCCTTTCTTACATCCTGTTTTCCCCTTTTCACTTCACAGCATTTTGAAAGGGTGATCTGAATGGGTTGAACTCACATAAAAGTACTTTTTGGTGAGAGCATGCATTTGAAGGGAAAAAAACAACAAACTACTTTCCAAGGTTGCCAGCCCAGGAAAACTGAGCAAACTCCAGGGCGCTGAGGGCACTGGAAGAGCAACATTGCTGCCCCTCATCCAGTCCATCTAATGCATATCAAGTGCTAAAAAACAGACCTGACTGAACCAGAGTCCTTGGTGGAGTAGACAGGATTTGGCTGCCAACTTACAAGGTAGGCACTTCAAATGCAGCAGTCTGCAATGCCCCCTCTTCTCCAAGGTAAGGAAGGCTTTCCATTTTCCCCATAAGGAACTCCTGGTGGCCTGTTAATTAGGCCTGAGCTGTGTCTTCTACAAGGTCCCGAATTTTAAATCAGCCCCTCTCTCCATGGGAGACAGGGGATTATTCTACTCCAGGTTCAACAGTGCACTGAACACAGGGGCATTCCACTGTTATCAGGGTCACTATCTGAGTCCACACTGATGCCAAGTGTCTCATTTCCATTGTCCAAAATTGACTTGGAAATACATAGGGAATCACTTCATGTGTCAGAATTGACTCAAAAGCAGTGGAGTCTTATTTTGGGGGTTTTTTTTTCTACTCCCAGGCCCAATCTCCATCAGAGAAGTTTTTTAAAACTTCTCTCACAACCCCTTCTCCCTCCTCCACCTCCATTCCCTGTGCCAGTACTTGTCACACAACTTCCTGCTGTCAGTTAATGAAGCCTGTGCTTAATCCCAGAGTCTTCAGTGTTTTCAGTTTGCCTTTATTCAACCAACCCCCTTAACTTCGCAGGAAAAGCTTCCAAATGACCACTTATTTCGGGAGCACTTTCCTATGTCCTAGAGAACGTACACTTGCAGTCCTGGCCCTCAAAATCCAACAGGAGAGGGCAATCAACTCTGCCAACTCTGTACCCAGTTGGACACACACACCCCCTCTCCCCCGCAAGAGCTGGGCAGCTCAATGCCCAGGAGCATCTCTCCAGACATCCCATTCATGAACTGTCACACAGTGGAGTTTGAAGAGTGCAGCAGCTGTGCCAAGTCAGCCTTTTATAGCAACCCACTCCTCTCTCCCAGACCCAACTTCCTCATAAATGGAAAATACACTATGGGGTTTGTTTAGCCCCCTGTGACGCGTACAATTTGAGACCCTGAGTATGCTTGTGGTCCCCTTTGCAGCAGTTCAAGAGCCAGAGTGATGCGTCACCAGGCGTAACCTGCTCTGCAACCAAATCCCAAACAGGCCTAGTTCACTTCCCTCTTTCCTGGGATGGACGGGAGCAGCCTTCTGGTGTGGAAGCACTTGCTCTCAATAAGTCCCTGCCCCAGGAGATCTGACTGTAGGCCAACTGGTTCCTCCAGGCAATACAGTACTACCCCCTTTTCCCACCCTATTTTTCTTTTGCTAGGGTTATTGAAGTTTTCTTCCAAAAACCGCCATTTCAAGTCTCATGGTGCTTATTTCAACACAAACTGAGAAAATACTCAGTCTGCTTGGGCAAGGACCATGGGCCATGCACAACTTCTGCACAGCCATTAAGATCTAAGGTTGAAACAAATTCTAAGGTGTCTGGCATGTCATGACTAGAATGCCATTTTAAAGATAATTAGGAGCACAGGACAATCACTGATGAACACTAAGGAAGTAATGAGATGTGCAGACTATCAAGGAACAGCTCCACATAGGATGCCATCAAGGCCCAAGGGTGGCATGAAGTTTGAGCACTCCTCGACCAAGTTGTTGAAGAATTAATAGTGGATAGACAGCATAAGATTCCGAGTAGGGAAACAAGCTTTGCTAACAGGAAGGATTGGACTCTTTATACAAAGCATTACAGGTACAGGAGAGAAAATCCAGGCGTTCTTGGTTCAGTACATATTACCCTTAGCCTAAGAAAACCTTAGTGAGAAGATTCTCCTGCCTTACAGGGCCAGCTTTGAAGTTGGATCCCAGAAACAGTTTAGTTCGGGTGGGAACTTCGAAAGGTTTTTGAAAGCTCTGGCAGCACAAAAGTCACACAGGAAGGCCGCTGCTTCCAGACCAAGGTTGACAGAAGCCTCAGAAATTTGTACTCCAGGGAAGAACACAAACTGGATTTAGTACAAGGTGGGCTTTGACCTGCAAGGCCAGCAATTCAAAACAAGCAGCCACTCTTGTTGAGATTTTAGTCTCAGAAAGTCCTGGTGGTTCTACCTAGTATCCTAGGGACTGCGAGTCAGCACCTCCTAGACGGCAGCAAGTTTCCAGAAGCTACAAAGGTTTCCAACCTAATTCTACACATTTATTCAGGCTGTTGGTAAGGTCAATTAGTTACCCAGTCGAAGAGTCCTGGAAGTTCATGTGAGCTTCATTGTCTACACACTAGCGACCTGCTTCTAGTCCACCCCACCCCCTTCGGACCCCAGCTTCTTTCCCACCGCTGTCCCATTCCCTTGCTGGATTAACTGCGTTTTGCCTCCCATGGCCCCAACTTCACTTTACTTTTTATTTGATGACCTAAAGCTTCCCTTTCTTACATCCTATTTTCCCCTTTTCACTTCATAGCTTTTTGAATGCGTGTTCTGAATGGGTTCAACTCACATAAAAGTACTTTCTTTGGTGAGAGCATACATTTAAAGGAAAAAAAACAAACTACGCTCCCAACTTTGCCAGCCCAGGAAAGTTCAGCAAACTCCAGGGTGCTGAGGGCACTGGAACAGCGCGATTCCTGCCGCTCATCCAGTCCATTCACTGCACAACAAGTGCTAATAAACAGACCTGACTCTGAACTAGTCCTTGGTGTAGTCAGGATTTGACTGCCAACTACAAGGCAGGCACTTCAAATTAAGCAATCCCCAAGCCCCCTCCCCTTCTCCAAGGTAAGAAAGGCTTTCTATATTCCCCATAAGGAACCCCTGGTGGCATGGTAATTAAGCCCAGGGCTGAGTCTTTTACAGGTTCCAAATTTGAAACCAGCCCCTCCTCCATGGGAGACAGGAGATTATTCTACTCCAGGTTCAACAGTTCACTGAACACAGGGACAGTTCCACTCTGTTATTAGGGTCACTATCTGAGTCCGCACTGATGCCAAGTGTCTCATTTCCATTCTCAACAACTGACTTGGATATACACTGGGAGTCACTTCATTTGTCAGAATTGACTCAAAGGCAGATCTTGCTTTGGAGGCATTTTTTTCGGTTCCCAGGAATCATCTCCATCAGAGCAATGTTCTAAGACTGGTCACACAACCCTTTCCCCATCAATTCCTTGTGCCAATACTTGCCACAGAAATTCCAGCCCTCAGTGAATGTAGCCTGAGCTCCATCCTATAGTGGTAACTGTTAGCAGGTGGCCTTCATCCTGCCTTACTCAGCAGCCCCCTTTCTTTCCAGAGAAGGCTTCTTTCATTGGTCTCCAAGGCCCCTAACTGCTAGAGCCCTTTCCTTGTGTCCCAGGGAACACACAAGTGCAGTCCTGGCCCTCAGGAGCCAACAGGACAGGACAATCAACTCTGCCAACTCTGTACCCGGTTGGACGCACAGCACCCGCTCTCAAGAGCTGGGCAGCTCAATGCCCAGGAGCAGCTCTCCAGACATCCCATTCTTTACCTGTCAAGCATTGGAGCAGTTGTGCCAAGTCAACTTATTCTATCAACCCACTCCTCTCTCCCACCCCACTTCCTCATAAACACTAAATATACTACAGCGGTTTTCCTAGCAGCCCATGACTAATTCAATTTGAGAATCCGTGTTTGCTTTGTGGTCCATTTTGCAGCAGTTCAAGAGCCAGAGCAATGCACCATAAAGCGTTATCAGTTCTGCAATCAAATCCCAAGCAGTCACAATTCACTTGCCTCCTCCCTGGACTGGGAGCAGCCTTCTGGTGCGGAAGCACTTGCTCTGAGTAAACCCCTGCCCCAGGATACCCGACTTTAAGCCAACTGGTTCTTCCAACCAATAGAGTACTACCTACCCGCGTATTACCAGCCTATTTTGTGGTTTTGCTTGGGAAATTCAAGTTCTCTTCAAAGGACACTAATTTTGAGACTCATAATGCTTATTTAATTACAAACTGGCCAAATAATCAGCCGGCTACAACAGGGACCATAGACCATACCAAACTCTGCACAATCAGTAAGATCAAAGGTTGAGAATGAAAGGTAAGGTGTCTGGCATGGCAGGTCTAGGAGAAGGCCATCTTAGAGTCAGTTAGGAACATGAGACACCCATTGATGACCATTGAGGAAGGAAGGACAGGTGCAGACTGGCCAGGTAGAGCTGCATGGAGGATGTCATCAAGGCCCATGGGTGGCAGGTTTGAGCATTCCTGGACCAGCTTGCTGGAGAGTTAATAGTGGGTACACAGCATGAGATAGTGAGTAGGAAACAGAGTTTGATAACTTAGGAAGGAATTTGTCTCTTATGTAGGAGCCATAACAGGTTCAGTGAGAAAAAACAAGGCATTCTTTCTTCAGTACAGATTACCCATAACCTAAGAAAACCTTAGTGAGAAGATTCTCCTGCCTTACACGGCGGGCCCGCTTTGAAGTGGGAAACCATGAACGGCAGATTTGGGGTGGGAACTTCTGAAGGCTTTTGAAAGCTAATAGCATGAAAGTCACACAGGACGGGCGGCTGCTTCCAGACCAAGTTTGACAGAAGCCTCAGAAATTTGTACTCCAGGGACCAACGTGAACTGGATTTAGTACAAGGTGGGCTTTGACCTGCAAGGCCAGCAGTTCAAAACAAGCAGCCACTCTTGCTGAGATTTTAGTCTCAGAAACTTCTGGCCGTTCTACCTAGTGTCCTAGAGACAGTGAGTCACCACCACCTCCTAGATGGCAGCAAGTTTCCAAAAGCTACAAAGGTTTTAAAACCCAATTCTACACATTTATTCAGGATGTTGGAAAGGTAAATCAGCAACAGTCAAAGAGTTCATGTGAGCTGAAGTGTCTACACACTAGCGCCCTGCTTCTTGCCCACCCCCCCTTTCACCCCAGCTTCTTCCCCACCCCTGCCCCATTCATTGCCTTGCTGCATTGACTTTGGGTTTCCCCTCCCATGGCCCCACCACCTTCACTTTACTTTTAATGTTAAGACCCAAAGCTTCCCTTTCTTACATCCCATTTTCACTTCATAGCTTTTTTGAAAGGGTGTTCTGAATGGGTTCAACTCACATAAAAGTACTTTCTTTTGGTGAGAGCATACCTCTAAAGGGGAAAAAAAAAATCCAACTACCCTCCCAAGTTCGACAGCCCAGGAAAGCTCAGCAAACTCCAGGGTGCTGAGACCCCTGGAAGAGGGAAATTCCTGCCGCTCCTCCAGTCCATTCACTGCACATCAAGTACTAACAAGCACGTGACTCTGAACCAGATTCCTTGGTAGAGTTGTGGGGATTTGGCATTGAGCTGACAACCACACTTCAAATGCAGCAGTCCCCAAGCCCCCTCCTTCCCCAAGGTTAAGAATGGCTTTCTATTTTCCCTATAAGGAACCCTTAGTGGGATGGTAATTTTGCCCTGACCTATGCAATCCACAAGGTTCCAAGCTTTAAAACAGCCTCTCCATGGAGGTAAGATTATTTTACTTCAGGTTCATAGATCACTGAACACAAGGACACTGAAGAGCTGGGCAGCTCAAGGTCCAAGAGCAGCCCTCCAGACACCCCATTCGTAAACTCTCAAGCAGTGGAGTTTGAACAGTGCAGCAGCTGTGCCAAGTCAGCCTTTTATAGCAATCCACTCCTCTCTCCCACCCCAACTTCCTCCCAAACGGTAAACACACTATTGCAGTTTCCTTGACACCGCACAACTAATTCAATTTGAGATTCCAAGTTTGCTTTGTGCTCCCTCCCACCCTTTGTAGCAGTTGAAGGGCCAGATCGATGTGTCACAATATGTCATCAGCTCTGCAATCACATTCCAAGCATAATAGTTCACTTCCCTTCTCCCTGGACTGGGAGCTGCCTTCCAGTGTGGAAGCACTTGCTCTGAACAAAACCCTGCCCGAGGAGACCTCTTCTTTAAGCCAAACGGTTCTTCCAACAACAGAGTAATACCCCCCCCCCCTTTTGCCACCCTTATTTTGTGCTTCTGCTTGGAGAATTCGAGGTTCCTTCCAAAAACAATCATTTCAAATCTCATGGTGCTTATTTCATTGCAAACTGGGCAAGTATTCAAGCACCTTCAGTAGGGACCATCTCCAGCAGAGAAGTGTTCTAAGAGAGCTCTCCCAACCCCTTCCCATCCCCAGTCTCCACCTCCACCTCCATTCCCACTTATCACACCACTTCCTGGCTTAGTTAATGAAACCTGTGCTTAATCCTACAGTGTTAAGTGTTAACAGGTTGCCTTTTTCTGTCTTTACTCAATAGCCACCTTTCATTTCAGGGAAGTCTTCTTTTGCTGGTCTCAGACATGTAACTTCTGGATCCCTTTTCCTTGTGTCCCAGGGAACACACAAATGCAGTCCTGGCCCTCAGGAGCAAACAGGAGAGGACAATCAACACTGCCAACTCTGTACCCAGTTGGACGCAGGGCACCCCCTCTGAAGAGCTGGGCAGCTCAATGCCCAGGAGCAGCTCTCCAGACATCCCGCTTGTGAACTGTCAAGCAGTGGAGTTTGAAAAGTGCAGCAGCTGTGTCAAGTCAGCCTGTGATAGCAACCCCTCCTCTCTCCCACTCCAACTTCCTCATAAACGGTAAATACACTAGAGAGGTCTGCCTAGCACACCCCACGACTCCTTCCATTTCAGACCCCGTTAAATTTGTGGTCCCCTTTGCAGCAGTTGAAGAGGCAGAGCGATGTGCCACGAGGCGTCATCAGCTCTGCAATCACATCCCAAGCACCGTTCACTTCTCCCTGGACTGGGAGCAGCTTTCTGGTGTGGAAACACTTGTTCTGAATAAACGCCTGCCCCAGGAGACCTCTTTAAGCTAACTGGTTCTTCCAACCAACACAATACTACCCCCCCCTTTTCTCACCCTATTTTGTGCCTTTCATTGGGAATTCAAGGGGTTTTTTTCCCCTGAGAGTCATTTTGAGTCTCACATCGCTTCTTTCATTATGAACTGGGCAAGTTAGAGAACTTGCCTGCTTGGGTACGGACCACCAGCCGTGCACAAATTCAGCACAGCCATTAAGACCTAAGGTTCAAAATGAAAGGTACGGTGTCTGGCAAGGCATGGCATGGCATGGCTCAGAGGATGCCTTTTTAAATGCAGTTAAAGCAAAAGACTCACTGATCATAAAGGAAGGACATGTGCGGACTAGCCAGGTAGCGCTGCAAGGAGGAGATCATCAAGGTCCATGGGTTTCATGAGGTTTGGGCATTCCCGGACCAAGTTGCTGGACAGTTAATAGGGGGTACCCAGCATAAGACTGAGTAGGGAACAGAGTTCGATAACTTAGGAAGGGCTTTAGGTCTTATTGCAAGCTATTGACAGTGCAATGAGAGAAAAACAAGGCATTCTTGCGTCAGTACAGATTATCCGCAATTTAAGAAAACCTTTGTACAACTCTGCCTTGTAGAGCCCCCGTTGAAGTTGGAACCCATGAACAGTAGAGTTGGGGCGGGAGCTCCGGAAGGCTTTTGAAGCTGGTGGCAGCATAGAACTCACTCAGAAAAGCCTGCTGCTTCCAGACCAAGGTTGACAGAAGCCTCAGAAATTTGTACTCTGGAGGGGAACCGGAACAGGATCTAGTACAAGGTGGGCTTCGACCTGAAAGGTCAGGAATTCAAAACATGCAGCCACACCTGTTGAGATTTTCGTCTCAGCAACTCCTGGCAGTTCTACCTAGTGCCGTAGGGACAGCCAGTGTGCACCTCCTAGACCGTAGGGAGTTTCTGGAAGCTACAAAGGTTTGAAAACCAAATTCCACAGACTTATTCAGGCGGTTGGTGAGGTAAATTAACAACGCAATCGAAAGAGACCTGGTAATGAATGTGAGTTTTAAGTAGCTACACATTAGAGATAGCCACTTTTTCCCCAACCCCGCTTCTTCCCACCCGCCCTCGCTTTCCTCCCCTTTTATTCACCACGCCTCACACCCGCCCAAGTTTCTTCCCCACCACCCGTGCCCGGCAGACTTTAGGTTTCGCCTCCCCTGCCCCCGCCCTCACTTTACTTTTCATTTTCGACCAAAAGCTTCGCTTTACTTCCTATGTTCTCTTTTTGCTTCGTAGCTTTTTGTAAGGGTGTTCGAAAGCGTTCAACTCAAACGAGAGTACTTTCTCCCTGAGAGCATACTTTTAAGACAAAAAACCACTCCCCTCGCGTGTTTCCCAGCCCAAGCGAGCTGCGCACACTCCGGGCAGAGGCCACCGGAAGTCCGGAACCCCTGCCGCCCTCCTCAGGGGCTTATCCGCCTCCAGCCACGCCGACCAAGCCGAGGAGACAACCCGAGTTCAGACCCGCTTCCAAGGTCGCCCCGCTGTTTTTCGGCACTGCCCGGCCCCAAAATAACAACCAGCAATGGCCGTCCCCATTTTCACTGCGGGTTAGTCATATCCACCCTCGTAGCTTTTAAGACCCTTCTTTACAGAAACCACAGGCTTCTTTGTTTCCCAAGATGCTTCTGCGCAAAGCGTGGTGGCTGCTGCCTTTTCAAGGGGGTGAGGGAGGCGTGCCCAGAGACGTCACTTCCTGGGCGTGGCGCTCAAATGCCATTTCCTGGGCGGGACACGAGGTGGGGCGGGTCCCGGCAGGGGCGGGTCCCGGCAGGGGCGGGTCCCGGCAGGGGCGGGTCCCGGCAGGGGCGGGTCCCGGCAGGGGCGGGTCCCGGCAGGGGCGGGTCCCGGCAGGGGCGGGTCCCGGCAGGGGCGGGTCCCGGCAGGGGCGGGTCCCGGCAGGGGCGGGTCCCGGCAGGGGCGGGTCCCGGCAGGGGCGGAATGGAGGAAGGTGGGGCAGAACCGCTGAGAGGGTAGTTTTATGGCTAGATGTCCTCCCATCTGTGACAGGTGTGGAGCAGTCTGGCTCTTGCTTGTATCTCTGAGGACAAAGAACAGGAAGCTGGAGGCTGTAGGAAGATAGCCATGATTCGGCGGTGTGGCCTTCAACAACTGCATGTTGTCAGCACAGACAAATTGGAGCCCACGCATGGGAACCCACACCCTGGACTACCCACTTTTGCACATATCCATCAACACCACAGCACAAACACACGCACCACATTCACCAAATTTGTTGTCTGTGCTAGCAACAAGGGCCTTTGGGGACAGGAGGATAGAGGGTACAGGTCCGGAACTAGCCTCAGAGATTAGCGGATCCAGTGGAGCGTAAGCAGCAGGCGGTGGTGGCCCCAGCCCCACTGCCCTGGAGTTGAATCCGGGCCCTGGGACCCTGTAGAACAGAGAGAACTGCCTAGGGGGGGGTCCTACAGCTACCATCTCTCTCCCGAAGAGTCCAGCGCCTTAACCACTGTGCAACCAGAGCTCCCTATTATTCCAACTTTTGAAGGCCTGATGGTTTCCCTATCTCAGGGGGTAGGGGTCTGTGAGCCAGGTCCTCCAGAGAGTTAAAAAGGAGTGGTTTGGGAGAGAGGGTGCCGGGGTTGGGGGAAACTTGAGCTAGTGTTTCAGGCTTCTGTGCTGCTTCTTCCTTACTACTGAGTTCCCCGCAGAATGAATAGTAACACACACGTACACTGTCCAGAGCTGGTGCAGCTCAGGATGGCAGGATGTGACCCTCAGAACACTGTTGGGGGAGAGGGGTGTAAAAGCTGAGCAGATTGAGCCCCCTCCCGTGGGCCACCATCCTCCTGCAGCTTCCACCTCCTGTTCCTGGTGTCGTCCTCCTCTGGCTCCAGGCACACAGACCTACTGCCCTACTTTGGATGGCTGCTCTGTGAGCACAGCAGGCCTTGTGCACCACCAATAGGTGGTGGCCGGGACGTGTACCACATGCTAACCAGACCATCCAGTGACCCGGGATGTCCCTAGCTTCCATCAGTGAACAAAACGCCTTCCCTCCACAATCAGATGGGTTCAGGAGTTGGGTACCCTTGCACACCATAGTCAGCCAGTCTGATCTGTCCACATCTGTAGGAGAAGCTGAGTAACAGAAATGGGCACTGATGTTGTGGGTCCAGGTCTCGGTCTGGAAGGAAGCGTCTTTATGTCCTCTTCAGAGTGGGTAGCATGTGTCTGGATCCTCTGTGGTGTTTCGGTGGAGACTATTTCCACTTTCTTCGGCTGCTCACTTGGCTCTGATGCTTTACAGAAAGTCCCAGGGGCTACACCCAACCTCCTGGGACCCCCCCCTCTCGCCTTGCTGCCTGTTTTGACCCTAGCACAAAAGTCTGAGACACTAGCCCCACACCACTCCGCACCCCCTCCTAACCCACCTCCGTTTTAACGCTCAGGACCATGGTGCTCACAGAACCCTACCCTGAGAAAGGAAAACCACCAGGCCTTCAAAAGCCATCCCTGGAATAATAGAGACCCATGGTGACACAGTAGTTATGGCGCTGGGATCTTCGGGAGACAGATGGTGGCTATAGAAACCCTCCAGGCAGTTCTCTGTACTACAGGGTCCCAGGGGACAGAGTGTGTGTGGGTCCGTCAAAGAGAGAGAGAGAGAGAGAGAGAGAGAGAGAGAGAGAGAGAGAGAGAGAGAGAGAGAGAGAGAGAGAGAGAGAGATTGATTTATCTCATAGGAGCAAGAAAAGGATCGCAAGACAGAAAAACACCGTATAACATCATGAGATGTATTCATTCTGTCATTATCTATCAAATATTTGGAGAAATTTGGGCAGATGACATTTAACAAGTGAATGAAAGGCTAATAAATAACAGTCATCTTCTAAGTATTACATCAATCAGTTTTCCAACTCTGTACGGCCCCCACAAAAGTCTCATTTAATGTGAAAGTACAAAACGAGGAGTAAGCCACTAACCCCTTTCTGCAAGCATATTATTATTATTAGTCACTAAAAGAAGCAGAGGCTGTCATTCAAACCCATTTCCTATCCATCCCAGACCTTCAACTAGAGTCTGTTCCCCAGCCTTCCTTGCCGTACAGTGAGGCCATGGATGGGAGTAGAAGCTACACTTCCAGTTGGCTGATAAACTTGTCACAGACATGATTTTCCATACCCTTTCTCCTGCGGATTTGGGACAGAATAAGATGTTGCTGTCGAGTTGATTCAGACTCATAGAGACCCCCTAGTGCAGAGAACTGCTTCGTAGGCTGAAAATATCTAAGACAATAGATGACCACATCCTTCTTATGCAGAACAAGTGAGGCGTTCCAACGTGAACCTTTCAGGTAACAGGTGAGTGCTTTATTCACCACCACGGCTCCACCCAGTGCTGCACTTGCCTTACTGAAGATGACAGACACACGTGGTGAAAACTGCTCAAGTAACCAGGGAGAGCCAACAGCCAGTAAGGAAAATGCATTTTGGATTTTACAGGCATGAAGAAATCATCTGCTGTGGCAGAGCACTGGTGTCATCATGGGTACACACTGGGCTGCTAACTGTAAGATCAGCAGTTCAATTTTACCAGCCTCTCTTCAAGATAAAAATGAAGTTTTCTGCTCCTCTCAAAAAATTGCAGCCTCAGAAACTCAAGGGGTCACTATGAGTGGGAATTGACTTTTTGGCAGTGAAATTGACTTGGGTTTTTTGGTATTGTGTTAAGCCCCAGAGATTTGAGGGCTTGTCTGTTACTAAAGTTCTATTAATTTAACTGCTACATCCAGTGAAGTTTTTCAGGACTGAAATACAGGGATGCTCACTGTGATACGGGAGGAACTAGCTGGCATTAGATGGGTGCTACAGTAGGTTCTGATGGGAAACTACCGGTCAGCTCTGGAGGCCGGGAACACTGGGAAGGAAAGAGAAAACAAAGAGAAACTTCCCTATTTTGCTATTTGGTCTGGGGCTAGTCCGCGCTACAGTAATAAACCTGCAACCACATGATGAACACCTCACCCTAGTGCTCTTTATACCTCCGATCCTTACTCATGTTCCTGCTTAAGAGCACACATTTATAAGTTTAATTATCTAAAACTTGCAGAGACATAAACATCTGTTGTAAGTGTTCAATAAAGTAATATAAAAGCCATCCATTTTTTCTTTAAGCTGAGTCATGTTTAACTGTTTCTGCCACTTGTACAACTCACTGCAGTCAATGCCCAAGGGCGAGCTTGAGAGACAAGCAGGGGGCCCTTGAATGGGACCACAATTAATGCCATTTAGGCTGCCTCCATGAAATGTAACCACACCAAAGAATAGTAAATCATTCAGTTACCGATTTTGATCCTAAGGCCAAAAGCAATAGTATTGATATATTTAAGGTTCTGGCCCTTGACTTTAGGCGACAATCCAATGGCAACTTGTTCTTACTGAGGAATACTCAGGAAGCATTTTGATGGTGTAAAAACTGTCACCTACTCCATAGATGAGAGCTTGATCCAAGAGCTTCCATGGCTTCATTTGGAAGAATGGAGATTGCCTCCTCTAATAAGAATGTTTTTCTAAGCATATGGGGCATGAGCCCCCCCAAAACATCAAATTTAAAGGGACATGTTTCCTGAATCAAACACCTGTATTTTGGGTGGATTTTGATTGACATATAATTTTTAATCTATTTATGGAAACTCTTTATGGAGAAGGACCATATTCACATGGAAAGAAAATGTAATAAGAGGTCAAGGAATATAGTTCTAGGTCTGGCCAACCCCCAGCCCTCCATTAGAAATGTAAATATAATCATAATACTCTTGGGGGGAAAACACTTTACTGGTTTCCCATTGCTTTTAGGATAAAGCCTAAAATCCTTATTCTGGCCAATAAAGCCTTAAATCAAAGTACCCTTATCTACCTCCCAGTCTTGTTTACATGCTCCAGTCACATATGCTTCTTTGAGTTGCTGCTAAGTGCCAAGCTTCTTCCCAGCGCTGGCCCTCTGTACCTGCAGATTCCTTTGCATGAAGTGGCCTTCATTCTAGCTCTACCTTCATGCAATGAATACCTATTGATCCTTCAGGTTCCTGCTCTATATGTCTTTTATCCTGGCAGATCTTCCCTATCCCTATAGATCAGGCTATGGCGATCCATCATATTCCCTCAGAGCACTCCTTCTATTTCTAGCTTTCCTATGCTTATATGCTGTAGTAACATTACTTTGTATATAAGAGGCATATTTTTAGAGATATCAGTGACGAACACATTATGCATTACTATATTATATTGAACTATGGGTAGGATACAACAGTTTGGTCTTGAGTAAGAGTGTGTGAAGGAGCAAGATGACCTACAAGTCACTTTTAGGAGGGCAGCATGGAAGGAGCACCAGTAGGGGGAATCAAGAGAAAGCATGGCACCTAAAAGAAAAGAGGTAAAGAAGAGAAGAAAAAGAGACTGAGTAGTGACTTTATAAGTTTCCACTCTTGACTCAATGACAGCATTTGAAAATAGAGGTGCAAGTTCATATTTTGGCACTCTCTTTCTGGCCCAACCATTCCAATACTGCCTCAAAACAGCCCATTATGACCTTTACAAAGATATGTGGTAGGGAACAGGAAGAAGGCTGCTGCCAGGTAGCAACCATGGGGTGAGAGGGGGAGGCAACTTTGCAGAAGCCATCTCAGGAGGGTGATGGATAGTCAAAGCTGCTAGGAATTGAAATCCCATATGATTCAACAATACCACTATCAGACATAGACCCCAAAGAAATAAGAGGAATAACACAAACTGATATATGCTCTCCCATGTTGATAAAGGCACAGTTCATAATAGCAAGAAACTGGGAGCATTCCAAATCCCCAAAAGGAAAATGGATAAAGAAACTATGGTACATACTCACAATGGACCAATATGCATCCCTAAAAAGCAGGGATGAAAGCACGAAACACTACTTGACATGGAAGGACCTGGAAAAAATAAGGCTGAGTGAATTTAGTCTATCACAAAAGGGCAAATATTGTAAGGGTCCAGTGCTCTAAGAAGAAACACCAATGAAACAAATCTTAGGGACCAAGTCCCAAACCAAGGAAAACCTGCCTACTAACAACCAACCATGCATCAACCCCCTTATGTGCACTTCATAAGACCCATCTCAAAAGAGGAGACCTTGCATCAGTTGGGGTCACCCTTTCAAGAAAGGAAAATAGGGAGAAGACTATCCACTTGATGGGGATGGAGGAAGGTGGGGCAGAACAACTGAGAAGGTAGTTTTATGGCTAGAGGTCCTCCCATCTGTGACAGGTGTGGAGCAGTCTGGCTCTTGCTTGTATCGCTGAGGAGGAGCAACAGGAAGCTGGAGGCTGTAGCTTCCCACAGTTGTCCATTTGATTTAGTGAATCCCATATGGAGAGGACTATTGTGAAGAGTCCTCTGGAGAGGACTTTTCATATTGTTGAAAAAGGTATTCGTTATGAATGAGTCATTGGTTTTTCAAAATTCTATCATGGAATCTCCAGTTTTGTTTGTATCATCAGGACTATATTTTCTTTTCTTTTTTAAAAGCAATTTTATTGGCATATAATTCACAAACTATACAATTATATTAAGAAGAGATTTTAATCATCACCACAAGCAATGTTAGAACATTTATTCATTCTTTTATTTAAATCATTTCATTGGGGGCTCATACGACTCTTATCACAATCCATACATACATCCATTTTGTGTCAAGCACATATGTATATTTGTTGCCCTCATCATGTTCAACACATTTGCTTTCTACTTGAAGCCTTGGTATCAGCTCCTCATTTAAAAAAATCATTTTATTAGGGGGCTAATACAACTCCTATCACAATCCATACATACTTCAATTGTGTAAAGCACATTTGTATATTCATTGCCCTCATCATTCTCAAAACATTTGCTCTCCACCCAAGCCCCTGGCATCATCAGCTCCTCATTTTTCCCCTCCTCCCCACTCCCCCCTTCCTCATGAACCCTTGATAATTTATAAATTATTATTATTTTGTCATATCTTATATCATTCAACGTCCCCCTTCACCCGCTTTTCTGTTGTCCATCCCCCAGGGAAGGGGTTATATGTAGATCCTTGTAACTGGTTCCCCCATTCTATCCCACCTCCTTCCACCCCCCACCCCCCGATATCGCCAGTATCACCACTGGCCCCAAAGGGATCGTCTGTCCTGGATTCCCTGTGTTTCCAGTTCCTATATGTCCCAGTGTACACTCTCTGGTCTATCCAATGTGTAAGGTAGAATTTGGATCATGATAGTTTGGTTTTTTTTGGGTGGGTGGAGGAAGCATTTAAGAACTAGATGAAAGTTGTATGTTTCATCGTTACTACACTGCACCCTGACTGGCTCATCTCTTCCCTGCGGCCCTTTTGTAAGGGGAGGTCAAGTTGCCTAAAAATGGGCTTTGTTTCCCCAATCTGCACTCCCCCTCATTCATAATGATATTATGTTTTTGCTCTTTGTTGCCTGATGCCTAATCCCTTCAACACCTCGTGATCACACAGGCTGGTGTGCTTCTTCCATGTGGGCCTTCCTGCTTCTGAGCTAGATAGCCACTTGTTTACCTTCAAGCACCTAAGACCCCAGATGCTGTATCTTTTGATAGCTGGGCACCATCATCTTTCTTCACCGCACACATTTGTCTTCAGTGATTGTGTCGGGAAGGTGAGCATCATGGAATGCCAATTTAATAGAATAGAATGTTCTTGCATTGAGGGAGTACTTGAGTGGAGGCCCAATGTCCGTTTGCTACCTTAATACTAAATCTGTAAATATATGCACATAGATCATTTTCCCCATCATCATATATAAATACATTTACATGTGTACATGCCTCTATAAATATCCTTTGCCTCCTAGTTCTTTCCTATGGTTTCTTTTACTTTCCTCTTGCAGGACTATATTTTCAACTATTGTTCCTTCCTCTTTATTTTTTCCAACTTTTGCATTCCAATCACCAATAATAATCAATTCATCTTGCTTGCATGTTTGGTCAATTTCAGACTGAAAACATTGGTAGAAGTCTTCCATTTCTTTATCACAGGTTTTAGTGGTTGGTGCATACACTTGAATGATAATTATGTTAATTGGATTTCCTTGAAGGCAAATAGATATAATGCTATCACAGACAGCCTGTACTCCAAAAATTATTTTGAAATGTACTTCTTGACAATGAATGCATGACTACTCCTCTTGATTGTGTTATTCCTGGAATAGTAAAGTGTATTATTTTCTGATTCAGAGTGACAAATATCAGTCAATGTAAGGTCACTAACACCTAGAACAGTGATCTTTATGAACTCAATTTCACTTTTGACCACTTCGAATTTTCTTAGATTCATAATTCACTCATTTCAAGTTCTGATCAATAGCTGAATTTTGCAGCTCTTTCTCCTTACCTTCTGTGTTAGTTTGGGTAGACTAGAGAAACAAATTCTTAGACACTCACATGTGTATAAGAAAAGAGCTTGATATAAATGAGCAATTGAATATTGAGAAAACATCTGATCCCAGTCCAGTTCAAGTCCAGAAGTGTGGCATTAGCCCATATGTCCAATACCAAGCTATAAATTCCTCCTCAGAATCATAAAACACATGCAATGATGCCTAATGCAGAAGATCCGAGGCCAGTGGGTGGAAAGTCCTGTGGATCCAGTGGCAGTGGAAGCATCTCAGCGATGGCAGGGGTCTCCCCGTGGCTTCTCTGGCGCCGAGGCTCTGGCTATCATCAGCCTGTCTCCACGTGGCTTGTCAACTGAAATGGAGTGAGCAGGTAGCCCGCCTCCAGTGAGCTATTTATCTCCTTAGGGCCTCCAAATGAGGTCATCAAATTTATTGACAGGCTAGACTCCACACCTTCACTCTGAATCCTCAAATTGATACCAGATTATGTAACTACCATGACTCCAGTTGTGCTCCACCAGCAAATGAAGATCTCAAAGGCTCCACTCCCACTCCATTCGTGTCACCATTGTCAACTGCATTCCGAAGAAGCAGCTCCTCCTCAGTCATATGTCCTGTGCCCTCAGCCCAGAGAGGCCCATCCTCCAATGCTATCTCTGACAATGTTCTGCTTCCATTCACAGGTCTTCAGCGTTTTAAAATGTTTCAAAAGTTTGCATAAGGTTTGCAGCAGCTACTTCCTCAGAAGGAGACAATGAACTCCTTCTTTGTCATTTGTTCTAGTCTGGGTAACTCTGTAGGCATTTGAAATATCAGTTACATAGCTTCCAGCACCACAGCAACATGAAAGCCACGACAGTACAACAAACCGACAGACAAGTGGTGGATCTAGACAAGGCACAGGATTAAAATGGAAAATTTTATGCTGTGTCCATTTTACCACAATAATAAAGTGTACTGTAAAATATGAATAAACAAACCAGTAAAACACAATGCTGTTATACCTTGACAGGGCTTTCTTGATATCATCTGTGTCAAAATGCAATGTAACCAAAGGCGCTGCTCCTGAATGCAACCCACAATTCACATAAAGAGAAAGGCCCTGAGTGTAGATCAATGGTTCTCAACCTAGGGTCGCCAACCCCTTTGGGGTTCAAATGACCCTTTCATACGGGTTGTCTAAGACCATCAGAAAACACGTATTTTCCGTGGTCTTTGGAACTGAGACACCGCTTCTCTATGTCTGCCCACATGCAGATATGCCCACATACGCATACCTGATGTGAAGTCTGTTACCCATGCTACACCATGCTTCAAGAAAAATTTCATTTATTTGTCATTAGAAATAAATATTTCACAATATATAATTATATATTATTTTGTGATTAATCACTATGCTTTAATTATATTCATTTGTAACAATGAAACTACATCCTGCATATCAGATATTTACATGACGGTTCATAACAGTAGCAAAATTACAGTTCTGAAGTAGCAAGGAAAATAATCTTATAGTTGGGGTAACCACAACGCGAGGCACTGTATTAAAGGGTGGCAGCATTAGAAAGATTAAGAACCACTGATGTAGATAAAAGACCTAATAACTGAGCAAGACCTTGGCTCCCTGCTTGTTCAGGGCTTAACACACTGCCTCTTCCTTTTGGCTATGAGGTAAGATTGCCATTACCTAATCTCTGTAACTAATTAATCCAGGAAAGCTCAAATGATGACTGGATCTAAGAAATGGGCTCTAGCTACAAATAAAGACCTCTCTCTCTCTCTCTCTCTCTCTCTCTCTCTCTCTCTCTCTCCCTCCCTCCCTCCCTCCCTCCCTCCCTCCCTCTCTAATTCATCACCTTAGAACAGAATCATGATGGCCTTACCAAAGATAAGAGAATTTCATTTCCCAACACTATGCCAGGAAATACTCCAGCTTCTCAGGAATTTATCTCTCTTACCATACAGCATGCCCAATTCTGCTCCAAGCCACTCACAGAGCTCTCACTGGAACTCTCTGGCATCTCTACACTGGTATGGGAGAGCTGCACGCCCTTTGGCCTTTTCTAGGGGATTTTATTTTAAACCACCCTTTCCCTGCTCAAACTTGAGTCCCAGTGAGATCTGTAGGGCTTCATCTCAGAGGATAATTTCATAACAAGATGGGAGTCTATCATTTGACTTATATTTTTTTCCTAAAATTGTCTTAATTGGACTTGTTTAATACAGAACACACATAGACCACCCACTACACACCAGGGTCAATTTTCTTATTGTTGTTCTGATGTGCCATTGAGTTGGATCCAACCCACAGAGACCCTGTGCACAACAGAACAGAACACAGTTCAGTCCCAACACCATCCTCACAATTGTCCCTATGCCTGAGGCCACTGATGCAACCACTCTGTCAATCCATCTCATTGAGGGCCTTCTTCTCTTTCTATGCCCCTCCAGCTTACCAAGCAGGATGTCCTTCTCCAGCGACCGAGCTCTCCTGACAATATGTCCGCAGTATGTAAGACGAAGTCTTGCCAACCTTGCTTCTAAGGAGCACACTGACTTTACCTCTTTCAGTACAGATCAGTTTGTTTTTTAGCAGTGGGTGAACAGGAATATGGCCACTCTAGACGACAGTCAGAGTGAAGGGGAAAAAAGGGATATTCCTGGAATGGGTTTGTCAGTAGGGTGGGAGGAAGGGAATTGACCTTGGAGATGCCTTTCATTCATTTTTCAGCCTTTCAGGATAGAAGTCCTGGGTGATGATCTCTCTGGGGCAAGTATTTGCAGTAGGAGTCCCTTGGAGGACATCTGCTTGGTGAGCTAGGTTTCTGCAGGTCACTTGCCCTCCTGGTGTCTCTTTTGTCTCTTTGGGGAATCTTAGAAATTGTCTTGGACACAGTTATGGGAATTCTCATTTCAAATTATGTGCCATTTCAGCCTAGCTCAGTTTCTCAAGTCTTAACATACTTAGGCAGTAGTAACTTCTGCTCAGAGTCTCTTCCAGGTTTGGGTGGCAATTCTTAAATATTTCAAGGATCCAAGGTTGCTGAGTTCAGGCAGTTGCATTTGTAAAGGATGACTGGGAAGAATTTCAGGACCTCATTAAGCATGAGGATTTCCAGAAATATTCCCAAAAAAGGTCAAACTTCCTACATTCAAATAGGGAGGAACTCAGAGCTATTGGGAATTTGGAAATAATATTAAGGTGACCTAATTTGCATTCACTGTAGAGTGAGCTTTAGGACATTTGGGTTAGAGAAGGAATTTAAACAGTGGAAATGCTTAGACTGAGCTGGTTAGATTTGAGATGTGAGACAGTCTGCTAGCCGACTGCCATTGGGCCAGATGACCTTATACGGACTTCCTAGGGCTGCAGATCTTAAGGGAAGCAGATGGGCTCGACTTTCTCCCACAGAAGAGCTAGTGGATTTGAACTGGTGACATTGCAGTTAGCAGTCTAATGCTTAGAAACAGCACCACCAGGGACACTGTAGTCTCAATGTAGAAATAAGACAGAGACTTGTCAGGAGCAGCACCTGAGAAGCAAGGAGAGTAGTGTTTGGGTGCTAAGATGATGAGGGATTAGTTTAAGGCAAAGAAAGCAGGACTATCGTGAAGGAGATAATTTTACAAAGGTTTCAGAGTTAGACTGGGATATCAGAGTGACCAGGTTGCTCATCGGGTCCATAGTAATGGGATTCTATGTGTCTTTCTCAAGGGTTCTGTCATTTTTAAAAATGACAGGGAGAGAGTCCTTTGTTTCCAGCTATATGTGGCTTGTAGAGAGTGAGTATATTTAACTCTTTCAAAGAAGGAAACTAAAAAACAAAAACCGTGAAATCTTAATGGATTTGCCTGAGGTCATATTAAAGACTCACTCACTGTCATTGAGTCAATACTGACTCATAGGTAGCCTAATGGACAAGCCAGAACTGCACTTGTGAGTTTTTGAGGCTGTAAGAGTTTATATGATGAGAATACCTCACCTTTCCCCCCATATTAAGGAAGAGGTGAAATCATTTTCATTCCCTCATCCAGGCTTCTGTTGCCTCACCATCCCTCATTTCCTGTTCCTGATAGAATTCCTCCTAACCAGCTTTCCCTATTCATGCATTTTTGCTCTGGACCTCAGATCTTGCCTGCTTGGCTCTTTCTCCTTTGTCTTTCTCTGTGGAGTGACTTTTCCCTTGCCAGGTCCAAGAACAACCTCAAGGTTGCTCTTTCTTGCTGTCATGAAACAAGTCTGGTTTAAGAAAGAATTCAGAGTGTGAAAATCACTTGTAGAAACATACGGGTTATAGTTGGAATGACTGACAGTTGAAATGTATTTACTCCCAACTGAGATTCCAGTTTTAGGTGCAGTGGTACATACTGTGTTATGTAAGCCATCAGATTGTGGCTAAGAACATTAGCCTAAGTGGGATCCTATAATGAGAGGAAAGATCATTAGAATTTAGAAAAGTGAACAAAGGGTGATGAAGGAAGTATGTGGTGGCAGACAGTACTTGGTGATGGAGCCACACGGGGAAATTTGCATTATTAAAACCATAATTTGGGATTTTAATAATATTAGCAAAAACAACAGAAGTGCTGGCGGTGTAGTGAGTTACGTATTGGCCTGCTAACCCAAAGGTCAGCAGTTCAAAATCAACAGTCACTTCATTGGACCACCTGGCCTTTTCTTACCTCCTCCTAGTTCAAAATGCTTGCATCTCTTAATAGGCAACATTCTCCTAGATCTTCAGTTGGGCTCAACACATTCGAGTGTCAGCACAATCTTCTCTGTAATTTCACCTTTTACTGGAAAATTGGCTTATTCTGCCCACCTGGAAGCCTTCCTGCTTCCTATCACGTCGTCACATTCCCTGGGCATACAGAGAATCTGTGCCCTTCGTGCACTGTCTCACTTTGTGGGGTTGGTGCTTGCCACACTTCTTACAAAAAGTCCGGCAGGTTTGAAGATAGTTCACAATGTGTACAGGAGCACTTCCAGCACACACACACACACACACACACACACACACACACACACACACGAGCCTGGTCCCTCCTGACAACATGTGCAAAAGCATACAAGATAAAGGCTCGCAAACCTTGCCTCTAAGGAGCACTCTGGCTGTAGCTCTTCCAAGATAGGTTTGTCTGTTCTTTGTACTTTGTTCTTTGTGCTTTCAGTATTCTTTGCCAGCACCACAGTGCAAACGCGTGCATTCTTCTTCCGTCATTCTTACTTCATGTCCAACTTTCACATGCATATGATGCGATTGAAAGCACCATTGCTGGGGTCAGGCACACCATAGTCCTCAAAGTAACCTCCTTGATTTACCCAAAGTAATACATCGTTTGATCTCTTGACTGCTGATTCCATGAGCATGGACTGTGGATCCAAGCAAAACAAAATCCTTGACAACTTCACACCAGAATGTAGTAACCAAGCCAGATGCTTTGGGCCCGGGTCTGGTCATAGGATATTGACCGCACCAGCATTCCAGCACCAATCATGGCTGCAAAGATGGCGCCAATGGTCACCCAAGAACCTCTCAACATGAAGTTCATGAGAACAGGAGTTCTAGTCACGACCATGGCTGACAGGGCTGTTAAACCAATACTTCCACCTAGGTACATATAAGTAGAGTGAATTCTATTTTTCACATACTGAGGCCAAATTACAGTTTTTTCAATAGCTCCCATCTCATTAGACATCCCTAAGCCATAATAGCATGATGCTCCAAGACAACCAGCAGCTCCTCCAGCCACAAACCATCTTCCCACCTGATCAATTTTAAATATTTTTTCCGTTGATGGTTCCTGTGCCGCCTCTTTGAGTTCTTGGCCATTTTTGCCATGCCGAATCCCAATTCTTTACTTGGTGGCATATTTCCTTCTGGGTGCTAAAAGGCACTGATTTTTTGTGATGGAATTCTTCAGAAGAGGGGAGCCATTGTTGAATGCTGGCTGGCAAATCCTGGAAGGGAAACTCTGCAGGCACACAAACCTTGAAGCCAGCATGGTGATATCCTAGGTTTGCCAGGCAGATCTCAAATCCTAGCTCAGGCCCTAGTCACCTTTAACACACGGTCACCTGCGAAACGTGAAAGTGCCACCTCTCCGTCCCTTCTCAAGCTGACCAGACCACCACCGCTTGCTGCTTATGCTCCAGTGGATCCGCTAATCTCTCAGGCTAGTCATGGACCTGTACTCTCTGCCCCCCTGTCCCCAAAGGCCCTTTTACTAGCACAGATCACAAACTGCGGCAAACCCTGGTTTAGGACAGGGTTCGGTGAATGTTGGGTGGTGGTGGTGGTGGTGGTGTGTGTGTTGAAGGATATGTGCAAAAGTGGGTAGTCCAGAGTGTGGGTTCCCATTCGTGGGCTCCAATTTGTCTGTGCTGACAACATGCAGTTGTTGAAGGCCACACCGCCGAATCATGGCTGTCTTCCTACAGCTTCCAGCTTCCTGTTGTTCCTCCTCAGAGATACAAGCAAGAGCCAGACTGCTCCACACCTGTCACAGATGGGAGGATCTCTAGCCATAAAACTACCCTCTCAGCGGTTCTGCCCCACCTTCCTCCATCCCGCCCCTGCCGGGACCCGCCCCTGCCGGGACCCGCCCCTGCCGGGACCCGCCCCTGCCGGGACCCGCCCCTGCCGGGACCCGCCCCTGCCGGGACCCGCCCCTGCCGGGACCCGCCCCTGCCGGGACCCGCCCCTGCCGGGACCCGCCCCTGCCGGGACCCGCCCCTGCCGGGACCCGCCCCTGCCGGGACCCGCCCCTGCCGGGACCCGCCCCTGCCGGGACCCGCCCCTGCCGGGACCCGCCCCTGCCGGGACCCGCCCCTGCCGGGACCCGCCCCTGCCGGGACCCGCCCCTGCCGGGACCCGCCCCTGCCGGGACCCGCCCCTGCCGGGACCCGCCCCTGCCGGGACCCGCCCCACCTCGTGTCCCGCCCAGGAAATGGCATTTGAGCGCCACGCCCAGGGTGTGACGTCTCTGGACACGCCTCCCTCAGCCCCTTGAAAAGGCAGCAGCCACCACGCTTTGCGCAGAAGCATCTTGGGAAACAAAGAAGTCTGTGGCTTCTGTGAAGAAAGGTCTTAAAAGCTACGAGGGTAGATGTAACTAACCGACAGTGAAAACGGGGACAGGCCACTGCTGGTTGCTGTTAGTTTGGGGGCGGGCCGTGCCGAAAAACAGCGGGGCGACCTTGGAAGCGGGGCTGAACTCAGGTGTCTCCTCGGCCTGGTCGGCGTGGCTGGAGGCGGAGAAGCCCCTGAGGAGGGCGGCAGGGGTTCCGGACTTCCGGTGGCCTCTGCCCGGAGTGTGCGCAGCTCGCTTGGGCTGGGAAACACGCGAGGGGAGTGGGTTTTTTGTCTTAAAAGTATGCTCTCAGGGAAGAAAGTACTCTCGTTTGAGTTGAACGCTTTCGAACACCCTTACAAAAAGCTACGAAGCAAAAGGAACATAGGAAGTAAGAAAGCGAAGCTTTTGGTCGAAAATGAAAAGTAAAGTGAGGGCGGGGGCAGGGGAGGCGAAACCTAAAGTCTGTCCGGCACGGGTGGCGGGGAAGAAACTTGGGGGGCGGGTGAGGCGTGGTGAAGAAAAGGGGGGAGGAAAGTGAGGGCGGGTGGGAAGAAGCGGGGTGGGGTTGGGGGAAAAGTGGCTATTTCTAATGTGTAGCTACTTAAAACCCACATTAATTACCAGGTCTCTTTCAATTGTGTTGTTAATTTACCTCACCAACCACCTAAATGAGTCTGTGGAATTAGATTTTCAAACCTTTATCGCTTCCAAAAACTCGCTACGGTCTAGGAGGTGCACACTCACTGTCCCTACGACAGTAGGTAGAACTGCCAGCATTTTGAGACTAAAATCTCAACAGGTGTGGCTGCTTGTTTTGAATTGCTGACCTTGCAGGTCGAAGCCCACCTTGTACTAGATCCTGCTGGGCTTCCCCTCCAGAGTACAAATTTCTGAGGCTTCTGTCAAACTTGGTCTGGAAGCAGCAGGCTTTTCTGAGTGACTTCTATGGCTGCCACCAGCGTCAGAAGCCTTCGGGAGCTCCCGTCCCAACTCTACTGTTCAGGGGTTCCAACTTCAACGGGGGCTCTTCAAGGCAGTAGAGTTGTACAAATAAGATTTTCTTAAATTACGGGTAATCTGTACTGACGCAAGAATGCCTTGTTTTTCTCTCATTGCACTGTCAATGGCTAGTAATAAGATCTAAAGCACTTCCTAAGTTATCAAACTCTGTTCTGTACTCACATTCTTATGCTGAGTACCCCCTATTAACTGTCTAACAACTTGGTCCGGGAATGCGCAAACCTCATGAAACCCATGGGCCTTGATGACCTCCTCCTTGCAGCGCTACCTGGCTAGTCCGCACATGTCCTTTATGATCATCAGTGAGTCTTTTGCCTTACCTGCATTTAAAAAGTCATCCTCCGAGCCGTGCCATGTTATGCCAGACGCCGTACCTTTCATTTTGATCCTTGGGTATTATTGGCTGTTCAGAATTTGTGCACGGCTAGTGGTCCGTACCCAAGCACGCAGAGAACGGTGCCCAGTTTGTAATGAAAAGCGCCATGAGACTCAAAATGACTCTCCTTAGGGAAAAAAAAAACCCTTGAATTCCCAAGCAAAAGCACAAAATAGGGTGAGAAAAGGGGGGGGGGGTAGTATTGTGTTGGAAGAACCAGTTAGCTTAAAGAGGTCTCCTGGGCAGGGGTTTATTAAGAGCAAATGTTTCCACACCAGAAGGCTGCTCCCAGTCCAGGGAGAAGTGAACTGTGCTTGGGATGTGATTGCAGAGCTGATGACACTTCGTGGCACATCGCTCTGGCTCTTCCACCGCTGCAAAGGGCACCACAAATTTAACGGGGTCTGAAATGGAAGGAGTCGTGGGGTGTGCTAGGCAAACCTCTCTAGTGTATTTACCGTTTATGAGGAAGTTGGAGTGGGAGAGAGGAAGGGGTTGCTATCACAGGCTGACTTGACACAGCTGCTGCACTTTTCAAACTCCACTGCTTGACAGTTCACAAGCGGGATGTCTGGAGAGCTGCTCCTGGGCATTGAGCTGCCCAGCTCTTCAGAGGGGGTGCCCTGCGTCCAACTGGGTACAGAGTTGGCAGTATTGATTGTCCTCTCCTGTTTGCTCCTGAGGGCCAGGACTGCATTTGTGTGTTCCCTGGGACACAAGGAAAAGCATTCCAGAAGTTAGATGTCTGAGACAAGCAAAAGAAGCCTTCCCTGGGATGAAAGGCGGCTATTGAGTAAAGACAGAAAAAGGCAACTTGTTAACACTTAACACTGTAGGATTAAGCACAGGTTTCATTAACTGAGCCAGGAAGTGGTGTGATAAGGGGGAATGGAGGTGGAGGTGGAGACTGGGGATGGGAAGGGGTTGGGAGAGCTCTCTTAGAACACTTCTCTGCTGGAGATGGTTTCTGGGAACAGAAAAAAAAAGCCCAGAACAAGACTCAACTGCCTTTGAGTCAATTCTGACAAATGAAGTGATTCCCTGTATATTTCCAAGTCAGGTTTTGAGAAAGGAAATTGAGACACACTTTGCATCAGTGCAGACTCCGATAGTGACCGTAATCGCAGAGTGGAACTGTCCCTGTGTTAAGTGAACTGTGGAACCTGGAGTAGAATAATCCCCCGTCTCCCATGGAGAGAGGGGCTGCTTTGAAACTTGGGACCTTGTAGATGACACAGCTCTGGGCATAATTACCATGCCACCAGGGGTTCCTTATGGGGAAAATGGAAAGCCTTTCTTACCCTGGAGAATGAAGGGGCTTGGGGACTGCGGCATTTGAAGTGCCTGCCTTGTAGTTGGCAGCCCAATGCCAAATCCCCAATACTTGTCCAAGGACTGTGGTTCAGAACCAGGTGTGTGTGTTAGCACTTGATGTGGAGTGAATGGACTGGATGAGCAGCAGGAATCTTGACTTTCCAGCAGCCTCAGCACCCTGGAGTTTCCTGAGCTTTCCTGGCCTGGCAAACATGGGAGGGTAGTTTGTTTTTTTTCCCTTTAAATGTGTGCTCTCACCAAAGAAAGTACTTTCATGTGCGTTGAACCCTTTCAGAACACCCTTTCAAAAAATCTATGACGTGAAAAAGGGAAAATAAGATGTAAAAGGGAAGGGAACCTTTCGGTCATAAAATTAAAAGTAAAGTGAAGTTGGGGCCATGGGAGGGGAAACCCAAAGGCAATCCAGCAAGGGAATGAGGCAGGGGTGGTGGGCAAGAAGAGAGTGGGGTTGTGGCGGGGAAGAAGCAGGGCGCTAGTCTGTAGACACTTAAACTCACATTAACGACCAGGCCTCCTTGAACTGTGTTGCCAATTTCCCTCACCAACAGCCTGAATAAAAATATAGAATTAAGATTTAAAACCTTTGTAGCTTCAGGAAACTCGCTGCTGTCTAGGAGGTGCTGACTCGATGTCTCTAGGACACTAGGTATAACCACCAGGCGTTTCAGATACTAAAATCTCAACAGGAGTGGCTGCTTTTTTTGAATTGCTGGCCTTGCAGGTCAAAGCCCACCTTGTACTAAATCCAGTTTGTGTTCTTCCCTGGAGTACAAATTTCTGAGGCTTCTGTCAACCTTGGCATGGAAGCAGTGGGCCTTCCTGTGTGACTTTTGTCCTGCCAGAGCATTCAAAAGCCTTCAGAATCCCCCACTCCAAGTCTGCCGTTCATGAGTTCCAACTTCAAAGTGGGCCCTTCAAGGCAGGATAATTTTCCCACTAAGGTTTTCTTAGGCTGTAGGTAATGTGTACTGAAGCAAGAATGCCTTGTTTTCTCTCCCTGAACCTGTAATGGCTCATAGGAGCTAAAGTCCTTCCTTAGTTATCAAACTCTTCCTACTCAATCTTATGCTGTGTACCCACTATTAACGCTCCAGCAAGTTGGTCCAGGAATGCTCAAACCTCATGCCACCCATGGGCCTTGATGACATCTTCCATACAGCTCTACCGAGCTAGTCCGCACATGTCCTTCCTTCCTCAATGGTCATCATTAAGTGTCCATTGCTCCTCACTGCATTAAAAAGGCATTCCCCTAGCCATGCCAGACAACTTACCTTCCATTCTTGACTGTAGGTCTTTAATGGCTATGCAGAGTTTGAGCACAGCCCGTGGTCACGACCGAAGCTGGTTGAGTACTTGCCCAGTTTGCAATGAAATAAGCCCCATGAGATTTGAAGTGGTTGTTTTTGGAAGAAACCTCAAATTCCCCAAGCAGAAGCACAAAATAAGGGTGGGAAAAGGAGGATAGTAATCTGTTGTTGGAAGAACCAGTTGGCTTAAAGAGGTCTCCTCAGGCAGGGTTTTATTCAGAGCAAATGCTTCCACACCAGAAGGCTGCTCCCAGTCCAGGGAGAAGGGAAGAGAGAACTAAGACTGCTTGGGATTTGAATGCAGAGCTGATGACGCCTCATGGCACATCGCTCTGGCTCTTCAACTGCTGCAAAGGGGGCGGGGGACCACAAAGCAAACTTGGAATCTCAAATTGAATTAGTCGTGCGGTGTTACGGAAAATGGGATGTCTGGAGAGCTCCTGGGCATTCAGCTGCCCAGCTCTTGAGAGGAGTTGCGAGGGGGGCTGCGTCCAATTGCTTGTGCAGAGGTCGCAGAATGGATTGACCTCTCCTGTTTGTCCTGAGGGGCGAGTATTACACGACTTGTGTGCACCCTTGGACAAAAGGATAGGGCTCCAGAAGTTGGGTTACTTTCAGACAAGTGAAAGAAGCCTTCCCTGGAATGAAAGGGGAAGGGGGTCTGTTGAGTAAAGACAGAGGGAAGTCCAGCTGCTAAGAGTTAACAGTGTAGGATGGAGCTCAGGCTACATTCGCTGATAGCTGGAAGTTGTGTGGCAAGTATGGCACAAGGAATGGAGAGGGAAAGGTTTGGGAGAGCACTGTTAGAACATTTCTCTGATGGAGACGGTTACTAGGAACAGAAAAATAATACCATCAAACAATACTCAACTGCCTTTGAGTCAATTCTGACACGTGAAGTGATTGTGGGTATTTCTAAGTCAGTTTTTGAGAATGGAAATGAGACACTTGTTATCAGTGCAGACTCAGATAGTGACCCTGATAGCAGAGTAGAACTGTCCCTGTGTTCAGTGCACTGTTGAACCTAGAGTAGAATAATCCCCTATCTCCCATGGATGGGGGCTGGATTGAAACTTGGAACTTTGTAGATCACCCAGCTCTGGGCATAATCACCATGCCACCAAGAGTTCCTTATGGGGGGAAATGGAAAGCCTTTCTTACCATGGAAAAGGAGGGGCATTGGGGACTACTGCATTTGAAATGCCCTCCTGTAATTGGCAGCCCAAAATCAAATCTCCACTCCACCAAGGACTCTGGTTCAGAGGTCTGTTTATTAGCACTTCATGTGGAATGAATGAACTGGATGAGCAGGAGGAACCGAACCCTTCCAGCGGCCTCAGCACCTTGGAGTTCATAGGCCTTGCTTGGGCTGGCAAACAAGGTGGTTTTTTTTCTTTTAAAAGTATGCTCTCACTAATGAAAGGACTTTGGTGTGAGTTAAACCCTTTCAGAACACCCTTATAAAAAGCCAGGAAGCAAAAAAAGGGATAAATAATGCATAAGGTGAAGCTATGTCGTAAAATTAAAAGTAAAGTGAAGGTGGGGCCATGGGAGGGGACACCCAAAGTAAATACAGCAAGGGAAGGCGGCGTTTTGGAAGAAGATGGCATGGAGGGCTGGTGGACATAAATGCTCACATTAACTACCAGGCCTCCTTCGAGGGCGTCACTAATTTATCTCACCAACAATGTGAAGAAAGGTGTAGAATTAGGTTTTGAAACCTTTGTAGCGTCCAGAATATCGCTGCAGTCTAGGAGGTGCTGACTTACTGTCCCTAGGAGACTTGCAAGAACTGCCAAGAATTTGAGACGAAAATCTCAACAGGAGTGGCTGCTTGTTTTGAACTGCTGGCCTTGCAGGTCAAAGCCCACCTTGTACTAAATCCAGTTGGTGTTCATCCTTGGAGTACAAATTTCTCTGGCTTCTGTCAACCTTGGTCTGGAAGCAACCGGCCTTTCTGTGTGACTTTTGTGCTGCGTGAGCTTTCTAAAGCCTTCGGAAGCGCCCACCCCAAGTCTGCGGTTCATGGGTTCCCACTTCAAAGCAGGCCCTGTAAGGCAGGAGAATTTTCCCACTAAGGTTTTCTTAGGCTGTAGTTTATGTGTACTGAAGCAAGAATGCCTTGTTTTCTCTCATTGAACTTTTAATGGCTCATAATAAGAGCTAAACGCCTTCCTAAGTTATCAATATCGTGTTCCTACTCGCAGTTTTGTGCTTGGTTCTTACTATTAGCTGTCCAACAACTTGGTCGAGGAATGCTCAAACCTCATGCCACCCATGGGCCTTGATGGCATTCTGTGTGCAGATGTACCTGGATAGTCTGCACATCTCATTACTTCCTTAGTGTGTTCATCAGTGATTTTCCTGTGCTCCTAATTATCTTTAAAATGGCAGTCTACTAGTCATGACATGCCAGACACCTTAGAATTAGTTTCAACCTTAAATCTTAATGGCTGTGCAGAAGTTGTGCACGGCCCATGGTCCGTGCCCAAGCAGAGTGAGTATTTGCCCAGTTTGTGTTGAAATAAGCAACATGAGACTTGAAATGGCTGTTTTTGGAAGAAAACTTTAATAACCCTAGCAAAAGAACAAAATAGGGTGGGAAAAGGGGGTAGTACTATATTGTCTGGAGGAACCAGTTGGCCTAAATTCAGATCTCCTGGGGCAGGGACTTAGAGCAAGTGCTTCCATGCCAGAAGGCTGCTCCCAATCCACGAAAGAGGGAAGTGAACTAGGCCTGTTTGGGATTTGGTTGCAGAGCTGGTGACGCATCGCCCTGGATCTTCAACAGCTGCAAAGGGGACCACAAGCAAACTTGGGGTCTCCAATTGTACGTGTCACAGGGTGCTAGACCAACTCAATAGTGTATTTTCCGTTTATGAGGAAGTTGGGCTGGGAGAGAGGGAGGGGGTTGCTATAAAAGTCTGTGCTAGGTTTAGGGTTTGGGGGGGGGAAGATAAAAGGCTGGCTTGGCACAGCTGCTGCACTGTTCGAAATCTTCTGACAGTTCACAAATGGGATGTCTGGAGAGATGCTCCTGGGCATTGAGCAGTCCAGCTCTTGAGGGGTGCTGCGTCCCACTGGGTACAGAGTTGGCAGTGATTGTCCTCTCCTGTTGGATTTTGAGGGCCAGGACTGCAAGTGTACATTCTCTAGGACATAGAAAAGTGCTCCCGAAATTAGTGGTCATTTGGAAGCTTTTCCTGCAAAGTTAGGGGGTTTGTTGAGTAAAGGCAAACTGAAAACACTTAAGACGCTGGGATTTAGCACAGGCTTCATTAACTGATAGCGAGAAGTTGTGTGACAAGTGCTGGCACAGGGAATGGAGGTGGAGGAGGGAGAAGGGGTTGGGAGAGAAATTTTAAAAGACTTTTCTGATGGAGATTGTGCCTGGGAACAGAAAAAAAAGACTCCACTGCTTTTGAGTCAATTCTGACACATGTACTGATTCCCTGTGTTTCCAAGTCAGTTTTTGACAATGGAAATGAGACACTTGGCATCAGTGCAGCCTCAGATAGTGACCCTGATAACATAGTGGAACTGTCCCTGTGTTCAGTGAACTGTTGAACTTGGAGTAGAATAATCCCGTCTCCCATGGAGAGGGGCTGGTTTGAAACTTGGGACCCTGTAGATCCCATGGCTTGCGGCATAATTACCATGCCACCAGGTGTTCCTTATAGGGAAAATAGAAAGCCTTTCTTTTTTTTTTTCTTTTACATTTTATTAGGGACTCAAACAACTCTTACCACAATCCATACATATACATACATCAATTGTATAAAGCACATCCATACATTCCCTGCCCCAATCATTCTCAAGGCATTTGCTCTCCACTCAAGCCCTCCGCATCAGGTCCTCTTTTTTCCCCCCTCCCTCCCCACTCCCCCCTCCCTCATGAGCCCTTGATAATTTATAGATTGTTATTTTGTCATGTCTTGCCCTATCCAGAGTCTCCCTTCCCCCCCTTCTCTGCCGTCCATCTCCCTGGGAGGAGGTCACATGTGGATCCTTGCAATCAGTCCCCCCTTTCCAACCCACTCACCCTCCACTCTCCCAGCATCGCCCCTCAGACCCCTGGTCCTGAAGGTATCATCTACCCTGGATTCCCTGTACCTCCAACTCTCATATGTACCAGTGTACAGCCTCTGTCCTATCCAGCCCTGCAAGGTAGAATTCGGATCATGGTAGTTGGGGGGAGGAAGCATCCAGGATCTGGGGGAAAGCTGTGTTCTTCATCGATACTACCTCACACGAAAGCCTTTCTTAACCTTGGGGAAGGAGGGGGCTTGACGACTGCTACATTTGAAGTGTGGTTGACAGCCCAATTCCAAATCCCCACAACTCTACCAAGGAATCTGGTTCAGAGTCAGGTCTGTTTATTAGCACTTGATGTGCAGTAAATGAGCTGGATGAGGGGCAGCAATCGCGCTCTTCCAGTGCCCTCAGTACCCTGGAGTTTGCTGAGCTTTCCGGAGCTGGTAAATGTGGGGAGGGTACCTTGTTTTGTTTTGTTTTTCCTTTAAACCTATGCTCTGATCAAAAAAAAGTACTTTTATGTGAGTTGAACCCTCTTAGAACGCTTTTTAAAAAGTCAGTGTTAATGGGAAAATGGGATGTAAGAAAGGGAAGCTTTAGGTCATAAAATTAAAAGTAAAGTGAAGGTGGGGCCATGGGAGGCGAACACCAAAGGCATTCCAGCTAGGGAATGGGGCCTGGGTCGGGAAGAACCTGGGGTGAAGGGGTGGTGGGCAAGAAGCTGGGCACTAGTGTGTAGACACTTAATCTCATATTAACTACCAGGACTCTTCGAGTGTGTCACTGACTTACCCTTCCATAGCCTGAATAAATGTGTAGAAATAGGTTTTGAAACCGTTTCAGCCTCCTGGGAAGGTAGTTTGTTTGTTTTTTCTTTACATGTATGCTCTCACCGAAAGAAAGTACTTTTATGTGAGTTGAACCCATTCAGAACACCTGTTCAAAAAGCTATGAAGTGAAAAGGGGGAAAGCAGGATGTAAGAAAGGGAAGCTTTAGGTCTTAAAATAAAAAGTAAAGTGAAGGTGGGGTCATGGGAGGCGAAACCCAAAGGCAATCTGGCAGGGGTGGGGAAGAAGCTGGGGTAAAGGGGTGGTGGGCAAGAAGCAGGGCGCTAGTGTGTAGACACTTAATCTCATATTAACTACCAGGACTCTTCGACTGTGTCACTGATTTACCTTTCCATAGCCTGAATAAATGTGTAGAATTAGGTTTGGAAACCTTTGTAGCTTCCAGGAACTCGCTGCCCTCTAGTAGGTGGTGACTCGCTGTCCCTAGAACACTAGGTAGAACGGCCAGGAGTTTCTGAGACTGAAATCTGAACAGGAGTGGCTGCTTGTTTTGAATTGCTGGTCAAGTTCTGTGACTAAAATCTCAACCAGAGTGGCTGCTAGTTTTGAACTGCTGGCGTTGCAGGTCAAAGCCCCCCTTGTACTAAATCCCGTTCATGTTGGTCCCTGGAGTCCAAATTTCTGAGGCTTCTGTCAACCTTGGTGTGAAAGCAGCCGGCCTTTCTGTGTGACTTCTGGGCTGGCCAAGCTTTCAAAAGCCTTCCGAACCTCCCCACCCCAACTTTCCTTTTTATGTGTTCCAGTGTCAAAGCTGGCTCTATAAGGCAGTAGAATTGTACCACTAAAGTTTTTTTTAGGTTATTCATATTTCCAAGTCAGTTTTTGAGAATGGAAATAAGCACCTCAATGCCAACGCAGTGACCTTTATAGCAGGGTGGACCTGTCCCAGTGTTCAGTGAAATGTGAAACCTGGTGTAGAATAATCCCCTGTATCCCATGGAGAGGGCCTGGTTTGAAACTTGGGACCTTGTAGATTCCATAGCTCTGGGCATAATCACCATGCCACTAAAGGTTCTTTATCGGGGTAATAGCCTTCTTACCTTGGAGAAGGGGGGTATGGGGACTGCTGCATTTTAAGTGTCTACCTAGTAGTTGGCAGCCCAAAACAAAATCCCCATTACTCCACCAAGGACTCTGGTTCAAGGTCAGGTGTGTTTATTAGCACTTGCTTTGGGATGATTGGATTGTATCACAGCAAAGCCAGGGGCATGCGGTGGGGCTTTAATGTGTGTTGATGTTGGGGTGACACTGGCGGTCCAACCATGAACCTGACAAGCTAACCACCAACTTCTTGCCTCCTGTGTGACAAGCACTTGACAGAGAAAACTGGATGCTGTCATTTAGCCAATAATGACTCATAGCAACCTTACAGGACCTGGGACATACTGAGATCTGTTCCTGTGGGTTTTTGAAACTGTAAAACTTTCATAGATAAGGAATGCCTCATCTGTGTTTCTCTGAGGAGTGGCTTGGTCATTTTGAACTAAAACTTCAGCACCACTACGGGTGTAGCTTGCTGCTGAACTTGAAAATCATCCTTCCATTTATATTTCCGAGGCACAGCCATTTAATTGCTGTAATTTCCTGGTGGATTTTTGCTTCCAGAGGTCATTACAGGTTGGGCAGCATGGGTATAAAACATCCTGTGTGGTGAAAAGGGGCCTATGAAGACTCATGCACATGAATCTTTTGTCCAGTGAGGAGTACACAGACTGGGGATAATGTATGGTAATGAGCTTTCTGACAAGGATTTTTTTCTGAAATCTATAAGAAACTTCAGTTCCGCAAAGGCAAATAACCCAACCATAAATAGTTACCAGATGCTGAGGACTGAAATACAAGGCTATGTGTTAGAAAAGCACTGGCCCTGTCTGAAGTTGACAGTGAGGAGGACTGTAGCATCCCTGGTCGAGTTTGATCGACTGAAATGTATCAGTATTTAGATGTGAACAGATAGGTCACCGTGAGAGTTGGACAGGACAGACAAAAGGAAAGAACAAAGTACAGTTATTCCATACCAGACACATTAATGTTCATTTTGCTCTTACATCTTAATGGCTGTGCAGAGTCTGCATGGTCCATGGGCCCTACTCAAGCTGGCTGAGGAGTTGCCCAGTTTGTAATGAAGTAAGCGCCCTGAGACCTTTGAGCTTGAAATGGCTGTCCTTGAAGGAAACCGGAGTTCCACAAGCAAAAGCACAAAATAGAGGGATTGAAAAGGGGTTATTTGCTGCATTGTTTGTAGGAACCAGTTGGCTTAAAGAGAGGTCTCCTGAGGCAGGGACTTATTCAGAGCAAGTGCTTCCACACCACCGGAAGGCTGCTCCCAGCCCACGAAAAAGGGAAGTGAACTAGGACTGATTGGGATTGATTGCAGAGCTGATGTTGCCTCTTGGCATATCGTGCTGGCTCTTGAACTGCAGCAAAGGGACCACAAAGCAAATTTGTGGTCTCAAATTAAAAGTCTTGGGGTGTGCTAGGGAAAAGTCTATAGTGTATTTTCCGTTTATGAGGAAGTAGTGGGAGAGAGGAGTGGTTGCTATATATATGTTCAAACTCCACTGCTTGAGAGTTCACGAAAGGGATGGCTGGAGAGCTCCTGGGCATTGAGCTGCCGAGCTCCTCGGATGGGAGGGTGGGGGCTCAGCTCTGTCTTCAACTGGGTGTATAGAGTTGGCAGTGTGGATTGCCCTCTCCTGCTGGCCCGAGTGCCAGTCCTGCACGTGTGCGTTCTCTGGGACAAAAGGAAAGAACTCTAGGAGTTAGTGGTCCTTGAGAACAGGGAAGAAAGCTTTTCCTGGAAAGTAAGGGGCGGGGGGCAACCTGTAACACTTAACACTCTAGGATTAAGCACAAGCTTCATTAACTGACAGCAAGAAGGTTGTACACATATACTGGCACAGAGGATGGAGGTGGAAGTGGGGGAGAGGGAAAAGGTTGGGAGAGCACTCTTAGAACACTTTTCTGCCAGAGATGGTTTCTGGGAACAGAAAATAAAAACACACAAAAAAAATACCCCAAACAAGACTCTACTGCCTTTGAGTCAATTTTGACAAATGAAGTGATTGCCTGTGTATTTCGAAGTCAGGTTTTGAGAATGGAAATGAGACACTTGGCATCAATGCGGACTGAGATTATAGTGACTGATAACAGCATGGAACTGTCCCTGTGTTCAGTGCACTGTTGAACCTGGAGGAGCATAATCCCCTCTCTCCCATGGAGAGGGGCTGGTTTGAAACTTGGGACTTTGTAGATCACCCAGTCCTGAGCCTAATTGCCATGCCACCAGGGGTTTTTTATGGGGATAAGAGAAGGCCTTTCTTACCTTGGAGGAGGGAGGAGGGGGTTTGGGGTCTGCTGCTTTTGAAGTGCATACCGTGTAGTTGGCTGTCCCAATGCCAAATCACCACTACTCCACCAAGGACTCTGGTTCAGAATGAAGTGTGTTTATTAGCACTTGCTGAGGAATGAATGGACTGTATGAGTGGCAGGACCCATACCTTTCCAGTGCCCTCAGCATTCTGGAGTTTGCTCAGCTTGCTTGAACTGACAAACAGGGAGGGTAGTTTAGTTTTTTTCCTTTAAGAGTGTACTCTCACCAAAGAAAGTACTTTTATGTGAGTTGAACCCTTTGAGAACACCCTTTCAAAAAGCGAGGAGCGAAAAGGGAAAATAGGATGGAAGAAAGGGAAGCTTTAGGTCGTAAAAGTAAAGTGAAAGTGGGGCCAGGGGAGGGGAAACCCAAAATCAATCCAGCAAGGGAAGTCCCAGTTGGGGAAGAAGCCAGTGTGAAGCAGTAGAAGGCAAGAAGCAGGGCTCTACTGTGTGTACTTTTAAGCTTACGTTAACTACCAGCCTACATCGACTAGATCACTAATTTACCTCACCAACAGAGTGAAGAAATGCGTAGAATTGGGTTTTGAAACCTTTGTAGCTTCCAGAAAATCGCTGTCATGTAGGAGGTGCAAATTCAATGTCCTTAGGACACTAGGTAGAACGGCCAGGAGTTTCATACTAAAATCTCAACAGGAGTGGCTGCTTGTTTTGAACTGCTGACCTTGCAGGTCAAAGCCCACCTTGTACTAAATCCAGTTCGTGTTCGTCCCTGGAGTAAAAATTTCTGAGGCTTCTGTCAACCTTGGTCTGGAAGCAGCCTGCCTTTCTGTGTGTCTTTTGTGCTGCGTGAGTTTTCAAAAGTCTTCGGACGCCCCCACCCCATGTCTGGCGTATATGGGTTCCAACTTCAAAGCAGGGCCTGTAAGGCAGGAGAATCTTACTAAGGTTTTCTAAGGTTATGGGTAATCTGTACAGAAACAAGAATGCCTTCTTTTCTTTCACTGAACCTGCAATGGCTCATAAGAGCTAAAGTCCTTCCTAAGTTATCAAACTCCGTTATCCTACTCACAATCTTGTGCTGTGTACCCACTATTAACCCTCCAGCAAGTGGGTCCAGGAATGCCCAAACCTCATGCCACCCATGGGCCTGGATGACATCCTCCATGCAGTTCTACCTGGCCAGTCTGCACCTGTCCTTCCTTCCTCAAAGGTCATCAATGGGTGTCCCGTGCTCCTATTTACCTATAAAATGGCAATCTCTTAGTCCTGCCATGCCAGACACCTTACCTGTTGTTCACAACCTCAGGTCTTACTGTCTTATTCCTGGGGGTGGGGTATGGGATAATTCATTATTTTGCCAAGACTGCTACAAAGAAGTTTCCTGGAAGCTCTTGATTCTCAATGTCTCCATGGAAGCAATCATAGACCGTTTGTCCCCCACCACCCCAAGCTCCTGCCCCACTCCATCGGATGCTCTGCTACAAGTTCAATCATTGAGATCACAGCAATTTCTTCTAGGCAAGGTTTATTCAGGAAGAAATGGCATTTGAAGGTGAAAACTGAAAAGAGGCTGTGCAGTGATACCTGCTATTGTGGTCATTATCTGTTTGCTCTCTGGGGGATGTCAGGTGCGTCTGGATCCTGAAAATGCACCCCTGTGGGCTAGGAACCTCACATTGAGGCTGTAGTATTGACTCAACCCTCCTACGGGACCAAAGAACCCACCCTCCTGTTAGGGTGTTCAGGCTGTTGGGTGATGGAGCTACACCGGGTATCCTGAGAAAGGGCAGGGGTACAATGCTATGCCAACTTGCCACCGAGTTTGTGGAAGATTGTGCAAGTCTGTGGTCTCATCCCAAGTGTGATGTGTCCTGGCCTGTGAAACTGCAGGTGTGCTCTAAAAGGGTGGGTGAGGTGTGCATGTGTGAGAGAGAATAGACTTGCTGCCAGTCAAGTCAACAGAACAAAGTCTGAGCCATACTGAGCTGAGGTTCTCTGAAGGTCGTCACATGAGCTAGCTAATGGCAGGGGTTGGGTGTACACAGTGCTGGTTATAAAGGAGTCTTTCAAATAGAAGTAATGAATGGAAATAGGCAGGACATGAATTGCAACACCCCCTGGACACCCCTGGTGGGACAGGGTGAGAGATCCTCCTGGAACCTTCTTAGTAAAAATGAACTTTTTCATACAATGCAAGGAAGGGCTATGTGTTAGGGTTCTCTAGGAGAAGAAAAAAACCACCATGAAACTTAGGATTTTATATTATATATGGATAGATAGAGGGTACCTGAATGCCCTTGGTGTACACCATAGAAGAAAGTCATCCAAAAGCTGAGGGAAATTGGTATGTTGGAATAGATCTATCAGGAGAATTTCCCTAGACCCACAAAGGGAGTGCCTTAGCACATATCTTTCAACCCAACCATAAGGATCAAGTTTGTGTAGTGTGGGCCCCAGAGTCTCTGAAGTCTCCTGTGATTACTCTTTCACATACACCAGGATTAACAGTGGGAACTGCCCTACATGAACTTGTTTGTTTGCCTACAATGGGGCTGATTGGACTCCGTGCTGGCAGAGAGACTGGGAAAGATGGTAGTAGCAGTATTGGGAGAGTTGGGTGCTTTGTGGATGTAGTGCCAGAGATTCAATAATGGGAAACTTGACCTTGGGGCTTTTTTTCATCTCAGAATGTCCACTCACAAACTCATACAAGTGCTACCCATTCTGGGTACCAATCTTTACACAGGGGACTCACGAGACAGTTAATTTACTGGCAGTCCTTCAACTCACAAGGGCTGCGGTGTGCAAGTCAAGGAGCTGAGTCTTCTGTACGTGGAGCATTACAGGCAGTCCTACACAGGCAGCAGACGGCAGGGAAGTTCCCCAACAGTCAGCTAGATAACAGGGTCCTCCGACAGTCCTCATCTCAAGTGATGGATGCACCAGCAGTTTGGTGAAGGAGGTCTCAAAGGAACATCAAACTATAGCAACACAGTCCACAGGTTGGTTGTCCCTAAAGTCGTGTAGCTCGCAAGTGGAGTCAGAGAACTAGCTAAATCAGCCACACAAAGTGGTCCGATAAACAGAAAACAGCAAGAAACTGAAAGGCTTTAAAGCTGATGGTGCCCAGCTATCAAACGATACAGTATCTGGGGTCTTAAACAGTAGAAGATAAACCAGTGGCCATGTAGCTCAGAAGCAACAAAGCCCATATGGAAGAAACACACTATCCTGTGTGACCACGAGTAGAAAGGGGGAACTGATTACAAGAATCTATGTATAGCCTCCTCCCTGGGGTAGGGACAGCATAGAAGGCAGGGTAGATGTTGGACAGTGTAATATGTGACAACATAATTTATGGATGACGAAGGGTTCATGAGGTAGGGGAGAGTGGGGAGGGATGGGGAAAATGAGCAGCAGATATTAAGGGCTCAAGTAAAGGGCAAATGTTTTGAAAATGATGATGGCAACAAATTTACATATGTTCTTGACACAATAAATGTATGTGGATTGTGATAAGAATTTTACGCGCCCCCAATAAAATGATTTTTAAAAGGAAAAGAAATGGAAAGGCGAGGCTCGCCGAGCCATTTCTCTTAGCTTTTTAATCCCACCTTATTAATCTCCAACCTTATTAATCCCATATGTGTTTCTTGTCCAGGTTGGCACACTGAACCTACCTATCACAGGCTATTAGTCTGCTAACAAGCTACTTTGAGAGTCTGACTGCCAGTTTGTAGAGGAACGCCCCCCCCCCACTCCCAACTTCCTAGGAAATTGGGAATCTCAGTCCCTGAAGACAACCCATGGCACATAGTGACAGGGCCCACATGTTGTCCCCTCTGGAGCAGTTTGGTAGCCAGCTGCTTGAGACAGGGAGGCTGGGTGGTTTGGGACATTATGGCAGGTGATTTCTCACATGTGCGTGCGTGTGGGGTTCAGTTTTAGAGTTCCCTTCTCAACATCCCACCCGGTCTTTGGTCACAGGGTGCATGGAGACTGAGCACAGAACATGTGCCGTGGTGAAATCTGTCATGTTCTGGTCTGGAGTTCATGTGCTTTCAGCATGTAGATGCTTACCTCTGTAGCTGGTGTTCGTTCCCACACATTCAGGCAGCTATTTCTCCAGGGTTGTTGGGTGGACTCTTAATTTCCTTTAATCATAGATTGATAGGGAGGCCACTCGATACAGAAGCAGGATTTCCCAGACTGGAAAATCCTTATTGCCACATGCCGATGTTGCTCCTGCTTTCCCTCTGAGGAATGGGCTCTAGAGAACAATGTATAACAAGGAAAACATGGGACATAAAACAGCAGAAAAATTGAGTAAGCAAAAGCACACCTAGAGAACAAAGGGGGGTGGGGATCAGGTTGAAGAGCTGATGGCAGGAAAAAGCACCCAGTTTTATATGGAATGGGGCCAGCATTGTGCACAATAAACCAAGGTGATTTGTCTGTGCAGTTTATTTGGGGGGCGGGAGCAGTTAATGGCAGGAGCCTGATGAGCTACCCTTGATCCTCCTGCAAGGGGCATGCTGATGCACATGGCCATGTCCAGCAATGTAACAGGCATTCCCATGCTTCTTCATTTCAAAGGGCCTGCTGCTTGCTGTCAACAGCCACGCGGATTCCTACACCATTACTGAACTCTGGCTGTTCCCAGTATAAGGTGGAAGTGGCAAGTAGGCCTGTCTTCCTGGCATCCAGGAGTGATGATACTCTTTAATGTCTTAGTTACAAGGACACCCTAGGAGGATGTTGGACAGCCCTCCAGGGTGTCAGAGTGCACTGGCTTAGGACCCCTTCAGTCCAAGGCAAAAGGGCACTGCTGGTACCCACAGCAGAGAGCCATTTGGATGCGTAATGAAATAGCCTCTGCACATAAAACTGAGCAGGAACCAGCTGATTGCCTCAGCAGGGCCTCCCTGACTATAGGTAGAAGGGTACTGTCTCCTCACTACCCTAGCTCTCCTGAAGAGAGTCCTGCTGGTGTGATCCACAGTACTGAGACTCCGCAGGGAACCTGGGTCCCTTCCAGTGTTGACTGAGGATTCAGAACAAAGAAATAAAGGCTGGGGATTGTAAGGTGGGAGGGGTAAGGTTTCCCAGTGACACACTCCTAGGACAGTCCTTGCTTTCCCTCAAGAGTCATGGGCATTCGGATGGAGTAGAAATCCCTGGGTGCCATTTCCTGGCCTTTCTCTGACCAATGGCAGCTCTGTGGGTGTCAAACTGTTTCAGAATGAACCTGTCAGGATCTTGTGTCTACTTTAAGGTAAACTCTAGAACTCTCCCTAATCTATGCTCCCCCTCCCCCAACCTTTTGAGCTGACCTCTGTCCTTTAAATTGAACTGGCCCAGGGTGTCCCCTTGGAAGCCACCGCTTTGATCAGGACTGCTCCAGCTGGATGAAATTGGTAAAACAAGGCTTTGTCCTCATTCTCTCCCCCCAAATCTGGCTTCATTCCCTTGCATGTTGCTTCAAAGGGCTCACGGGCAAAGGGGAGTGTTTGGAGTTTGCTGAGGTCCATGCTGTACCGCTGATCTGAACCCAATCCCTGCTGGTGCTTTGTTGCCGATGTTCCTGTGCAGTGAAGATGCCCTCTGATGCTGGAGCCCAGTGTGAGGAGCGGTTGCATCAGCAGGCAGTCCTAATCTTCCACACCTTTCTGACCTAAGCTGGGGTTTTCATTGGTGGAGGTTGACGGTCCTCGCAGACCTTTACAAGGTGGGCTCCACCGAGAAACTGTTGTATGTGGGACAGCATCCCCGTAATACTTTATGCAAAGCTTGTGTGGTTTGGGAAGGCTAACCATTGTGAGCTTCCTTAAAAATTGGGATAGTATTCCAATCTTGGATCACTTTTATGATGGCAATTTATAAGTGCACCCCAATGACCCGTACTGTATTACTGAGATGCATTGTCTGTAGCCAGATCCCTCCTGTGGGCATCAGAGACCTAAGCAAATATGGTAGTGTGAGGCATACATGAGAGAGATGCCCAGAGTGGAATGCAATACCCCCTCCCTCTTCAATATACTTATTAGACCTTGAAGCCCCAAAGTATATCAAAAATCATTCTCCCAGGGGTTTAGTGCAAAGTTGGTAAGCCCACTCCCATATTCCCGCACCCAGGCAGTACAAATACGCTCTGAATTAAGTAAAAGACCTAGACTTCATAAAATACAGTATTTAGTTTTTAATTTTTTTGCACGGCAACTTTTACATTGACTTGGAATCTCCTGACCTGTTGGAACCTTGTGTAGTAACATTGCTTAACATAAGAATCTCCCATCTTGTTTCCAAACTGCCTGTAACCCCTGACAGCAGCCCCCCTTCTCTGTCTGGGCTTTTGCAGCAAGACTTTGCCTCTTTCAAAGACCAAACCCTGCCTTGCCAGTTAGCAAGATATGCCTATTATCTTGAATTAGCACCTGCAGCTGTGCTGAAACCCCAATACCATTACCCTGAAAACCTGAACATGTAATGGCTAAAACGTCCCCCATCCACTTGAGCAATCAATCTCAACTATTAAAAAGTCATGAGCCCATCAATTTGAAATGTCTGTGGTCCTAAATGCTTATCTCCAAAGCAATCATCTAAGCGAGTCCTCAAGTCCTCACGGAAGTACACCAGCACCTGGTTTCAAGCTATGAAACTATCAGAGCATAATCTGTGAACACTACTTGTAGAAGGTGATGGAGGACAGTGGAAGTCGCAAATCAAACGTCCATCTGCAGACTCAGGTGAATATTTTTTTAGTCACAGGTAAGGGAAACAGACTCCTGCAGCGTATGATCAAGGTTGTGAGCTGGATTACTGTGGATCAAACCATGTTATGATACTGGGTCAGATAACTTCCCTCCTGACCAAAGCTGCATTTGCTCTAGGCTAGAGTATTTCTCACTTGTTCCATCCCTTTATAGAAGGGTCTCCAGGAGGAAACAAGCTAGTCACAGTGCAGTGTAGCAAAGATAAAACATGCACCTTCCCTCTTGGTTCTTTCATGCTTCCTCCCCCCACTGTCAATGACCCTAATTCTACCCTAACAAATCTGGCCAGAGCATGTACACGGATGCAGATAAGAGCTGGAAACGGGGACGGAGAGATTTTGCAGACGCTAGCCTACTCGGTCCAGCAGTTTAAGAAAGGTGTTATTAATACAGGTGTGGTGGCTACGGCACAAAATGGCACATACACAGGAACGCTATTTCACAGTGTGTATAAGAGCCTTTTGGGACACTGAAATCCCCAGGGGCCTTGGGTGGCAGAGTCTGAATCAAGACAGTAGAGACTGGGACAGACTATGGGGGATAGAACAGAGGAGCAGCACCTTCACTTGGACTGTGAGTGCAGTGAGGTCAGTGGGAACCATGTGGCTGAGCCTAAGACAAGAAAAAGACTTAGTTTGCTGGCTGAGGAAAGGGGTATGTTTACTGTGGGCCAATCAACAGTAGAAATTATTCTTGGCTGATCCTCACTTGTGGGCTAACCTATAAACTTACTTACTATGCTCATTTGTCTGTATTGTCTGGGGGGATCTGTTTAGCCATTGCAAGGAATTGTTGAACCCAGCACAGAAGTAGTGCTATGAGTGGAATGGGTGGTGTCAGAACAGGGTTCCAGATTGGGGGGGGGTGAGCTATGTCCAATGCCTGTCTTGTAGCAATTGGAAGCCCCATGGGGGTCAGCTGAGGTCTTCCCCACACTGCAAAATGGATGTACTCGTCCTGACGCTTAAACTTTACCTTGTCTTCTTAAGAACGGGTCCCTGGCTTACCTCATTGGTCATGTTAGATTTGTGTATGTTCATAGACTGTTCAGTGCAGGTGTAACAGTTCCTTCTGGAGGATACGGGAAGTAAGGGGGCATGGGAGGGGCTCTAAGAGGAGGGGAGGTGATAGCATTGATGATTGTATAACCCCAACTGATGGGGTGGAACAACACAACTCTATGGGAAAGGAAGAGGGTGCAGATATTGGAGTGAGAAAAATACTCATTCGAGACTTTAATCAAGAAAAAAAAAGGTCTTTGGGTCTTGTTGGCTAGGATATGCTGTGGAGCACGTCCTACCTTTGATATCTGAGTGGCCTTTGTGAGCCTTGGGTGTTTATTCTCTGAGCCATGGGGGTCTGTCTCATGGCAATGTGGACTGACCAATAGCCAGAGTTCTGTTTTCAGAAGAACCCAGTGGAAGCCTGGAATTGGCATAGCATCGGTCACTGTGTCATCTGACACGAGTATGAGTTCTCATAGCATCTGTTTACAATAGAAGATTCTGCTAGCTTGTGGCTTGCTGCAAGATTGAAGGTGTGAAGGCACCATCCTTGCTTTTCATTGCAGGAATGGTTGGCAAAGACACACAGAGGCACACCCACAGCAAAGCTATTCCCCAGTGTGTTTTAGAGCCACATGGTACATAGAAATCCCCAGGGACCTGAGTGGCAAAGGCGGAGTCAGACACAAAGCCCAGCTATCGGAGCACTTGTCGTGCTGTAGAACACGCCACCCCCCACCCCATTCTTGGGTTTCTACTTCTACTTAGGAAGCTTTCGAGGCTCCACCAGTGAGTGGGTCTGTGCAACACATCTGTGCAGCAGCATGTGTTTTCGTCAAAGCCTAAGGAGCCCTAACCCTTGGGTGCAAGGTGCAAGAAGTTCTGCTCTGGAGGAAATGCTCTTTGCCCCGGTTGTGGAAACCATGGATAACTTGTGGGGGGGGGGGGCTTGAGGGGAGAGGGTTGGGGTGGCAAACGTACAGTTTTGTATTGTAGGGTCATGAGCTCGAAGAATGGCCGTTGCAGTGAAACCCTTCCCCCCCAGGCCTTGGGTGTGGGTTGGGGTGGGGATGCATCTGCCACTTTGCAGGAGTCTCCTGTAACGCAGGTCTGTCCATTGCATCTCATGGATGGCTGCAGCTAGTCTTAGTAGTCCTATGCCTTAGCTGGAACTGAAATCCAGCTTTGCCTCCAGCTGCTCCTGGTCTATAACATTCTAATTATGGAATATCTGATTGCCTGTGGGTTTCCTATGTAGCGTGTCTCTCCATTGGAGTTGAGTGGACCCTCTACTCAGTGAAAGACAACCAGAAGTGGTACAACCACGGCTTCAGGTAGTAAAGGTGCTCTGTTAACCACTTTAAGCAGTGCACACAGCGTCTCATTGTCCTCTCAGAATTGGTCTCCAAGACACCGTGAAGGGGCTTCTAGAAGTTTGGAGAAGCGCTCCCTTCAGACCTGCCAGCCCTGTTGTGGCAAGCTGCCAAGCACTTGTAGCTATGCTCAGCTGAATCACTTTCACCCCCCTGCCCCTGCTGAGCCCCACCAGGATCTCTGCTCCGAGTGGCATCAACTAATGGCCATGTCATCCAGCTCAGTCGCTGGTTCTGTGAGGGGAATCTGGCGTGTGTGAGAGGAATCGTCATGCTTTGGGTCTCTGAGCTATCTCAAGTATAAGGTGGAAGAGTTGCAGTGCCTTTTGGGGGGAGGAATTATGACTGGATGTGAGCACACTACTCATCGCCCTCTGGGCAGAGGACTTCATGGTCTGGGGGCCCAACCTGCATAGACTCGGATGGAGATGGCTGCTGTGCTTTCTTCAGATCTTGTGATGGCCGTTTGGAATCAAGACCCCCCCCCACCCCCTGAACCTATTTAGTTGATAGGCAAGACGGAGTACAAATGGTGTGGCACCCCAAGGTTTGCACAGAAATCCTAAAGTGAACTGGAAAGGTCACATAGCATGATTGTGAAAGAAGGTCGACGGGGAGTCCACTGCTGAGAGCAGAGCTCCACAAGGACTAGGAGTTCATGGAGAATTAGAGAGGGTTGGGAGGGGAAACTGGGGAAATCCGTGGAAAAGCTTCTGAGGGTGGCTGCTGAGGGGACAGGATGAACTGATTCCCAAAGTATTAAGCTTCAAGGTCTCATCTGAAGATCTTAGGGTTCCCCTGATTGGGTGGGTGTGGAGAGCATGTTAATCTTCCTGGACACTTTGGGGGAGGGCTGTGTTTGCAATAACATATCCTGCGGTATTCTTCCCATAATTCCAGGTGGGCGTTTCTAGGAAGCGTGAACAGAAGGAGGAAGCAGCCCAATAACCACACTCAGGAATGAATGCTGGAGCATTTGCAGTCCTACTGTTGAGGGGTTCCAATAAAGGAACAGCCTTAATTTAGAGGTGTCTCTATTCAGTTATAATCTGACTGCTAGGACCTAAAAGTGATTCTTTGATGGCAGTCCTGAGTACACATTTCAGTGCATTTTTAAAGGTAGAAATCCATGTATCACCTGTCTAGGATTCTAGCGAGTGTGGATAGACACAGGAAGCAAAGTTAATGGATTAATTGTAACTTCAAGACACCTAACATGCATTTCAATGTACATTCCTAATCATAAAAGAACCAATATCAAAATTGATCATATAATATCCTTGTTACTACAACAAGATAATCAAAAGAAAAAAACCAAGATTATCTTACCAAAATTGAGCATAATACCCTGGTTATCATGACAAGATTTACTACACCATTCAGACTACAACATCAAAGGGAACAATATGAAAAATAATCAAAATATATTGAATAGTCAAAACTAATTGTAGTGCCTTCAACCTGGGAACAGGGGAGTACGTTCTAAAATTAATCACCATCAGAGACGGTCCCATAAGGGGAAGGTCAACAGGCAGGTCAACCTTCTAAGGGATGGAGAAACAGGCAGTTTACTTAGCACAAAAATGGAGTTTCTTTTGCTAGTCTGCCTCATTCCAAGCAGTTTGCATCAGTGAAAAGCAGCAGATGGGACTGGAGACTGCCCCTTCCCCAATATTTGCAAGAGAAAAGTGGAGAGTGAGCTCAAGACCCTGGTTTCCTCTGTCCCCTATCCCTGTCAACTCTAGAGCCATTGGACAGTACCACCTCTTTTGGTGATAACTGTCTTGGGCCAATGGTAGGAAGAGTTCTTTGCTCGTTTCTGCCCTCTTTAAACATTGAGCAGTCCTAATTGTTTTGTCTGGTGACCACTCCTACTCTGATGCTGAGGACGTCTTAAAAGCAATGTGTGGGTGTGTCAAGGGGTGTTGGTGTTACTCTGGGTAGACTAGAAAAACCAAATTCATACTCTTACGTGTCAAAGAGTATGTAAAAGAGAAATTGAATACAGAGAAAACCTCTGAGCCCAGTCCAGATCAAGTCCTTAAGTCTGATGTTAGCCCATATATCTGATACCAGTCTATAAATCCCTCTTCAGAATCAAGAAAACAGCCGATGATGCTGATTGCAGGAAGATCACAGGCCAAGTGGGTGGGGGAGGTCTTGTAGATGCAGTGTTGGCAGGGGTCTCCATGTAGCCCTTTGACCTCCAGGGTTCTAGCGTAGCACCATGTATGTTCTCAATGGGCATGTCTCACAGGGAGTATGTGTCCCACCTCCAGCGAGCTACTTAGTTCCTTAGTGCCTCCAAATGAGGTCATCAAATTGTGTCCTGATTTACAGGCTGAACTTCACCCCTTCACTCTTAAGTCTCAAATTAACAACAGATTATTAATGTAACTACTGCAGGGCGAGTGTGGGGCGTAATTTATCGGAAATACAGAACCATTATAGAGGCAAAGAACAGTGTGAAGGGGTGTGTGGCAGGCCCCAAGTAATGCTGTCAAAGTCTCCACCTAGAAGTTTTTTATTTTTAGTTTTTGCAACTGAAATCTCTGTGGCATTTTTCTTTTTTCACCTAGAAGTTTTTGGGGGACATGGTGCTTACCTACCTTATGAGCAGTTACTTCAAGGGGAGAGATTAACTTAAAAGAACTTGGAGGGGAAGGGGCTTTTCCAGTAGGGGTGAAAATATGGTAAATCTGGTGTTTGCAGCACTGCTCTTCCAAGATGTGTGGAGGTTGTTGGCGGTCAATTAGCCAAGTAGCTGTCTTCCACCTTTCCTGGCATAAAAAAGTGAGTGCTTCCAGTGCTTCATAAACTTGTATGGAAACATATGAACATTTCCATTGGTAGTCCATCAATTCCTGGAGTCAGGTGTTTGACTGCCTTCAGGGCAGCTTGCAATTATTCCTTGAATACTCTTGGTAGTTGCTCATATACAACCTTCTGAAATGGAATATTGACTAGTTCTTTTTTGGAACAGTGACAGTTTCCATCTTTAGATGCGTCTTGCATCATTCAATATTCTAGATATAAGACATTTATCTCACACGATATATGGCTTGAGGTATATGCAGTCAGGAGGAGGTCAGACCAAACTCAAGGAGAGTACTTGTTAATCCAAAGTAACAAAAGGGGAAAGGGGGTGGGCAATAGTGAGAGGATGACATTGGTTGTGTGGGGGTAGCGGGGTACTAACTCATCCAGGGGGAAATAGTATTGGTTATGTCTCCAGTGTTTACACATACCCCACCACGGCGCACCAAACTGTGAGGGCAATGTAAGCATGAGGACGAATGTATTGAAAGATTGGGTTAGAGGGTTGGCCCCAACCAGAGCCCAAATGGATGCCCCCCGCCTTCCCGAACTAGAAGAATGTGCAAGAGACAACACTAAAGCTACAGGTTGGGGTGTGGGCCTTGCATATCATGCCCACATTAGAGCAAACCAAGAATTTTAAAGGAATGGTCGATCTAGATCCCATATTAACACACTAAGTACACATGACGATGACCCTGCATGAAACTGTTAAGTCACAGAGAGGAGTGGAGGGCCAACAACAGCTCATGACCTATGTCGCCTTACTGGAGCATGCTCGTACAGGGCAATACTACAGACAGGATGGGGAGATAGTACAGTCTGCACACCCTTCCTTACTCCGCACCAACTGCCCCACACTTTGCACAGCGGGGCAAATCAAGAAGGGAACATAACAGATCAGCAAGTGAAGGAAAGCCAATCCACAAATCCCCTAATGAGCTCGCAAAGTAGACTTCAGGCTACGAGTGTGTGGGAGGGGGAAGTCCAGCCCCCAACAACTTAATCTCAGGTTCAGTAGGGGCAATTATATGGTCAAAATATATAGATCATAATTAAGACATAACAAATAAGGGGAGACAGAAGAGAGATTGAAATAATGGAGTCAAGGAGCAGATGAAGGGGCAGGAGGAGAGAGTGGAGCACAGCCTGGCCCACCAGGCCATGCTGATGATGATCCTGAGTAGAGCAGCCAGTCCACAGAGAGAACAACATGGCTGGCCCTACTATGAGACATGATGCCCCTCAGTGACTAAGGGCGATACGGGACAGCACCGGAGACACAGTGTGGGAATTGCACCTGACCTGATCCCACCACACCGAGGCAAATCACTGGGGGAGTGCAGCAGAACAGCAACGGAATGGAGTGGCAAGGTCCCCAGGGAATGCTGAAAGTGGACTTTAGGGCCAGGGCGTGGTGCCCCAACAGACTGGACTGGAAAGCGCTCCTAAGGGCCAGCAAACGATCCCTGAACTAACTACAAGCTTTTCTCTTGTGAACTGTTTTGTTCTGTTCTTTGTCAGTGGTTTGTTTTTGTTGTTTTGTTGTCTGGTTGTATACTGTTGCTTTGTTTTCCTCTGTCTTGTTTTCGTGCATGTTAGTGACTCCACAGGTCTGTCTGAATAGGACAGGCTGGATGAACTATCTGGAGGAAAAACAACGGGACCGACAGTTCCGGGGGGACTTGGGGTGGGGGGGTAGGGGGGTAAGGAAGTGGTGTTAACAAACCCAGGTGCTAACAAACAAGGGGAAAACACGGGACCCCAAATGGTAGAGAAGGGGGAGTGGCAGGCATGGTGGGAAATGATCAAGGGTAAGGTTGCTTAGAGAAGAGGTATACTCTAGCCCAGGTGGCAATGAAGCATGGTAGTAGGGCAGGAGGAAAGTCAAGGGAGATGGAGGAAAGAGCTAGGAGTCGAAGGGCATTCATGGAGGTCTAGACAAAGACATGTACATGCAAATATATATAGGAGGTTGGGGAAATAGATCTATGTGTCTATATTTATAGGTCAAGTATTAAGGTGGCAGAAGGACCTTGGGCCTCTACTCAAACACTCCCTCAATGCATGAATACCTTCTTTTATTAAATTGGAACTCTATGATGCTCACTCTCCCGACACAACGGCTGGAGCCAAAGTGGGTGAACAAGTAAATGCGGTGTAGAAAGCTGATGGTGCCCGGCTATCAAAAGAGATAGTGACTGGGGTCTTAAAGGCTTGAAGATAAACAAGCGGCCATCTAGCTCAGAAGCAACAAAGTCCACATGGAAGAACACACCAGCCTGTGTGATCGAGTGGTCCCAAAGGGATCAGTTACCAGGCATCACAGAACAAAAAATCATATCATTGACTGCACACCTCCATGATAGGATCGCTGAAGACAAATGGGTGCATAAGCAAATGTGGCGAAGAAAGCTGATGGTGCCCGGCTATCAAAAGAGATAGTGTCTGGGGTCTTAAAGGCTTGAAGGTGAACAAGCGGCCATCTAGCTCAGAAGCAAAAAAGCCCACATGGAAGAAGCACACCGGCCAGTGCGATCACGAGGTGCCAAGGGACTAGGTATAAGGCATCATGCAAAAAAAACGATATAAGTGTGTGTATATATGTGTATATGTATATATATACCATATTAAATGAAGGGGGAAGTGTAGAGTGGAGACCCAAGGCCCAAGTGTCGGCCAATGGAGATCCCCTCATAGAGGCATTTAGGAGAGGAGATGGGTTAATTAGGGTGCGAGGTAGTACCGATGAAGAACACAGCTTTCCCCCAGATCCTGGATGCTTCCTCCCCCCAACTACCATGATCCGAATTCTACCTTGCAGGACTGGATAGGGCAGAGGCTGTACACTGGTACATATGAGGGCTGGAGGTACAAGGAATCCAGGGTGGATGATACCTTCAGGACCAAGGGTGTGAGGGGCGATGCTGAGAGAGTGGAGGGTGAGTGGGTTAGAAGGGGGGAACTGATTACAAGGATCCACATGTGACCTCTTCCCTGGGAGAGGGACAGCAGAGAAGGGGGGAAGGGAGATTCCAGATAGGGCAAGATATGACAAAATAACGAGGTATAAATTACCAAGGGCACATGAGGGAGGGGGGAAAGGGGAGGGAGGGGAAAAAAAGAGGACCTGATGCAAGGGGCTTAAGTGGAGAGCAAATGCTTTGAGAATGATTGGGGCAGGGAATGTATGGATGTGCTTTATCCAATTGATGTATGTATATGTATGGATTGTGATAAGAGTTGTATGGGTCCCTAATAAAATGTAAAAAAAAAGAGGAGAAAAAAATAATTAGGGCAGGGACTGTACAGATGTGCTTTATACAATTGATGTATGTATATGTATGAACTGTGATAAGAATTGTATGAGCCCCTAATAAATTGTTAAAATTTAAAAAAAAAAAAGAAATAATGGAGTCAGTCACATTTCAGGGTAGCATGCTCACCTCAGCCCCACCTGGTGGTCCACATCGAGAAGGGAGACCAGAGGACAAGAGAGTGGAGGGTGGGATGACAAGGGGAAAGAACAGGGAGGGAGGACCAGGGGGTGAGGAAGGAGGAGTAGAGAAGGAGAGGGAGAGACTTTATTGCTAACCCAATGATGAGAGCATTATAGAATTTTCTTGCAGGACGATTGAACTACCTTGAAGACCTTGAGCCACATTACAGAAAGCAACATAAGAAACTCCATTATCAAGAAGAAATACAGTGACATTCAGGCTTAACCCAAAATTGGACCATTGCCAAGAATCAACACATGGTCAGGAGAGCCACCCCTAAAAGTGTGGGGACACCTGATAAGACTAGCTTGGACTTGGCTGACATCAAAGAGCCAGCCAAGTTGCCTATTTCAACCCAGGTAGAGACACGGGCTTTTCAGAGAGCTAGGAACCAAGGAGACATCAACTCCTGCTCTCTGCAACTCTACCCATGGTGAGTACACCGATGAAGGCAATGCTTACTGGAACTCTGATGCTGGACTATGATGTGTGTTGTGTGCTGCCCTTATACTCATACTTGCCCTGATATTCTTATACTTAGTAGTTTGAGTTAATTTTAAGATTATTAGGTTGTTTGGTATGTGTTTGCAGTAAATAAACAGAGCACTCGAAAATGGCTAAGAGCGTTAAGTAATTATTGATTGTGCCGCTCATGACACAATGGCGTAGTCGGCAGGATCCTAACCTTGTGATTCGAACCTAGCAATCAAGCCTCACCGGGCCGAGACTCACGGGACGTGACCCACCGAGGGAAGGGGCCTCTGAGACTGCAAGGTCGCTGGTGGCTACGTTCCATCCATAAGACAACTGATTCCAGTGGCACCCAACCCGGGGAGCGATGCCCAAGCTGAGCTGTAGTCACCCCAGGCACAGAGGACCAGCAAACTCATATGGGAACATCGAGTCCGAGAAATCGGCGCCGCTGGCGGGGGTTATTCGCCAACTCTAGTACTAAGAGGAGCTGGAAATAACTGCCTTTCCCCGAAAGGGGGCGACGATGAGGTCAGTTTCTCATGCCTGTGTGTGTGGACCCGGTCAATGAGGTATAAATTTGAAGCAAAAATCCATTACTACCAGCACACTATTAGGCCAATGCCACCAAACAATCTAATACTATTATATCACTTTTTGAGGAAATTACAGAAGTGGTTGTGGATTCAAAATCTGCACAACTATGATTTCCATGTTTAAAAAGGATAAACCTCAGGACCTGCCTCTTAGCATCCCATGGGGTGAAGTGAAGCAAGCACTTAAGGATAAGAGAGCTTACAAACCTAGATCTTTGAAAATAGACTTTGGAACCCCTAAGAATGTCAAACCGATAATTGAAAGAGTTGAACCTAAGGAAGTGACATCCATTTTACTACAGGCATGTGACAATTGCACAGTGACTTACAAAAAAAAAGGCAAGAACCTAGTCACCCAGCACTTTCAAAAACTGAGCCTAGGTGATAACAGCCCATTTAAAGACTCAAGCCCTGTAGACACTAAAGAATATAGCCCAAGTACTGTCACAAAAGTGAAGAAAACCTAGCCCGCTGGGGAAATCCAACCAGACAGGAAGAGAGGCTAACAGAAGTGTCAGAATATGCCAGACATGAGTATGTCAATAAGAGACCGAACTTAAAAAAAAAAAGCAAAAAAAAAGAGACCGAACTTAGCTCAGAAAGGAAAAACATAGACCGCCTAGTTACTCTTTGGGACAAAGCAGCAAGCACAAAACAACTTGCTGGAAGAGAGATATTGAATATTATTTCTATTTGTGAGAGTCATGAGGTACAAGTCACTTTGAGGAGTTATTGGGAAATTGACCCACAGGACCTGGGTTCCCTATGGTCCTGGGCGAGCCTGGCCTACCGCACAGTAGAGCCCTACATAGATGTCACGGTATACCGAGAAATTAAGGTGGCATACTCCCAAAGAAAGGACACAGGTTTTAAGAAAACTAGCCCTGCTTAAAATGATGTATGAAAATACTATAGAAACTCCCACAGCACCCCTGCTAATTAAGGCATTAAATGGAATTTTCTCACAGGTGCACCTGAGAACTTAAAATTAATCTATGCTTCTGCCTTGCAAGGATGCAGAACAGTGGGAGAAATGATGCAAGTGTTGCAGCTACAAAAAGACCTATGTCTAGAACAGCTGACACGCTCATTTTGGGCACAAAGGACAAACCCACCGGTGGGAATTCAGAGGGGTGGTCCTAAGAAAACTCCACAATTTAAGCCCATATATAATACACAGCCACCTGGGACCTGCAATCATTGTAGGAGGCTTCCACCTCCAAAAAACGAGGGAGGCCCCCGGGGAAGCCTTGAGGAAACAAGGGACCAAAGGTGGATGGATTCAAGCTTCTGAACAGGCCAATCGGCACCCTGGAGATCCAGAATCCCAAACCGTCAAGGCTACAAGTCAAACAAACGAGCAACCAAGGAGATACAGTGGACTTTACGGGATAACAAAATCTACCCAAGAAACAAACCTTGCATAAATTGGGTGTTCCACGATAATAGACCATACATAAACTAATATGATAGGGGGGAAATATTTGGATAAATTTCTTGACATGGACTCTCAAATTAGTACACTAAATAGGAGCGTTAAGGGAAACGAACTGGTAGATATCAGAGGAATTACAGGAAATGTGTTTGTGATGTAACAGATATGACTTGGAGACTATATAACAAAGACATTAAAGGACAAATAGCTGGAAGTATAGGATTACCAAATAGTGTAGGAATGGATATTATACCCAAAATATTTTCAGAATGGATTAAAATCAAAAGGATTTGGCAAGATACAATCATGTTAAGTGAAGCCAAAACCACACCTATTATAATCCCAAAGCCCCAAGGCTTAGCCTAGGTCAAACAATACCCATTAGAAAGGGGCCACAGCAAGATCACACACACAAAAGGAACAAGAAAAAGAAGGAATATTGAAACAACATACTACATTAAAATATAATTCTCCCATTTGGCCAGTTAAGAAACCAAACTGGCAGGACAGGCAATATAGACTAACCATAGATTACAGGCAATTGAGTGAGAAATCACCTAAATTTATAAGTAATATTCCTGATTCATTGGAAATTATAAATTTATTATCAGCTGTAAAGAATAAATATTATGCAGCCATAGACATGTCTGATATGTTCTTATCCATACCCCTAGCAGAGTAATGCCAGGAATACATTACCTTTACTTGGGAAGGCAAATAATACAGATTTTTAAGATTATCACAGGAATATCAACATGCCGGCAGTAGCCCATACGACACTAGCCTCCCACATGCCCAAAGTAAGAAATGACTCAAAATTTCACTATATAGATGACATATTACTAACCAACGAACACTTAGAAGACCTAAAGGAAAATCTAACGCAGTTAACACTAAGAAATAAAGGATGGACAATAAAATACAAGTGAGAAGTTTTTAGGTATTGAATGGAGCAGCACGGGACACAAGGTACCTGACAAAATTTTAGAAGATCTGGACCACTATACCTGAACCAAAGAACAAAAAAGATGCCCAAAAATTAATAGGAATATTTGGATGTTGGAAAACACACATCCCCTTTCTACAATGGCTATTGAGATCAATGTATAAAGTCAGAAGAAGTGAGGATTTTTTTTAACAATTTATTAGGGGCTCATACAACTCTTATCACAGTCCATACATATACATACATCAATTGTATAAAGCACATCTGTACATTCTTTGCCCTAATCATTTTTTCTCCTCTTTTCTTTTTTTACATTTTATTAGGGACTCACAACTCTTATCACAACCCATACATTCCCTGCCCCAATCATTCTCAAAGCATTTGCTCTCCACTTAAGCCCTTTGCATCAGGTCCTCTTTTTTTCCCCTCCCTCCCCTGAAGTGAGGATTTTCATTGGGAAACAGAACAAAGAGGCTTTGAAACAAATAAAGCAATACATTAGAACTCATCAAATTTAGAAAAGCCATGGGGACAAGACAAATTAAGGACAGGTATCATAATGTGCCAAATGGGGGGTATTCAAAAAGTCAACTGGAGATGCAAATTATAAACCGTGTGGATTTTATACCTAGAGATTCCCATGTTCTATAACAAGATATAATTTACCAGAACAAGTCATATGGTCCTCCTACACAGCCACCCAACAGGCTGAAGCAAGGATCAAAGATCGGGAATGGGTGCATGGGACACACATACCCATTGCAAAAACAATTAGCCTTACCCCTGAACACATGAAAGGCGTTAGTCTGGATCCAAACAGATCTCTTTGGGATGGTATCTCCAACAGCTCCCTATTAAGAACACAGGAACTCCAAGTATGATCCTCAAAACCTTGGCAGAGTTCCAAGTAGAGCCCTCTATTAAAGACATAGGAGAACCAGAATATCCCAGTCCAAACACTGGGCAATGGGGTCCTGAGTTTGTTCCCAAACTCACAAATTCTTGGTACACGGACTGATCCTCCATCATGTGAAATCACGAGACACTATGGAGGAGGCAGCAGTGATGAGGGTGAAGGCAACAAACTCCTAACCAGAAAGGGTAAGATTAAATCAGCAAAACATGCTGAACTAATAGCAGTGCAATTGGCAATAACACCAAGCATAAAAGAAAATCAAAGTGTGATCCATTTGTTTTCAGACTCTCAAGCAGTCGCTAATGACATTGCCCTTTGGTCCAGAAAATGGGCCGTTAGAGATTTCAAAATCAACGGCCAAGAAATTTGGGAAGAATTATATGTGTTAAAGGATAGAATAATCATTAAAAGCACATATATCTGCACATCAGTAAAAAGGAAAATAGGTGGATGAGTGGAATAATAAGGCAGATCAGGCATAAAAAATCTCAGTGGTTACAAGAGGCAAGATACATACTCCAAAGATGAGCCCTGAGAACTAATTAATGAGAGAGAATACATGACACCAGAAACAGAAAGTGACACCCTTAGAAGAAAGAGGCACCATTAGGGGAATCCCAGATTGATATATTAAGCATTCACGAAGTCTTGGAACAGGCAGGGACACATGCAGTATATAGTTGGATAATAGAAAGTTAAGGGTCACTTGGCACTAAGTAAAGGGAGCTATAAGTAAATGCCCTACATGTAAAGGTAAAATATCTAAATCAGCTAGAAGAGAGGGACGTGTAAGAGACAAGATTTAATCACTGCTTACAGATAGACTACAAAGGGTCACTTACATTTTTAGAAAATCACTATATTTGTGTACTCATAGACAAATTTACCTCTTCAGTAATGTTAAACCCAGGGAAACACCCTGACACACACATGACAAAGAGATCATTAGATCACTGGTATGCTGCTTATGGACCATGGGTGAGTGGATTATCTGACCAGGGCTCCCATTTTAAAAATAAAATAATAGAATGGACAATGAATTGGGATATATAATGGACTTACCACTTGACATATAATCCACAAGTGGCAGGCCTTGTAGAAAGGATTACTGGCTTGATAAAAGAAAAATTAAAAATTCAGAAAATCAAGAATAAGGGACACCTGTGTGATCTCGTGGGCAGAAGCATCAATGCTTCCCCCAGAACTGATAGGCCTTCATCCGTAGATGAAATGTTCACCAAACCACAGGATATTTCACTATCATTTACAGAAATTAAAAGTATACCCTACAAGGTCTGGATATTGAATAGAAATAATGTTATAAAGGATGAAATTATAGCCCAAAGTGATAATGACACGGTATGGACTATAACTTTTAAGGGAAACCTAAATTTATATGGAAGTAGGTCTACCCTAGAGAGTTAATATACCTTTCCTCTCTTGCAGGGACTTCCACAGAGTGCTTCATGACATATAACTTATACTTATTCCCATTGTAATACCGATGGTTTTTGGCCTGGCCTACTGAGAATTTTGGCACTCAGACTTTGTAGTGCTCATAGTCCTATTACTTTGCTGTGTACTTGCTGAGGTGTGTCATCCTCCCCCTGGGGATCCTACTTGGCACTCCTTTTGGTCCTGCTGTTCACCGGGCACTACAATTTTTCACAGCTGACAGTGCCCAAGCACAACCACTCCTGACTGTCGCCCTATTACCAAGTATATCATTTGCATCATAGATACCTGGCTGGAATCTTCAAGTTAAGACCTTTGAACGATGTCCGATCCTGGATTCGTGTAGCCACCAATTTGAGAGCCAGGATTCCCTGGAAACCAGCATCAACTTGGAAAGCTTCGAAACTCACCTTCTCCAGGAACTGGACCAATCGTTACATGATATACAGCTTCTAGCCACAATATCTACTAGTGACTCTTTTCTTTGCCGTGTGGCTGACCAGACAAAATTCAGTAGAACTTTAGGATATATCCAATCATATCATTTGCTCACGTGGCGCTAAACTATATCTCCAAAAAATTAAACAACTAACCCAGGAGCAAACCCACCAAGAAGAACACGATGATGGCTCTTCCACACCTCCCAAGCTTGCTGACTTGGACATTGATGACCTCCTGTCTCCCATTGATGCTGATGAACTTTTATGTTCCATCAAACTTGATGATCTTTTACACTTTATGAATCTGGGATGACTCAGAAGGACCAGAGCCCAGCCCCAAAAGACAAAGTATATAAATCACCCATGGGAATAGTAATGTCATTTGAAAACTTTAAAGATCCCAGTGAAATGAAGGTAACGGATGACGATATTTTATCTAAGACTTTAGCTACTATGGATACTGATTGGAACACTGAGGATATTGACCATCGGCAGTCATGTACGTGGTCCATGTGGAAAGAATGGTGTCACCGCGTGCTGTGAAGATATAAAGTACATATGTACTGTAATGTCCCAATTTATAAAAGTTTCTCCACACTGGACTGCCAAGTGGGCCTCAATAAATGTAGCTTACCACATTTCTTAGAACATGTTCAGAAGTTTTACCAAGAAATGCCCAGCTTATGTGCCCCACATCTCTCATATTCACTGTTTAACAACAGCTATGTAAAATTTGAAGTTTCCCCGGACACCTGCTTAGATTTCATCCACAAAACATCCTTAGGACTCTTTAACAGGTACCATTTGTTTTGGTCCACTTATATGCCTAAAATGTTAAACATGGACATTAAAGAAGGGGCAGAACATGAGAGCATCTCTCCAACAACCATGGATACGGAAGGAGGAGATGAGGTAACTGAAGAGAGCACCACCACACCATGTGCTACCACTGAGTTTGAAATACCTGATCCCAAACCTCACTTTGGCTTTGAAAAAGTACCTATGCCCTGGGGATATTTTGAGGATTATACAATTATTTACAGACACATAAAAGTCACCACCTTTAAATTGACTGAGTTCCCCAACTTCTACACCTTTCAAAACTTTGCATCCACGGTGACACACGTCCCACTTTGAAAAGGGATGATACATTTACATCTGAAGACTATTATAAGGAGGATCTATACTATAATTGGACCACTGAAATTGTACCTCACATGATTATTCACAAAGTCTCAGACCATAGCACCCATGAAATCTCTCAAACTTTTTACACCCCCCCTCCAGGCATATATACATGTGCTAACCTCAGCCACATCTGTACTGGCGCCCTCATCGATAAAAGAGTATTTAATATCACTGTTAGTAAAGGTGGAGGGACGCAGCCCCGGGACAAATTGCAAGTCTATAAAGTCAAAATATGTGCAGAAATAAATACTAAAATAAAATTTAAGCTGATGGATATGTATTATAATGATTGTCAATGGTTTTCGCAAACACCCCCTTTGCCTAGAAATTGGAAAACCCCGGGGTATCCTGTAGAGATAATTACTAGATATATAGCATATGGTGATCTAGATAACTAGGAAGAAAAATGGAACAAAAATTATACCTGGGGACCGGATAATACATTAACTGGATCAAATACACAAATACTAGCAGATACAACCACGACTGGGGATCAGTTTTATGTTCTGACTGATGAAGAGAGGGAGAATATAAAAGATAAAATTCAGGTATTCAATATAAAGGATGAGGCTGGAAGACCCTCATTTTTTGTAGGCTTAGTAAATGTGGATTCCAAATTACCAGCCAATTATTGCTGGAATAGTATAACAAGGGATGTGCCTCTAGTAAGCAGGACCACAACTGGACCTGTATATATGGAGCAACCTTTGAGGAAAGTCATGCCACCCCTCTCGTATTAAACAGCAAGTTTGTATCTACCTATGGGAAAAACCCAAACTTACCTGGTCGTGCTAAAGATCCCAAGATTGACTTATGTTGGTCCTAGATCCAAATTAAAACACCAAACATATGCATGCTGGAATGATTGGAGGTTTAAAACCAATTTTAAAAGACTTAAGATTAATGATCATATAAATATTCCATTGTTGTATGGTGAATGGATGCATGAAATCTGGACAATTAAGAATACTAGACTTGGAGAAAGGGAACTGATATTACCCATCTAGATTGTGCAGATTTCGTGGGACAAATGCTATGTATCCAGCAACAGCATTGGACCATGCAGAATTTGTAGAGTCTGTTTCAATCAGACTCATTGCCTTATAACAGAACATACAGAAACGAATGGACTACTGGTAATACAAACCTACCGCCATTCGCTTCAACAGCACCGGGCTTCCCTGCCTACCTTTGACTAGCCAAAGGTGATTTATGTTAAACCTGAGTAGCTTACAATTCAATATGCATTCAAAATTGAGGATTTCAAACTAAAAAATATTATATTCCGATGTTGATAATGTCCAACTTCCTGAAATCCCCAGACAATCACTACTACCAAGGGGATCTAGAAAGCTCCTATCTCTAGGCATGCTTGCAGGGGCAATTTTTGGCATTGCAGATTTAACATGGGATGCTTTCCAAGAGGCAGAAATCTAAGATATAAAAATTTAAGCTGACCAATCTGGAACACATAAGAGACGGCATTTTAAATTTACAGAAGACCCTACATGATTTCTCTGGACTGCTTATCTCTTCCCTTGAAAAAGCCAAAAAGGCTGTTGCTAATCTTGAACAAGAATTTAGTTACATTCAACCTTCCCCCAAAAGACAGGTGAGCTCAATGAAACACTTTCCAATGCCATCAAATCCTTTAAGGTGAAATCCAGATGTGAGTACTTGCAGCAACAACTGACTGCCTCCTGGAACGATATTAGAAAGTTGGTTATTTTTAAAACCAGATTCTCCACTAAAGGTAACGTGAAGGTGAAATTGGACATCACCCAACCCAGTGGATGTGACTCAGTACATACCTGTACTATTAAAGTGCTTGCCCTATATAGTTTCTAAGCTAAACCCATACTTTATAAATTTGGGCGTGACTGGTTCTCATAAACAACATTCTCTGGTAATAACAGCCTATAGAACTGATAAATCACGGGGAATCCAAAATCTAGGATACTTCCAATGGCTTTGTTGTAACACTGAGTTTATGTACTATGATCATGTCACAAAAAACAATACATTTCTCTATTGCATAGACAGTTGCCTATTGTTGAATAAAGTCATTAACATTACAAGGGATACTTCTCACATGGACACCATATGTTTTATCAGAGCACATCATTCCAAATATTGATGATGCACCTTTTGAAGACATCATAGACCCACATGTCCTAGAAACTGATCAAGAACTAGCCCTAAACCACTTACAAAATAAAACTGATCATTTAGTTAAACATATTGCCAAAGATCTCAAAGAAGCTAAAATCCTAAATCATATTTGTGGAACTAGATACTTTTTAGATGTCACTCCACAACTGTCTGACTGTGACTGGGTGACAGCCTGGAAGAAGTTTTTCCCGCATAAATATATCTGTAAGGGTAATGTTGGCAGCTTGTTTAGAGCTCTGCTTATTCAAAGTAAGTTTTTGGAATCTTAATTTTGGTCATTGGATGTTCATTTCTTTTATTAATATATTTGGTATGATATGTTTTCTCATTTTACTTGTATTCTTGGGTAAACAATGTTAAGAGGTTTTAGTTCCCAGAAGCGTTCTTAACGTTTGCGCTCCCTGGAACCAGGGGTTGGATATGATGAGAGCATTATAGAACTTCCTTGCAAGACAGCTGAACTGCCTCACAAAATGATTGAACTATTTTGCAAGACGTTGAGCCACATTACAAAAAGCAACACAAGAAACTCCATTCTCAAGAAGAAATAAAGCGACACTCAGGCCTAACCCAAAATTGGACCATTGCCAAGTATCAACAGATGGTCAGAAGAGCCACCCCCAAAAGTTTGGGGGACCCTAATAAGACTTGGCTGGACTTGACTGATGTCAAAGAGCCATCCAAGTTCCCTATTTAAACCCAAGTGGAGACACAGCCTTTTCAGCGAGCTAGGAATCAAGGATACATCAACTCCTGCTCACTCCACCTCTACCCAGGGTGAGTACATCAATGAAGGCAGTGCTTATTGGGACTCTGATGCTGGACGATGATGTGTGTTGTGTGCTGCTATTATACTCATACTTGCCCTGATATTCTTACACTTAGTAGTTTGAGGTAATTTTAAAATTATTAGACTGTTTGGGGTGTGTTTACAGTGAATAAACCAAGCATGTCTAAAAGTGTTAAGTAATTATTGAGCACCCTGCTCATGACACCCAAGCTTATATATCTTTGGGGGGGTGTGCAAGCCTCCTAATTAAAGGTGAAAACATGTGACAGGAAGTGATTGCATTATAGGTACTACAGTAAGGAGGGGGGTGACGATCTATGGGTACACATGCTATAGGAAGAGGAGGGAATAAGGGTATACATGTGACAAGATGGGCAGACCTTAGATTCATGATGGCGGCCTAACCTAGATTTCCCTATAGTTGGAAACATTATTTAGCCTAAGCTTTTAGGGTAAGCAATCCACTGACCATAACAGCAGGGAATAAGCCCTATATATTGTGGAAGAAACACAACGGTTTCTGCTTGCTCTGGATGCCTAGAGTCTTCAGGGAGATAATTTGACAATCATTTACCATAGGTTGTGAGCAGTGTCCTAAATCTAACATATATTTGGGGGAAACGACTTGGGGAAAATATTTCTGTTTCCGACATAGGAGGACAGCTCCTTGAATTTCCCCAGGATCAGTGGTGGGATAGTCATAATAAAGGTCAGCAGACAGATCTGGAATTATGTACATTTTTCTCTTGTCTTTTTTCAATCATTTGTTTTCTTTTTGTTTGCTCTATGCCATCATAGGTTTGCTACTAACATGAGACAGGCATGGGAAGCAAGCTCAAGGAGAAAGCAACAGAACCAAAGGTCCCAGAGGGACTTGGTGGGAGAAGTGGGTGGGGGAAGGGTGCGGTGAGAAAACAATGTCATAGACAGAGGAACACCTAGGGAATTAAAATCAACAACAAGAAGTATATAGGGATCCTGGGGTGTTGGAACAACAGCAATATAGCTGAGAGGAAGTACTATGAGACAGAAGTAGGGCAATCGTGAAGGTAAAAGGAAACAGGAATGATCTAGGAAGCAAAGTTATGGAAAGAGGTATAAGCATAGGTGCATCCATGTGTAAATACATTAACCCATAAAAATAGAGGTATTAACACAGCTTTCCCCCAGATCCTGGATGCTTCCTCCCCCTAACTACCATGATCCGAATTCTACCTTACAGGACTGGATAGGGCAGAGGTTGTACACTGATGCATATAAGCAAATGCTTTGAGAATGATTGGGGCAGGGAATGTGCGGGTGTGCTTTATACAATTGATGTATGTATATGTATGGATTGTGATAAGAGTTGTATGAGCCCCTAATAAAATGTTTTTAAAAATAGAGGTATTGGCCTATGTGCATGTATTTGTATGGCAATACACTGAGGTGGAACATAGACTTTGAGGCCCTGCTCATACCCTCTCAATACAAGAACGATTTGTTCTAACTCACTCTGTGATGCCCAGTCTCCCAGTACAATCACTGAAGACAAAATGGGTGCATAAGCAAATGTGATGAAGATAGTGGATGGTGCCCGGCTATAAAAAGATAGTGTGTGGGGCCTTAAAGGCTTGACGTGAAACAAGTGGCCATCCAGCAGAAAAACAAGCCCACATGGAAGAAAGACACCAGACTGTGTGATCATGAGGTGACATCGGTACCGGGTAACTGACATAAGAAGATCCATTAAAAAAAACATGAAAAAACATATTGAGAATGAGGGGGGTGGGAGCAGAGACCCAAAGTCCATCAGTAGACAATGGTGTCACAGGGAAGGGATGAGTCAAAGGGTGCAGTAAAGCACCAATGAAATACAATATTCCTCTGGTTCCTTGAAGCTTCCTCACCCCCACCCCACCCACTATCACACTATCATGACCCCAGTGCTGCTTCTCACTTCAAACTAGACTGGAACATGTACACAGGTAGAGATAGAGCTCATGACACATGCAACCCAGGAGCAGGAATGGGAATAGCAGAAGGATAGGGAGAAGTGGGGGGGAGGGGGAACCGATCATTATGATGAAAACGCAACCACACACCCACACACCCCTCCCTTCAGGGGGAAGAACAACAGAAACCATGGGGGGAAGGGAGACATTGGTCAGTGTGAGATAGGAAAATATAATGAAGGGGTCAAGGGGTGGAGGGAGGGAGAAAAGCTGATACCAGGGGATCAATATAAAGCAATTGTCTAGAAAAGACTGAGGGCACCAAATGTAAAAACGCCTGATACAATTAATGTATGTATTGTAATAAGAGTTTGAAGAGCCCCCAATGAAATGATCATTTAAATAAAAGGAATACCAAATATCTATATAAATATTTTATGTATAGACCCTTTCAATATTGCAACCCGGAGTCTTGATTTTTCTTCAGTTCTGTGTAAGAATGTTGAATATGTTCTTCCTTTTGGGTTTTCTAACTCTAGATCCTTGCACATTTCATAATATTGGACTGTTCTAGCTGCTCTTTGAAATTTTCTATTCAGCTGTTTGATTCATCATTTCTTCTATTTGTCTTAATTGCTCTATGATTAAGAGAAAGTTTGAGTCTCTGACCTCCACGTTTTTCTTTTCCTGTCTTTTGACCTTTTGCTTTCTTCATGAATTGTATTTTTGATGTCCTCCCCAGCTCATCAGGTCTCCTGTCATTAGTGTTCAATGCAGCAAATTTGTTCTTGAGATATTCTCAAATATCAGGTCGGATATCCTTGGGTAACATTTTCTGGACTTACTTTCATTTTCTACAATTTCAACCTGAAATTACATATGAGTAATTGATGGTCTGTTCCACAGTCAGTCCCTGGATATTTTAGATACTGATAATTGACCTTCTCCAGCCTCTTCCCACAGATTTACTCAGTTTTATTTCTCTGTATTCCATCTGGAGAGGCCCACCCATATAATTGCCCTTTGGGTTGTAAACAATCAGTGTTTGCCATTACGAAGTCATTGGTCTTGCAGAATTATATTATGTGATCTCCAGCTTGGTGTCTTAATCACCAAGACCACATTTTCCAACTACTTTGATCTTCCCCTTTTTTTCCAAATTTGCATTCAAATTGCTAATAATTATCAAGGTGTGTGTGATTACTTTCAGACTAAAGACAATTTCTGCATCGCTGGGGGGGCATGAATTTTAATAATACTTGTATTGGATTCATCAGACAGCACCGTATTTCACTATAGCTCTTGAAATGTCTTTTTCTGATGAACGCAATGCCGTTCCCTCGTGTCATTCCTAGAATAGTAAACCGTATAATTTTCTGATTCCAAATGTTCAATACCAGTACATTTCAACTCACTAACACCTATCATACCGATCTTCATATATCCCATTTCTTTCTTTTTTTTTAACAACTTCCAGTTTTCCTAGATCCATACTTCATACATTCAAAGTTCTGGTTATTTATAGTGTAAAGGTGAAACTGAGGTACACGGAGACAGACATAACTGACAGGACAAGGGAGAGCAGAAACAGAAATAGCTTTATTAGGGGGGCAGCTCCTGGATGAGGTTCCGTGACCTAAGCCAACAGGGAAGTCATCCTGCTTAGCAGCTGGGGGCGCAGGTTTTTAAAGGGGTGGTGAGGAATGTATGGCAATTATGGCAATTAGCATATGGGGTCTAGAAACTCTGAGAACTGCTTGTCTACTCCTTGCAGCTTTCTTTGAACCCAAAGTATCCGGTTTCACTGGTTATCTTATTTGGCGCCCTCTGCTGCTGAACATTGGGGTGTGCAGGGAAGCACGTGCAGGGCCCAGACCTGCTTCAGCTTAGTCCAAACAGGGCTGCCTAGTTTGGATCCAGCCCAACATTTCTAACTTCTTGATAGTGGTAATGGGTGATGTAACATGTCTTAACTACTTCCTGCTGAGATAGGGCGAAGAAGGGATTGATTATGAGTTGGAACTTTTGAGGCCCCGGCCCGTTGGCAGTGGACTTTAAGAGTCGAGAAGAAGCTGACTGAAGGTCAGGTTGGAGATATTTTTCATTTGTTCCTGCAAAAAATTTAACACACACGGAGCTAAAAGTAATGGTACACAGATTAATATCAAATGTCTTATGAGGAGCATGACAGGACTTTGAAACCACAAGGAAGAGCTAATGATGCCCCACTGATGTTTTTATTTTATTTTTTTGGCCTGTTGCGGAGCGCTTTAACATTTTAACTACTTTCGACTTATTGATGTAGAGTATGTACATTTTTGTTAGCTGTTAACAGGTTTAATGCATGACGGTTTTGAAGGGTTACCTGTACCAGGGATGTAATTTGTTGCTGTGAGGAGGAGAGAGAGTTTGAGGTGGAGTTTATGACCAGCTGGAGTTGTTTGTTAAAGTTTTATGTTTGGAGTATGCTGTGCCCTAATGGGTGAGTGTGCAGACGTATACATGTGAATGCATGAATGCAAGTGAACGAGTTTGCACCAATGAGTGTGAGTGGGATTAACAGTCTGCAAACTCCATGCAGAGAAAAGTCATCCTCATCTTGATTTGTGAAGTAACAGATTAGCTGTGGTTGGGCATTGGGCAGTGATAAGGAGAAGATGGGAGAGAGTGATTTGAATTAGTTTGGCTGCGGGCAACCTTGTCTACTCTGTCGCTTCCCCATGTTCTGGGGAGCTATCAGCTCGTTGTTCTTCACATTTCTCAGATTTTAATCTTTCTTACCATGAACACATTCACTTTTTTCATTAACTTCTCAGCAAACAGCTTTCCGTAATTTTCAAATTTCTTCATATTCTGGACAGCCAGACATTCTATAATAAGTTATCCAACTCTTTTTCTGATTATTTGCAACTTACTCTGACCTTCTGAAACTTACTGTTTCCATGTAGACTTAAACATTTACTGAAATGAAAATTGAATTATCTAAGTGTCAGCAAAGGCTTAAAGGTCTGTTGGGAGTAGCTTTTGCTGCATTGCATAAAGGCTGCTGCAACCATTCTTGGGGAGTTTAATCGTTTAGTTATAAGGGAGAATTACTGACTTTGAGTGAACAAACCATTTACATTAGGTCCCCAATTTCTTCCTTATAACTAATGTAAATGGTTTGTTCACTCAAAGTCAGTAATCTGAGGTTCTCTATGATTTGGGGGTTTATTTACAGTTAAACCCTGAGTGGTGGGGGTGGGGCACAGGTTTAAAGAGAGAGCAGTGGAATGAGATAAGTGTGTCTTGGAGGGAGAGAGAAGTTAAGGGAGTTGGGTTGTGTCTGCTTAAGAACTGTTTTAGGAAGGGCTGCAGGTAAAGGCAAATACATGCTGACAAGCTGAGTTAAGGGGGATGGTGAAAAAGGAATAGTGGAGGGGGGAATGTGGGACAAAAGTGTATAGGGGTTGGGAACTACCCGGTGTATGGGGATAACAGCTTCGTTAATGAGGTGCTGGTCCTGGACCAAGCGATAAGTACCATTTGGTTTCTTTCTGGTAAGATTGGAGTGTTGCAGGGAGAGTGGGTAGGAGTAATGAGGTTGTTAGAAAGGAGGCATTGTATGATGGGTTAACACTGGGAAGCAACGAGGTCTCTAGGGCCAGTTCTTCCTGGTCACGTGAAAAGGGGACAGAGCAGAGGTGCTGTGAGACCAAATGTAAGGTATAAGGAGGCTCCTAACTTACTTAAAGTGTGTTTTTTTTTCCTGAACAGAGGGACCGGCACGACGGGGTGGTAAGGAAGGAATGAGTAAAAGGCTAGTAGGCATGCCATCAAGATCCATGACCGATATTGAGGAAGGACTGCCTCGCCCTGAAAAGGAGGGCAGGTCAGAAAAGATAGCTTCTGTGTAAGAAGGAAATTTTCTCACCCAATACCTTCAGCAATACCCCAGGCTGGGTGAGGTTGATGGGGGTCCAGTCAGGGTCTCCTCAGTCTTCAGCCAATCCTAGCAGGGCCAATGGCAGGTCAGAAATTGGAAGGGCATTTCCCTCCCCCACGTGGAGATGCAAAAGGGCCTGTCACTTTTCCAAGGACAGTCCGACTTCCAGTGTTCACTTTGACTGCACGCCAGGCAGGGTTTGGTTGGAGCTTTAGGCCTGGGGTACTTTTGAAACTATTGTCCTTCTTTGCACTTGAAGCAGACGCCAGGTGGCAGTCTTTGTTCCCATACACCCTTGCCCCACGCTTCCCTTTTGGAACCTCAGGGGACCACTGCCTGCAGGGCTGCTACTAAGGCTTGGATTTGAAAATTTACCTTCTGCTGGAACCAGGCTTCACAGGCTGACGCTGCCTGCTCCTCACAGCTGTTAAAAACCTTAAATGCCAGCTCTTTCCTCTATTTCCATTGACTTTCCTCCTGTCCCACTATCATGCTCAGTCCCCACCTGGGTTTCAGGAACATCTCTTTGTTATATTACCCTTGATCATGCCCTACCAGGCCTCCCACACCCACCTCACCACCAATTTGGATCACTTGCTGTTCCCTTGTCCCTGGGTTTATTAACACCACTGCCTTTCTCCCCCCCCCACCTCCCCCTCTCCCATGTACCCCTCAAACTGTCATCCTGTTGGTCTCGCTTCTGGATTGTTTGTCCTGCCTATCCCATGCAGATAGACATGCAGAGACAACAATATGCACAAACACAAGAGTGAGCACAACAAAGCAGCAATAGAAAATAAAACAATAGCTACAACAACAAAAGCCAATGGGGGGATAAAAAAGGAAAGCTTATAAATAGTTGAAGGTCTATTTGTTGTCCTTTATGAGGGTTTTCCAGTTGAGTCTGATGGGGTGCCACACCCTGGCCCACAGCCTTTTTTTGTGTGTTCCCTGGGGGATTTCATTGTTATGCTCCCATTGCTGTTCTGTTGCACACCCCCAGCCTCTCACCTTGGTGTGGTGGGGTCATGACAGGCACAATTCCCCCTGTGTGTCACCAGTGTTGGCCCTATGGTGCTATGGGTCAGTGAGGAACACCATGTCTCGAGGTGGGGTCGGCCCTATGGTCCTCTCTGTATTGGCTGCTCTGAGCAGAAATATTGTCCTCAGGGCTTGGTGGACCACGATGTGATTCACTCTTTCCTCCCTCCTCCTTTGCTTCTGTGTGCCCTGATCAGACACGTCCCCATCCTTCAACTGTATCTTCAGTGTTATCCTCTGAAATGAATTCTTTTGGGGAAATAGGGGACTGTCCATGTAGTTGGGGCCGGCCCCTCAGGCCTCTCTTGGTTCTCTGCTTCGTGCCAGCGAGTTGCGTTCTTGTCTTGGAGCACTGGGTTGAAGTCTGGTCCCTCTTTCCCTGTGCATATATAAACAATACCCTCCCCTTGGGTGGGTTAGTGCCCTATACCCCCAGCTACCCATGTCTTTCTATTTTCATCCATTTCACTTGGCTACCATATGTATCCCTTGGTTTAGTCTGGCCCCTGCCATATTATGTAGACCTCACCGAGGAATATATGTATATGGTACCATCTTCCCTATGCCTCTTTTGGATTTTTTAAGCTTACCTCAGTGGACTCATCTTATTCTTGTCCTTTTTGCTTGACTTATTTCTCTTAGCATAATTTCTTCCAGTTCTTCCCATGTGGCTTGCTTCCTCATGTATAGTAAATTTCTCTTAAAATGAAAGCACAACTGCTTTTTTACTTTGGCTAAAAGGAAAAAACAAGTGCATAATAAACTATAAATTTTAGTGTATTTAGGAGTATTTAGAGCTCACTGTAAGGTTTAACTCTGTGTTTTTCATACATTTCCTATAAACTTGTCTCCAGCAGCACATATTCAGGGTTTCTGACCTGAGTATAAAGGATATATCAGGTTCACATTAACTGGCACGTTTTATTTTTTGGAGAGATTTGCAACATGAGGGAAGGCTAGAATATTTCCTAAAAATACACACTGTGAGCACAACCATTAGGCAGAAGTTTGCATTTTTAAATGCTAATATTATTTTTCTTTTAACATGATAGAATTCATAAATGTTAGTAACAGTACTAATTTTAAAACATATATATATATATCTTTAAAAGGAAATTGCCACAATCTTTCCAACACGCATTGTCATGTGTCCACATGGGAACTGGAAAGTATGAATATGGAGGAACGGGTAACTATGCTAGCCTTCTGCCTATTGGGGGGATTATTAGATTTTTCAAATGTGTAGGCTTGTATCTGTAAACCTAGTTGACTTGTAGCGGTGTCCAGATTCTCTGTGCTAGGCTTTCTACAGAGAAGAGAACATGGTACTGACTGACAATGACATCTCTGACACTTCAATTGTGGTCTAGTGCTTTGGGTAAGATGCGCCTCTGTTAGTTCTGCCGTATTTTCCTTCATACTAGCACAGCATGGCCACTATGGGATGAGGGAGGGAAACTGTGTGTGACCTCCTCAGCAGGAGCCACTCCTGCAGGCCCACAGGTGGGCAGAGGCCTGCCGGGAAAGGTGTCAGCCAGAGGTCCATTCCAGGGACCAAGGCTGCCACTCAAAGGACCCCTACTAGGTGGCAGTGTTTAAGGGGAGAGGAGTGTATTGAAAAATAAAATAAACATCTTGTTTTCATTCAATAGACTACTAAAAATGGTGTTTAGGGTTGTTTTCATCCCCCTTATCATTGGTCTCTTCCAGTTTAAGTATTTTAGGCCCTTGCTCCCCCACCAACCCCCAACTCCATCAGCTCATTAATTTTCAGTCTAGCCTTAAAAAATCAGCAAGATAAAACAACACGACTCATTTATTCTGCTTTATTCTATTTATTTTATTTTTTCAAGGTGAAATGTATAAAATCACTTAAAAGATTTAAATTCGCTTACTATTTAAAGAGCTTTTGAATAAGACCATAGCCTTCACACAAGCACTAAGATAATGCATCTATGAAAATAAGGCAATCACTTTCTTGAGATTTCAAAAGAAAATGGCAGACTAGTCTGATGGTCTCAATTCATTTCTGCACAGCTGGTATATATAGTACATAGCCTGTGCAGGCATTCTAGAATATTTTCTGAAAGGTATGCTGCATCGTTAGCTTATGCTACCTGTATGAGCTTCATTAGTAATGGATAAATCTGTACACTGATTCTCTTCCACATGAAAATAGTAGTAGCTCTGTTCCCCAAAATTATGTCTTCCAAATATATGCTTGAGTTTTAAACTAAATACTGAAAGGAATGGCAAAACTGATCATACTGATCTCTTGATCTGTATGATGCATACTAACTTTCATTCTCACACATGTGTACCCAAAACTTCTGACATGCTGTATATTAAACTGAGTAAATTATATGTGCAGAGGTTTGGGTCAAAAGAATTCACTGAGTTTGCCCAATGAGTAGAAGAAAAGATGATTACCGATCTGCCAAAGGATGAAGGAAGTCTGTGGAATTACCTGAGGTGGAGTCAATGTCTAATTATCAAAACCTGCCACCATAGACCCAGTGCTAACATGAAACAAATCACAAGGAGAAGAGGAGAGAGGGGAAGGCGAACAAGGAGAAGGGGAAACATGACATAGAGAATAGGTTTCAGTGCCACAGCTGGGTAAGCATGCAGCAGTGAAGAGAATCCACCCTGGGTGTCCTGAGAAATGAACAGCTCAGGCCAGGTAAAGCTTAGACCCGTGCATGGCAGAGAGTCGGTGCTCCTCAAACACAAAGTATAAGTGAAAGGCCTGCGTAAATAGGTTAATTACTTACGGAGGGCTGAAGAAAACAACTGATTTCAGAAGCAATTATCTTAGTTTTTCATGGCCTCTCCCTCTCACTGCCCTGCAGTCCATGCTGACTCATAGTGACCCCCTGTGAATTTCTGAGGCGGTTATTATTTATGGGGGTAGAAAGCCCAGTCTTTCTCTGAGGAGCTGCTGGTGGTTTCAAACTGTCTACTACACAGATCACAACCCAACACTAGCCACTACATCACCAGGGCTCCTTACATAGGGCTAGACAGACGTAATTATTTTCTTTTTAAATATGTGAATTGTGCATTTATATGGCCATTGTGGAAAAGTAAATTACACAGAAGTACATAGAGTAAAATAAATTATCTATACATCTTTCTTGGTATAATTCCATAATTGTCATATCTAGCTGTCACAACTTTGATCTTCACGCTGTATGAATTTTGCAAAGTTGACCTTTTAAAAGTATCTTTATACCTACCTGTCTATCTACCTACCCATTTATCTATCTACCTTCTTTGAGGAATCAAATAGCTTAAGAATAACTTCTATCACAAAAATCCGGTTTAAGATCTAAAGTTCCTCTTTTTAAGTTTTTCTGGTACTGGCCTGATAATATTTTGCTAAGACTTTACACAAATGAGTGAAGTATTCTGACAGTGTGTCAACAAAGTGTCAAATGCTGTGAGAGAAAAGCTAAGAATTGGAATTATAGTGTCACAAAGTGTGAAAGCTGGAAGGAACCTTAGACCCCCTTCACATTGGAAATGACAGAGCTGAAGCCCAGGAGTGTTAAGTGATTTGTTGAAGGTCACACATGGATCTAGTAAGGACCAAGGAATAGAACTTGGGTCCCCTGGCTCCCAGCCTTATTCCCTTTTGAGTTTGCTCCTAACTATATCAATTGTTTTGTTCTGAACAAACAAAACAGATATTGTAAAAAAGGTAGGACACAGATATTTTTGGAATCTGAATCTTTTTTAAAGGTCAACCCATCTCTCATTAGTCAGAATACATAGCCTTCTAGCTCCAATCATTTACATAAACATTATTTTACCTGTGAGTTTGGAAATTAATTTCCTGACCTTGAGAAACAGAATTTATATTTTAAATGACTATATTCGATCTTCATTCAAAAACTAATTTTCATTTAACAAATCATTTTTAAAAGTCTTCCTTAGATTCTTGCTTTTTAAATAAATATTCTTTCCTTTGCCACACCGAAACTTTAAAGTCATGTTAATAGGAGTTATCCCCACAAATAAAAACACATCTATACACTTCTGTATAACCAGAGAGACATGTCACATTTGTAGGATTACCAAGGATTTCAGTATATTATCACAATCCATACATATACATACATCAATAGTATAAAGCACATCTGTACATACTTTGCCCTAGTCATTTTCAAAGTATTTGCTCTCCACCTAAGCCCTTTGCATCAGGTTCTCTTTTTTTCCCCTCCCTCCCCGCTCCCCCCTCCCTCATGAGAGCTTGATAATTTATAAATTATTATTTAGTCATATCTTGCCCTATCCAGCGTCTCCCTTCATCCCCTTCTTCGTTGTCCGTCCTCCAGGGAGGAGTTCACATGTAGATCCTTGTAATCGGTTCCTTCTTTCCAACCCACTCTCCCTCTACCCTCCTAGTATCGCCCCTCACACCCCTGGTCCTAAAGGTATCATCCGCCCTGGACTCCCTGTGCCTCCAACTCCTATATGCAACAGTGTACAACCTCCGCTCTATCCAGTCTTGCAAGGAAGAATTTGGATCATGGTAGTTGGGGGGGGGGGAGCATCCAGGATCTGGGGGAAAGCTGTATTCTTCATCGGTGCTACATCACGCCCTGACTGACTCATCTCCTCCCCTAGACACCTCTGTGAGGGGATCTCCAGTGGCCGACAAATGGGCTTTGGATCTCCACTCTGTACTTCCCCCTTCATTCACTATGGGTTTTTTTTTTTTTTATGATGATGCCTTATAGCTGATCCTTTTGGCACCTCATGATTGCACAGGCTGGTGTGCTTCTTCCATGTGGGCTTTGTTGCTTCTGAGCTAGATGGCCGCTTGTTCACCTTCAAGTCTTTAAGACCTCAGACACTCTCTCTTTTGATAGCCGGTCACCATCAGCTTTCTTCGCCACATTTGCTTATACACCCGTTTGTCCTCAGCGATCGTATCATGGGGGTGTGCAGCCAATGATATGATTTTTTGTTCTTTGATGCCTGATAACTGATCCTTTCGGGACCACGTGATCACACAGGCTAGTGTGTTCTTCCATGTGGGCTTTGTTGCTTCTGAGCTAGATGGCCGCTTGTTTATCTTCAAGCCTTTAAGACCCCAGACACTATCTCTTTTGATAGCCAGGCAGCATCAGCTTTCTTCACCACATTTACTTGTTCACCCGCTTTGGCTTCAGCAGTTGTGTCAGGAGGATGAGCATCATTGAATGCCAATTTGATAGAAGAAAGTATTCATGCATTGAGGGAGTGCTTGAGTAGAGGTCCAAAGTCCTTCCGCCACCTTAATACTAAACCTATAAATATAGACACATAGATCTATTTCCCCATCCTCATATATATTTGCATGTACATGTCTTTGTCCAGACCTCTATAAATGCCTTCTGCCTCCTAGCTCTTTCCTCTATTTCCCTTGACTTTCCTCCTGCCCCACTATCATGCTCCATCCCCACCTGGGTTACAGCTATACCTCTTCTTTATGTAACCTTACCCTTGATCATTCCCTACCAGGCCTGCCACTCCCCTCTCACCACCAATTTGGATCCCATGTTGTTCCCTTGTCCCTGTGTTTGTTAACACCACTTCCTTACACCTCTCCTCACTTCCCCCTACCCCAAGTCCCCCCAAAACTGTCAGTCCCGTTGTTTTTCCTCCAGATAGTTCATCCAGTCTGTCTTATTTAGACAGACCTGTGGAGATAATAACATGCACAAAAATAAGACAGAGGAAAACAAAGCAACAGTATACAACCAGACAACAAAACAGCAACAACAAACCACTGACAAAGAACAAAACACATCAAGGTAGAAAAGCTTGTAGTTGGTTCAAGGATCATTTGTTGGCCTTTAGGAGTGTTTTCCAGTCCAGTCTGTTGGGGCACCACGCCTTGGCCTCAAAGTCCACTTTCAGCATTTCCTGGGGACCTTGCTGTTCCATTCCCTTGCTGTTCTGCTGCACTCCTCCAGTGCTTTGCCTAGGTGTGGTGGGATCAGGTCAGGTGCAATTCGCACACTGTGTCTCCGGTGCTGTCCCCTGTAGTGCCATTGGTCACTGAGGGTCATCATGTCTCATAGTTGGACCAGCCATGTTGTCCTCTCTGTGGACTGGCTGCTCTAATCAGGAACATCATCCTCATGGCCTGGTGTAGATCATTTTCTGATGTGTCATTTAATTTTATTTTTTCCCCTATCTGTGGGCTCTCGTTTTACTCTCCTGATGAAGTCTTTGAATGCACATAAGTGATGCAGTTTCAGCAGGTCTCGGTCATCTATCATGTGTTCTACTGTGTGTACTTCCTTCATTGTACTTCATTGAAAGTCCTGCATGAGGACCCCTAAGTTTGCTCCAACATCCGCGATGATCCTGATAGCCCTGGGTTTTACATGTAAGTCTGCAATCCATCTGAAGTTAATTTTTAGGCATGAGGAGAGATATGGGTCCTGTTTCAATCTTCCGCATGTGGAAAATCAGGTTGTCCAACACCATTTGGTGAAGAGGTTGTCCGTGTCGCACTGGATATTTCTAGAGTCTTCGTTGAGGATTAGTTGCCTGTAGGCTGATGCATTTATATCTGGGTTTTCTGTTCTCATCTACGGGTCTATATAGCTTTCATTGTCCCAGTGCCAGGCTGTTTTGACAACTGTGGCTGTGTAATGGGTTTTTTAAGCCAGGTGGTGTGAGGCCTCCTACTTTCTTCTATGGAAGAAGTCCGTTGCTTATCCTGGGCCTTTGGCCTATGTGAAATTTGTAATCAGTTCTTCCATTTCTTTAACGAATATAGTTGTGATGTGGTTTGTGATTGTGTTGTATCTGTACGTTGTCTTATGTGGTATTGACATTTTCTCAATATTGTCTGCCTGTCCATGAGCATGGGGCATTCTTCCATTTTGGTACCTCATTTTTAGTGTTTTGAAGTAATGTCCTGTAGTTTTCTCTATGTGGGTTTTTTGTTTCTTTCATTAGGTTTTCTCTAAGTTTTTTATCATTTGTGTAGTTTTTGTAAATGATACTGTTTTCTTAATGGCTCTCTTCACTGCTATGCAGGGATCCAATTGATTTCTCATTGTTAATATTGTATCCTGCTACCTTGCCTAATCTCTCGATTGTTCAAGGAGGCTTTTTGTAGAGACTTTTTGTTTTCTATGGATAGGGTCACATCATCTGCAAGTAGTGACAGTTTGACTTCTTCTTTGTCTCTTTGTGTTTCCTTGGTTTCCTTTTGTTTTCTGATGGCTCTAGCTAAGACTTCTTGCATGATGCTCAATGAAAGTGGTGATAGGGAACATCCTTGTCCTGTGCAGGTTTTCAGGGGAAATGTTTCTAGCTTTTCTCCATTAAGCATGGTTTGGGCTGTTGGTGTTCCATATATGGCTAAAGGGCTCTTGGGCTTCTGTTCAGGCCTCCTTAGTCTGGGCAAATTACAGCCACCTTCCAGCCAACAGGGAGAGGTTCCCTACCAGAGTTTGTCCACTTACTGTAAGTCTACCTCAATTGTCCCTTCTTGTGGGCTCCAATACGGTGTAGGGTAGGCACCAAGAGGCCCACATTGCCCGGTCACCATTGACAGATTACAGAAACCAGGTGGATTCCAAAGACTCTTAAGTTTTCTTTTCACATGCATGGGGAAGGAGAATATGGGGATCCTTACTCCAAATGCCAGTCTCCCCATCCCCTTGTTCTCAAAGGATATATCTACAGGCTGAGTGAAACAGTTCTTTCAGACAGACACAAATCTCAGAATGATGGGTATTAGCTAGGAAAATAAAGTTTTATTTTAACAACGGTCTTGCGTTGCAGAGCTTCCCATTACATAGTGACCCTCAGTTGAGAAGAGACTGACTGGATATTCAGGTTTGGGCCCTTAGTGAGGGGAGGGAGGAAGCATGGACAAGATCACAGGATACTCTGAGACAGGATAGAGTTTAGCCCAGGCTCACAGCTGCGGAGAATTTCTAGCTAACTGACATCTAAACAAAGTTTATAATTCTACTAACTCGATTATATTTCCATCCTAATATAATAGCGAATTGATTCCTCAGGTCACCTCCTATCACTAACACTCCTCTGTTCCATCACATGCAACTACACTAAAGTCTGTTGCCGTTCAGTAACTTCTGACTCACAGCAATTCTATAGGTCAGAGTAGAATTGCTGTGGAGGATTTCAGAGAGCATAAATCTTTGAACAAGCAGACTGCCTTCTCTTACTCCTTGAGAGCAGCTGGTGGGTTCAAGCTACTGACTTCATGGTTAGCTGCCCAATGTTTAAACCCTTGTGCCATCAGAAGTCTGAAAAAGGATAACTTCTTCCCTGGCACCTGGAAATTCCCGAGGTAGAACAAGTAATCCTATTCCGCCCTCCGATGGTCACAATAAATATTGCAGCAGTGGCTTTGCGTAGAATTTGGGTTCCCTGGACAAGTTTCTAGAAGTAGACAGTAGTCCTTGTTGTGCAGAAAAGGTTCGAAGCCTTTTGTGTGATTATAAAGAGACTTTCCCCCAGCTTTGTCTCCCCCAAAGATAAGACAAACATGAGAGGCTATTTCCCAGCATATGGTGGGAGGTCAGATGCTTAGAGACATCCTCCCTGAAGGCAGTCAGTTGCCAGACAACTGTCTGGTCCCACCACAAGAGGGGCCCACTCCCTGCTGATAAGGACAATGGGCTACTTCTCCCTAAAGGCTTGAGGCCATTGGTTTGGTCCCTACTGATAATGGTTTCTGTAGTGAGCCAGAGAACAGTCAAACCTGCTCAGTGACATCCAAAGTTAGGCTGCCATCCTGAATGTAGGATCCGCCCATCTTGTCACATGTGTGCCCCCAATACCTTCCCTTCCTATTGCGTGTATATCCCTAGATTTTTCCCATCTTATTGCTGTATAACCTATAGTGTAACCCCTTCCTGTGACGTACATCTTTACCTGTAAATAGTGGGCTTGCATACCTCCCAAAGATAATAAGCCTTGGTTAGCAATAAAGATTCCCCTTGGTCTCTCCTTGGCTCCCCCTTCCTCTCCCCTGTCCTTTCCTGTTCCCTTTCCTTTTGTCCTCCTTCCCCTCCCCCTCTCTCCTGCCTTCAGGTCTCTCATCTCCACGTGGACCACCAAGCAGGATCCAGGTGAGTATGTTACTATGCAATGTGTCTGACTCCATTATTTCAATCTCTCTTCTCTCTCTCATGCTCTCTGTGCCTTTATTATAATCTTTATATATCTCAACTGTACAATTGTGCCTATCAAATCCATGATTAGTTGTGGGGGCTGGCCTTTCCCCCACAGCCCTTGAGGGTACCAGTTCTCTACATGGCATAGGAGCCCTGGAATCATCTCTCCAGATTCATTTTGCATTATCTGCCTGCCTCCTCTTCACTGCTGTGTGACAGAAGTCTGTTTTCAAAATCAAAGTGCACAATAACTATTTCTGCAGGAGAAAGATGAGGCTTTCTATTCCCGTAATGAGTTACAGTCTCCTAAATCTACAGGGGCAGTCCTACCCTGATCTATAGAACAGATTCAATGACAAAGAAAGAATCATTTCTTAGGTTTAAATCTTATTATATTCCCCTTTAGCTCAGTGGAGCTACGTCTAGATGAACTAGGGATGCTTCATGTATGGATTTCCCTTCTAAACAGACTCTAGGGTGAAGTATGGATGACCTTTTATATTTTATGCTTTTAATTCTTGGAATACTTTCAGATTTACTAAAAGTTATAAAAGTAATACAAAGAATTTACACATGTGATTCATCCAGATTTTTCTAAAGTTAATGTCTTAAACTACATTTGATTTATCATCTCCTTTATTAAATACTCAGATACCTCCCTCCCCATTTGTTTGGGAATATGTTGAAGATCCAGCAATCTTTTTTTTCTCTAAAAGCAAGGACATTTGCTTACATAATCATAAGGCAATGATCGAAATCAGAAAAATGACATGCATACTCAGTTTTCTAATCCACAGACTTTACTTTAATTGTGCAAATGGTCTCACGAACATCCATTGTGGAAAATCTAAATACAGGCTATAATCTAGTAACATTCATTTCCTTGTCCTCTTTCTTTACTGTTTTTAAATCTAGAATAGTTTCTCACACTGTCTGTTGTTCATGATGTTGGCATTTTTAAAGCATTCAGGAAACTTATTTTGTCTAAAATCCCTGAATTTATGCTTGATCCTTCTTCATGATTAGACACAGACTAAGAATTCTGGGTAAGAATAATTTAGAAGTCCTTCTCAGTTCACAGGGTGTCTCTGTTGGTCATGAGCTTAGAATTGTGAATCTTGAAAGCCACACATGAAAATCCAGTTCAGGTTGTCCATGAGCACAGAGCAAAAGCAGGGATATGGGGGAAATTATCGTCCTCTGGTCCATCTAAGAATGCTATGTGGAGGGGGTAGGATTTTAGACCCATCATGTCGAGACAAGCAGACGTTTGGCAGAAATATTTTGATACATGAGGAGCTTTGGTACCAAATCCCCATATCCTCCCCTCCTGATCTCTTCCTGAAAATTGGAAGCTATGGTTCATGGAGTTTGATTTTGGAGTGCTGATGGCACTGTCTGGTAGGCATGGGACTGCTAACTGCCAGGTGAGTGGTTCGTGCCCTCTGGAGATAGGGGAGGCTGTCCTGCCCCCATGAAGATGAACAGCCCCAGAAACCCTGTATAGGCTTTTCTATGAGCCAGAATCCACTTGATGGCAGTGGGTTTGGTTCAGCTGACACATGGTCACTATGAGTTGGAATTGACTTGATGGTACAACAGCAATGTAGATCATTTGGGTGCTGGTGGGGGAGCAGGTTAGAGGTTGGGCTACTAAGTAGCTACTAGTTTGGACCCACCAGCCACTCCTTTAGAGAAAGATGAGGGTATCTGCTCTCAAAAAGCCTCCACTTGATGATGTTAGTTTTGATATTTTGGTTGTAGGTTCAAAGAAGGCCCCTGTGCAATACAAACCATTAACACTCAACCTCGAACCTTATGGTTGGCTGTTTGTGTCCACTTAGGGATACCAAGGAAGAAAGAACTGATAATCTGCTTCTCTAAACACCACAGCCAAGCAAGTTCTACTCAATGACACGTAGGGTTACCATCAGTTGGAATCCACTCTGTGGCAACAAGTTTAGTTTTGATTTGCAGTTCAGCTTCTGTGTGACTCGTGGGAACAACCAGCTGGTATCCTTTACTGGCCACTTAAGTGACATGGGGGAGCATTGTCTGAAAGCTTTTGCTAGAAAAATGGGGAGAAGACACGAGTATTCAGTAACCAGACTCATCGTGTTGCCACACTGAACTCTTTGCTCCTCCAGGCGCCTCTTGGCTCCTATCATCTAATGTAATCTGTTTCTATATAGCTTTTAACTGTAGACTGAGGACTTATCCGTGCTGGAGATCACTGAGACTTTTATACATATGCGGGGTCTTCTAGATTCATGGGGAAGTTCCATGATCTATTCATCCTAATTTTGAGCAAGCTTTCTGACGCCCCCTTGCATTCCTTTACAAAGGAAATGTGCACCAGCAAGCAAGCACCTAAATACAGTCACTGATCGTGAACTTTATCTTCTTTGAGGTAACTGAAGAAGTTCTTTAGCACTAGCTAATTATAGTTAGGAATTTTCAGAGGTGACTTGTCAGTAGTGACAGAGTCCTTACTTTCTAGACTTCTGTGTTAGGTTGCATGTAGCACTCTCCTCCCAACACCCCCCTCTCCCCACCACAGTGTGGATTAAAGATGGGGCTCCTTTAAAGATGTGAAGCCTCAGCATCCCTATGTAGGCTCACTATCCATTTGAAGCACCCTGATGGCAGTCTGGCCCTGTATTTCCTTTTTGATGGACTTGTTCAGCTGTTTGGGCACCCTTAAGTTTGATTCCATTACAAACTATTTCTAATGTATTTTCTGAGCTGAGTGGTGTTATACAGTGTTGTGGACCATTAGCCAAAGAGCTGGAGAACTTTTGGCTACTGACCTCTGCGTGCTGTTAGCAGCCTGATGGAATAGTCGCCTTCTTACAAATGCTCTGGTGTCACTGCTTTGATCATCTTGGGCTTCTGACTTCCTGGCTCTGTGCAATGCTTAATCAGGTGTGACTGTTACAATGAGACAATGTATTTTCCAGGCTTTGCACAAATGTTTTCATAATTTAACTAGAGGCTCTTATTCTATTAATCTAGAAATTAATCTTTTCATCAAAGACCAGATTAAAACCATAGCAGATTAAATGATCCATTGCCACCCTCCTGATGGGCAATGAATATGATCCTAATAAGAGGCCTGGTGAGCATTTGCAGCTGGTGTTGAGTGGTCGAACCCTTGCCTTTCACAGTGTAGACCCAGGCTTCGTTACTGGCCAATGCCCCTCGTGTGCAGCGACCACCCTTCCATCAGTGGTAGCTTGCACGCTGCTGTGATGCCGAATGGGCTTTAGCTGAATTTGCAGACTAAGACAGACGAGGCCAAAGGTACTGTGAAGCAGTTCATTTTCTCCTGCATGCAGTTTTCAGGAGTTTCTAAGGAAAGTACCAACAAATTCATTCAAATGAATGAACGATGACAGCCCAGGATGTACCCATAAGGTGAACATGGGGAAGTTGTGCCACCTGTTCTGATGGACTGGGAAGGTCTATTGTTGGGAACCGGACATAATCAGCCTGACAAGACCGACTCCATGCTGTCTGCCCGGCAGGGCTAAAGCCACTTCACCTCAACCTTATCTTATCCTGACAAACACCAGATGGCCCACCTTTGTTTACTCCAGCACCAGACATTACAACCCGTATATTTGTGTCTCCCTACCTTGTGTGCTCTACACCCCCTCCCTTCCCTTTTTTACCTTCCCTTGGAATTCCTTTGTTTGCCTCACCCTTTAAAAAGAGGCTTGTGTAGCAATAAAGAGAGACCTTGACAAAAATCTGCTTGGTCTCCTCTCTCTCTCTCTCTCTCTCTCTCTCTCTCTCTCTCTCTCTCTCTCTCTCTTTCTCTCTCTCTCGTTTCTCTTTCAGGCTGGGTCCCACTCGGTAACCTCTCGAATAACTGAGTCCCGCTGGTTCGGGGCAGTCTATTGCCTGAAGGGAGGGGTGCATTTTAACATATCATATCCACCATCAAATTCTATTTACAACCCCAAAACACCTCCCCAGTCCCTCCACTTCTCACTATCTCCACTGTCACCTGTCTAATGCAAGCCTTTCATCATCTTCTGCAATAACTTCATAGCTGGCCCACAGAAAGCTGGGAACTCTTCAGAGGTAAGGCATTTTGTTTAGTTTCACTTATAACTGATGGTGCTTGTTCAATGCATATTCATTTCCCCCCTTTCAATACATATTCTTGAATGAATCTTCATTTATCCTCATTCACTGTTCACTCACTGCGATTCAACCAAAGTCATCTCTTTAAAAAAACGCATTATCTTCCAATAGTCCCTATCTCCCTTACCTTCCGCCTCTACCCCAGCAGTTCTGAAATAGTGTTTTCAACTCTGAGATCATACCTCTCTGGTGAAAACTTATTTTTTGGCAGAGTATTTAGTTCAAACACTTCCTCTTGCCTTCATGGATGTGATAAACATGGGAGGGAGACAGTTGTCTAACAATTAAATAGGTAGATACAAAACGTTCAAAGGGGATGAGTGACATGAAAAGGTGAGCCACTGTGATATGAAGGAGAGTGATTGCTTATGGGATAGTGAGAGTAAGCCTCTGCAGAGGTAACATGTGAGCTGACAGCAAAAGGATATGGAAGAACCAGGCATGAAAAGATCTGGGGGAAAAGCACTCTTGGGAGAGAGGAAGCAGCAAGATTGAAAACCCTGAAGGAAGAGGCAGCTTTGCTTCTTGGAAATAGCCAGTAAGGTTGTAACAAAATAAGTAAGAAAGTGTTAGGTCTGTCATGAATTTTGGAGTGGCTTTTGGCAAATAGTCTATTTCTGAGTTTATTTTAAATGTGATGGAAATTTTGAAATCATATTATCACCCTTAAAACAAAGCTCAAATTCTTTACTGTGACCTACTAATCTATGAGAGGGTAACCCTCCAAACAAAAACAAAAACGGAAAAGAGCTCTGCTGGGTGGAGCTTTCACAGTACACATTTTTCCCAATAGGCAAGCATCTATCAACTCGCTGTGAGTTAATGTGCACAGTGGCATTGCCCGGGGAGATTCTCTCTGGTCACAGTGAATTTTTTTTCATAAAAGCAGTTTTGCACAAACCTCATTTTTTTGTGATGGCTGATGTAAGAGAACAGCGTGAAGCTACGAAATTTTGTTTCCTGATTGGGAAAAATGGTGCAGAAACTGTTGTGATGAACACAGCTTACAAGGGCAGCGCTATGGAAAAAGCTCAAGTGTATGAGTGGTTTTCTTGTTTCTCAAAAGGTGAAATGGAGGTATACATTCAGGCTAATATTTGTAAAAATATTTATATATAACAATAGGGACATAGATCTATGTACATATATGTTAAGTATTAACATAGCAGACAGATATTGGGCCTCTTCTCAAGCCTTCCCTCAATGCAAGAGATCTTTCTTCTAATAACCTGGCATTCTGAGATGTTCACCTTCCTGAATTGATCACTGAAGAAAAAGTGGGTGCATAAGCAAATATGGTAAAAAAAAAAAAAGCTAATGGTGTCCAGCTATTAAAAGATATAGTGTCTGGGGTCTTATAGGCTTGAAGATAAACAAGTGTCCATCTTGCTTGAAAGCAACAAGGCCACATGGAAGAAGCACACCATCCTGGGTGATCATCAGGTGTCCATCGTATCAGATATTTGGCATCAGAAGATCCAAAACAAACAGTCCTCTCGATGCGAAAGCATGGCAAGCTGAGTGGAGACCCAAAGTCCATCCATAGACAATTGGACATCTTCTCACAGAAGGGTAACAAGGAAGAGACGAACCAGCCAGTGTGCAGTATAGCACTGATGAAACATACAACATTCCTCTGGGTCTTTAATGCTTCTACCCACCCCCACTATCATGACCCCAGTCCTACCTTACAAATCTGGCTAGACCAGAACATGTACACTGGTACAGATAAGATCTCACAACCCACAGAATCCAGGACAGGTAAACCCCCCAGGAACAATAATGGGAATAGAGATACCATGAGGGTTGGGCAAAGGTGGGGGGAATGGATTGCAATGATTGGTGTATAACCCCCACCCCTCCACACACTCAGGGTGATGAACAAAAGAAACGTGTGATGGGCAACAGTGGATGATGTAAGATATGAAAATTATAAAAATTTATAATTTATCAAGGGTTCATGAGGGTGGGAAGGTGGAGAGAGAAGAAAAAATGAGTATCTGATACTAAGGGCTCAAGTAGAAAGAAAATATTTTGAAAAGGATGATGGCAACATATGTATAAATGTGTTTGTGGTAGTCACCTAATCTGGTGTCAATTTAAGGATTAAGAGTGTCGGGGTGGAGTCTAGGCTGTCAACCTAGAGATAGTGAGACTTCAGTGTGGGCATGGCATTCTCCTGAGAATTCTGGGAAATCTGGTACTTCCTCCTTGGAGGTGAAAGACACCTCTCTCTCTGCTACTCCCTGGGAGATATTGCAGAAAACAAGCCACAAGAATACAACCAGACCTCTGAAGCCTGAGAAGCCACAGAGAGACCCCTGCCAGTGCTTACATGCTTACAGCACCACTGGACCAAAAGACTGTGATCATTCTGCATTTGGCTTCATTGCATGTGTTTCGTGAGTCAGAAGAGGACTTTATAGATTAGTATCGGACATATGGTCTAATATATCAGACTTATGATATGGCCTTGCACTACACTGGGTTGGGATGTTTTCAATTCCTCTTGTATATAAAACTCTTACACACATACGTGTGTTCGTGGATTTGTTTCACTAGTTTGCCCAGACTAACACAGTGCTTGACACAATGGATGAATGGAGCTGTGAGAGCCCCCAATAAAACAATTTTAAAAACAAAAAAAGGTGAAATGTTGATTGTTGACAACCTTGTTCTAGATATCCATCAACTTCCTGAATGGACAGAAGTGTTGATGTAGTGCATTTGGAGTTCATACCACCAGGTCAGATTGTTAATCAAGCTTTCTATTTAGAGGTTATGAAAAGGTTGCATAACAGTACACAGCAAAAAGGGCCTGATTTTTGGCAGCAGGGGATTTCTTTTGCCACCAGGACAATGCACCTGCTCACACAACATCTTAGTGCCCCAAATTTGGCAGAGAAGCATGCCTCTTTTGCCCCACACACCTGACTCACCTAACTTCATTCTGTACCACTTCTTTTTCAACGAATGAAGAGGGACATGAAAGGACAGTGATTTGATGTCTTGGAAGAGGTGAAGAAAAAACAAAAGAGGCACTGTGAACAATCCAAACAGATGGGTTTGAATAATGTTTCTGAGAATGGAGTTGCAGATTTGACAAATATATTAAGTGTAATGGAGAGTACTTTGAAAGTGATGGGATTGTTTTGAAATAAATGAATAAATAGATAGATAGATAAAATATATAGCTTTAAAGGAAATCCGGGGGGGTTGGTACCCCTTCATATGAAGGAGCCATGGTGATGCAGTGGGTTAACCACCCCTAACCACCATATCCGTGGCCCAAGCCCACCAGCTGCTCTGGAAGATAACGAGGCTATCTGCTCTCCTAAAGAGGGATAGCGTCCAAAACCCTAAAGAGCAGCTCTACTCTGCCCTATAGGGTCATGTATGAGACAGAATGGACTTAGAAGCAGTTTCGGTTTTTTTGAACATGATCTTCTTCCTCATCCCATACTCTCCTCCTCTCATTCTGTGTTTAGCTCCAGTGTTGTTTGTAATCAAAATTGCAGGAGAACATCAAGTCTTACAAGAGTCAAAGCCAACACAAAGAAACAGACACATCCTCTAGAGTCTGGATGACAGAGGCCATTAGCATGCGGTCCAAGTGATATTCCAGGATTCACAGTCGGGACTAGTTAAATAAGGCATGAACAAAAGGGAACTGTCACAAATTCATATTTGATAGCAGATCAATACACCAGTGACAGGTGGGCCTACAGAAGCAGGAAGAGCATCACAATGGGGACACACACACTGATGACTCTATAGAATTGTCCCAGGGCCTTCTGATCATGGCAGTTAGGGCGAGACTGACAGGCCTAATCTATGTCTTGGTTATTGAGTGTTTTTTTCTTCAGACATGGATGTTGCATTTTATCAAATGCTTTCTCTGCATCTGTTGATAGAATCATATGATTCTTTTCCTTTATTTTGTTTATGCGCTGAAACACATAGATTGTTTATCTAATAATCAGCCATCCTGGTATATGTGGTGTGAATCTCACTTGATCGTGATGTCTTATTTTTTGATTCTTTGCTGACTTCTGTTGATTAGGATTTTAATGAAGGTCTTGAAATCTATATTCATTAGAAATATTGGTCTGTCGTTTTCTATTCTGGTGATGCCTTTGCTTGGTTTATATTATCAGAGTTATAGGTGATTCATAAAATGAGTTTGGTAGATGTTGTGGATATTATAAGATTCGTAATAAGTCTTCTCTTAATGTTTGATAGAATTCCCCAATGAAACTATCTATACCTGGATTTTTTGACGTGTGGGGTTTTTGATGATCAGATATATTTCTTCTCGTGTTATGCGCTTGAGATTTTCTACATCATTCAGTGGCAATTTCGGTAAATAATGTATATCTACAAATGCATACATTTCTTCTAGATTTTCAAAATAGCTGGAGTATAATTTTCCTTAATGTGCTTTTTAAAATAATCTCATTTGGTTCTGTTGTAATATTGTCCATTTCATTTCTTACTCATAACCTGCTTTGCTTTTTTACTCTTCCTTTTTTATTTTTTTTTATTTTAACAATTTATTGGGGCTCATACAATTCTTTTCACAGTTCATACATATACATACATCAATTATATAAAGCACATCTGTACAGTCTTTGCCCTAATCATTTTTCTCTTTTCTTCTTTTACATTTTATTAGGGACTCATACAACTCTTACCACAACCCATACATATACATACATCAATTGTATAAAGCACATCCATACATTCCCTGCCCCAATCATTCTCAAGGCTTTTGCTCTCCACTTAAGCCCCTTGCATCAGGTCCTCTTTTTTTTTCCCCCTCCCTCCCTACTCTTCCTTTTTAGGTTTGCTAGTGGTTTATCAATTTTGTTAATCATTTTTTAAAATAATTTTATTGGAGGCTCTTACATCTCTTATCATTCATTCTCCAGTGTGTCAAGCACATTTGCACATATGCTGCCATCATCATTTTCAAAGCATTCTCTTCCCACTTGAACCCCTGATATCCGCTCCTCATATCTTCCCCCTCCCTCCCCCACCCGCCCTCCCTCATGAACCCTTGATAAGTTACAGATTCTTTTTACCATATCTTGCATCGTCCTCTGTCGCCCCTCACCCACTTTTCTGCATTCATCCCCCTTGGAGGGGGTTCTAGGTTGATCCTTGTGATCAGTTGTTAATCTTATTGAAGAACTAACTTCTGTCTTGCTGTTTTTCTCCTATAGTTTAATTTTTTCTGATTCATGTATTCCTGGTGGAGTAGTGGTTACCAATTGGGCTGCAATCCACATGGTTGGCAGTTTGAAACTTCCAGCAGCTCTGCGGGAGAACATTGATCTTTCTACTCCCATGAACAGTTACATTCTTGGAAACCCACAAGGGAGGGGTCGCTATGAGTCAGTATGGATTCCATGTCAGTGAGTGAGAATTCTTGATACTGTATTATTTCTTTTCTTATAATATATGCACTTTTCCCAAATAGCTGTAGTTGATGTGTTAATGTGTTCATTTTAATTCTTTCTGTCTTATTGATGGGTGCAGAGATTGCTATAAACTGCCCCCTGATTGCTGCTTTTTCAGTGTTTTAATTTTAATATGTTGTATTTTGTTCTCATTTGTTTCAAGGAATCTTTGAATTATGTTTTTATTTCTTCAATTACCCAGTAGTTCTTAAGTAAAGTGTTGCTCAATTTCCATATTTTTGTATTTTTAGAGTTGATTGTTCTATGGTTGATTTCAAATTTCACAACATCATGAAAAGATGGTTTGAAGTATCTGAATGTTTTTGAATCTAGTGATGCTTCATTTATGACCTAAAATCGCATCTATTCAAGCTACTATGGGTGCTAGAGAAAAAAGTGAAGCGAATTTTTGTTGGGTGAAGTGTTCTAGATAGACCTATGAGATAAAGTGGATTGATAGTGTTATTTATTATTCTTAAATCTGTGGATTTTTATTCTAGTTCATCAAGCTGTATTTAAATGTGACGTATTGAAGTCTGCTAGTATGATCATATGAAGATCTATTTATCTCATCATTTTTGTAAGAATCTGATTAATGTATTTTGATGATCTTTCATTTAATGTATATATGTATATATGTATATATGTATATATTATTATGATTGTGTTTTTTGTTCAATTAAAGCTTTCATTATTATTTAGTGACTTTCTTTGTCTCTCATTATGTCATTAACTTTGATGTCTATTTTGGACTCAGAGGTAAGGTCAGTGCAGATTGGGGACCCAATACCCAGCTGTGGGCAACTGGACATCCACTTACAGGAGGGTCGCGGGGAGGAGACAAGCCAATCAGGGTGCAGTGTAGCAAAAATGAAACATACAACTTTCTTCTAGTTCCTAAATGCTTCCTCCCCTTCCCCCCACTATCATGATCCCAATTATACCTTACAAAGCTGGCTAGACCAGTGGATATACACTGGTACAGATATGAACTGGAAACACAGGGAATCCGGAACAGATGAACCCCTCAGGGCCAGTGGTGAGAGTGGCGGTATCAGGAGGATCGAGGGAAAGTGGGGTAGAAAGGGGGAACCTATCACAAGGATGTACATATTACCCAGGCCCTTGGGTACAGACAACAGAAAAGTGGGTTAAGGAAACATCAGATAGTGTAAGACATGACAAAATAATAATAATGTATAAATTATCAAGGGTTCGTGAGGGAGTGGTGTGGGGAGGGAGGGGAAAAATGAGGAGCTGATACCAAGGGCTCAAGTAGAAAGAAAATGTTTTGAGAATGATAATGGCAACAAATGTACAAATGTGCTTGAAACAATGGATATATGTATGTATTGTGATGAGTTATATAAGCCTCCAATAAAAAAAGAAAGAAAACATCTGGCTTATCTTGAACTGCCCCTCTTGCCTGTCCGCTACCCGAATTATTCTATAACAATAACAACAAAAACTGTTAAGATAAACAATTGGGATATGGTTTTGTTGGAAACCAAAATAAAAAATATACATTAAAAATTCATAATACTAAAAAAAATTCATAATACCAAGCTTAAATACATATGGAATTCGGAAATCAGTAAGATTGCTTATGATTTTAGATAACCAAACTATAGTTAATAATAATAAAGTATTTTTATTTATGAAAGCAAGATGAGAGATCCTAGTAACATAAATACAAATTTTTATAATTCCCCTTCCATTGAGTAGATCCCAACTCAAAGCAAGCCTATGCAGGGTTCCCGAAGTTATAAATCTTTACAGGAACAGACAGTCCCATCTTTCATCTTTTTCCCGAAGGTGCCTGGTGGGTTTAATCCACCAATGCTTAGATTAGAAGGCCGACATTTATTCATATAGTCACCAGGGTAAAAATGAGTGTCCTTTTAAAAATAACAAATAACCTACTGAAATATTTATAAATGAAATGTCACCTTTTGGTTAGCTTCAGTATCATTGGGGTCAGTAGATAAAGGTGGGCAGTATATAAAATTGGCCATTAGGTAAAAGCTGAAGACAGTATGGGTACACAGGGTCATTATTCCACCCTCCTTTTTATCATTTTGCCTTTTATTGACTTGAAAATTTTCATAATACCAAGCTAAAAATACAGAAATCCCATTAACTGCTGGTGTTTGTTTGTTTTTTGAGAGAGAGCGAGAGAGAGAGAGAACAAGAACACAAAAAAAAAAACATATCATTGGGTCCTGGTGATGAAATGAAAAGATTAGAATGATATTTATCCATCAAGAGAAGAGAAATAACTTTGTACCTAAAACTAATATTTATCAACCTAATACTAAAGGATAATATAAATATCTCATTGACCATGAAATCCAAATCGGTTGTAACCAGTTTCTTGTGGTTATTTTATGCCAACTTGATGGTACCTGTATGCAGGTAGGGGTGGAGTCCAACCTATTAGTAAAGTGGTAGCCTGGTGATGCCTCCTTGAGAATGTGGTCTTTTTATAAAAGAGACAGTGAGAACTTAGCTGCCTCTGGCCCTTCACCCTCTTGCTTGATTGGATTGTATGCTGTCTACAGAGGCGGCCCCTTGTGCCCTGCCTGTTCCCATCCACAGCCCTGGCTTACCACTTGGCAGTCACAAGTCTGCAGCTATGTGAGTCTGAAGGAGACTCCAGCTGGCATCAGACCCATGGATTTTAGTTGAACTGGCCTGGGCCGCCTTGGTATAAAATTCTGTGTGTCGCTGCTTTTCTTTTTCTACCCTGCTTAACACAAGGCTCAAGTACCAGGAACTATTAAGGCTCTCACATCACACAAATAAATGAATCACTAAGAGATCATGTGTAATTCACATTTTAAATCATTCATAAGCGCAGGTGTTTTGTTTCATTTTGTTCTTAAATGAAGTCTTTATAAGAGTATACATTGGGGCAGGGAATGTATGGATGTGCTTTATACAATTGATGTATGTATATGTATGGACTGTGATAAGAGTTGTATGAGCCCCTATTAAATTGTTTTAAAAAATTTAAAAAAAAAAAAGAGTATACATGTGGTTCTGTGCCCTAGGCTTGTGACAGGTGTTTTTGCATCAGAAAGGAAGGGGAACTCACAGAATGCTAATGACAGCACTCTGTAACATTAAAAATGGACACCAAATCCACTGCTATCTAATCAGATCAGACTGAGATCTTATTTATGATTTCCATTATGGGAGGGGAGAGCCTCACCTTTCTCCTGCAGAGAAGCTGGTGGATTTGAACTGCTGACCTCGCTGTTAGAAATCCAATGCTTACCCAACACTGACACCAAATTCCCAATATATTTAAACGATGAACTTCATTCATAATCCCATGAAATTGTTATTATTTGCAAGATTTCTCCATGGAGTGACCAAGTTTTTGTTTGCTGTTTGCCATCCAAGTGCTGTTTGCCATCCGTTCTAGATTCAAAATGACCAAATGCAACAGAACTGTCCCAGAAGAGCTCTTAGGCTGCACCTCAAGAGCCCTTGTGGCACGGGGTTTAGTATGGGGCTGCTAACCCACCAGCCACTCCATGGGAGAAAGATAAAATGCGCCCCATAAGACCAGAGTTCTGGAAACCCTAGAGAGGAATCAGAATCGATTTAATAGCAGTGGCTGTGTAGGTAATCTTTACAGGAGCACCTCACTAGTCTTTTTTCGAAACAACAGAGCCACTAGGTATTTTAAACTACAAAGCATTGGGTGAAGTATTCACAAGTTAATTGTTGTACCCTCCGGTCTCTTTTCCCCAACCTTAGTAGTGGCTTTAGGAACATATTAAATGCAGTAATAGCTTACCCTCCTTTGCAGCCAGTCGCCGAACGCAGGTCAGGGCATCAGTCCTAACAGTACACCAGGAAAATAATAATGGTCAGTCTATGAAAAAACATCAAATCTCTAGAGCACCACTGCCCAACAGAATTTTCTGGGATGATGGACTTGTTCTCTATCATGTGCTTTCCTATAGGCTTCGATTTTGGTTGTTAATCATTTTATTAGGGACTCATACAACCCTTATCACAATCCATACATACATCAATTGTGTAAAACACACTCATACATTCATTGCCCTCATTACTCCCAAAACATTTGCTCTCCACTTAAGCCCCTGGCATCAGCTCCTCATTTTTCCCTATCCCTCCCTGCTACCCCTTCCCCCATGAACCCCTGATAATTTATAAATTATTATTTTGTCATATCTTATATTGTCCGACATCTCTCTTCACCCACATTTCTGTTGTCCGTCCCCTAGGGAGGAGGTTATATGTAGATCCTTGTAATCGGTTCCCCCTTTCCAACCTACCCTCCCTCCACCCACCCAGTAGTATCACCACTCTCACATCAGATCCTAAAGGGATCATCTGTCCTGGATTCCCTGTGTTTCCATTTCTGATCTGTACCAGTGTACACCCTCTGGTCTAGTCAGATTTGTAAGGTAGAATTGGGATTGTGATAGTGGGTGGGGAGGAAGCATTTAGGAACTAGAGGAAAATTGTATGTTTCATCATTGATACACTGCACCCTGACTGGCTCATCTCCTCCCTGCGAACCTTCCATAAGAGGATGTCTAATTACCTATAGCTGGGCTTTGGGTCTCTACTCCGCACACGCCCTCATTCACAATGATACATTTTTTTTTTCTGATGATGCCTGACACCTGATCCCTTCAACACCTCATGATTACACAGACTGGTGTACTTCTTCCATGTGGACTTTATTGCTTCTGAGCTAGAAGGCCACTTGTTAACCTTCAAGCCTTTACGGCCCCAGAAGCTATATCTTTTGATAGCCAGGCACCAGCAGCTTTCTTCACATTTGCTTATGCACCTGCTTTGTCTATAACAATTGTGTCGGAAAGGTGAACATCATGGAATACCAGTTTAACAGAACAAAGTATTCTTGGATTGAGGGAGTACTTGAGTAGAGGCTTAATGTCCATCTGCTACCTTAATACTAAACCTATACATATATGCACATAGATCTATTTCCACATCCTCATATATAAATATATTTGATATATACATGCCAATATTTAGACCTCTATAAAAAGCCCTATGCCTCCTAGCTCTTCCTGCAATTTCCTTTGAATTTTCTCTTGTCCCACTATCATGTTGAGTCTTTATTTGGGTTTCAGTAATTCCTTTCAGTTACATTACCCTTGGTCTCACCCTACCAGGCGTCCTACACCCTCATCACCACTGATTTGAATCATTTGTTGTTCCTTTGTCCCTGTGTTTGTTAAAACACTTCCTTTCCCCCCACCTCCCCCTCTCCCATGTCTCCCCAGAACTGGCAGTTCCATTGTTTTCTCCTCCAGATTGTTCATCCAGCCTATCTTATTTAGACAGACCTGTGAAAATAATAACATAAACAAAAACAAGACAGAGCAAAACCAAACAACAAAATAAAACAAAACAACAATCAATGACAAAAACAAAGCAAAACACAACACAACAAGACAAAAAAGCTTGTAGTTTGTTGAAGGACTGATTTTTGGACTTTAGGAGTGTTTTCAGGTTGAGTTTGAAGTGGAGACAAGCCGTGTCCCCAAAGTCTACTTTTTGTATTCCCTAGGGATTTCATTGCTTTGCTCCACTTGCTGTTCTGTTCCACATCCTTAGTGTTTTGCCTCGATGTGGTGGGATCAGATCAGGTGGAATTCCCACACTGTGTCTCCAGGGTTGTCCCCTGTAGGGGTATGGGTGAGTGATGGATGTTCTGTCTCACATTGGGGCCAGCCATATGGTCTTCTCTGTGGATTGACTGCTTTGAGTGGGAATATCATCCTCAATGCTTGGTGGGCCAGGATGTGCTCCACTCCTCTCTCTCCCCCTTCATTTGCTCCCATGCACTCTGATCAGACATGTCCCTCTCCTGGGGCTGCAGATTCAGTGCTATCCTCTGAAATAAATTCTTCTGGGGGGGAGGAGCAGGTGTCTACCTAGTTAGGATTGGGGCTGGCCCCTGAGGCCTCTCCACTGGTTCCTTACTCCATGCTGGCCTATCGCATTCATATCTTGGATCATTTGGCTGAAATCTGGTTCCTCTTTCCCTGTGGAGATATAAAAAATATCCTCCCCATGAATGTGTTAGTGCCCTGTTTCCCCACTACCCATTTGTTTTATTTTCTTTCCTTCCCCTCACCCATTTCTTGTTGGCTACCATATGTATCCCTGGATTTGGTCAGGTCCCTGCCATACTACCTGGTCCTCACCCCAGGAATATTTGTATACAGTTTTTTTCCTATTCCCCTTTTGTATTTCTTTTTAAAGCTTACCTCAGTGGACTCATGTTGTACTTGTCCTTTTGTGCTATGCTTACTTCAGTTAGCATGATTTCCTCTACTTCTTCCAATGCAAGATATGCTTCATACATTCATCACTGCTTAGTAGCAATGAGTAGTACTCCGTTGTATGTACACACCAGTTTTTTGATCCACTGTCAGTTGAAGGGAATTTGGCTTGTTTCCAACTCCTTGCAATTGTGAATTGTGCCGCAATGAACATTGGTGCACAGATGTCTGGCCGTGGTTTGTTTCTTGCCTCTTCTGGGTATATGCCCAGTAGGGGGATTGCTGGGTAGTATGATAGCACAATTTCCATCTGTTTTAGATATTACCAGATCTATTTCCACAGTGGCTGTACATACTTACAGGTCCACCAGCAGTAGATGAGAGTTCCTGTCTCCCCACAGCCCCTCTAACACTCATTGCTTTCTGATTGTTTGAATTGGGCTACCTTTGAGGGTGTTAGGTGGTAGCTCATTGTTTTAATTTGCATTTCTCTTATCGCTAAAGATTGGGAACATTTCCTCATGTTTATTGGCCATCTTCCTGGAAGTCCCTCCTTATAAGCTTCTAATCACATGGGCTACCGAGCACTTGAGGACGAAGGTTTGCGATTCAATTCATGGCATTTTTTATTACCTCATGTGGTAGTTACAGTTTCATATCAACTTGCTAAATAACAATGGAGTGAAGTCTAGCCTGTCAATCAGGTCACAGCTAGCTGATTCCTCCTTGTGGGCATGGGCATCTCATGAGGACTCTGGGAACTTCCTCTATGTCTCCCTGGAGACAGGACACACTCTCTGCAACACATTCCTGTTGACAAGCCGCATGCTGATGGCAGCCAGAGCCCTGGAGATGCCTCCACTGACACTGCACCCATAGGACTTTCCGCCCACTGGCCTGTGATCTTCCTGTATTCGGCATCGTTGCATGTACTGCGTGAGTCTGAAGAGGAATTCTTGGGCTAATATTGAACTTATGGACTTGATCTGGACTGGGATGTTTTATTGATGCATATTTACTCCTTGATATAAAGTTCTCTCTTACATATACATGTATGTGTCTCTAGATTATTTCTGTAGTCAACCTGGACTAATAAAGCCCATAAGCGTGTGAAAATTGGAAGTACAATGAGGAAGACCCAAGAACAATGGACGCATTTGAATGGTGGTGCTGGTGAAGACTACTGAAAGTACCGTGGACGGCTAAAAGGACACACTGATTTGTTCTGGAAGTACGTCGGAAGGCTCGCAAGACTTCATATTACATTGGACATGTTTTCAGGAGAGACCACTCCCTGGGGAAGGACATCATGTTTGGCAAAGTGGAGGGGCAGCAAAAATAAGGAAGGCCCTTGATGAGAAGGACTGACCCCATGGCTGCATCGGTGGGCTCAGGCATATTAACAATTGTTAGGCTGGCACAGGACTGTGTAGTGATTTGTTCCTTTGTGCATAGGGTCACCATGGGTCCTAACCAATTAGATGGGACCTAACAACAATGAGCACTTGAGGCGTTACTGCTAACATGACTAAGGAACTAAGCTGCATATTGCATCATTTTAATGTAACCACATGTGACTAGTGACTATCATGCTGGACTGCATATAGCTCTAGAGCACTGGTTCTCAAACTTCCTAATACACTTCATGTTGTAGTGACGCCCAACCATAAAACTATTTTCATCATTACTTCATAACTAATTTTGCTACTGTTAAGAATCATATTGTAAGTATCTGATATGCAGGATGTACTTTTATTGCTACAAATTGAACTTAAAGCATAGTGACTAATCACAAACACAATATATAATTATATATTGTAAAATATTTATTTCCAATTACAAATAAATGAAAATTTGTTTTGAAACATGGTGTAGCATGGGTAACAGTCTTCACGCCACATATGTGGGCCTATCTGCATGTTGGGAGACCTGCTAAGAGATGGATAGAGGGGCAGTGTCTCGGTTCCTAAGACCATTGGAGATGTGTTTTCCGATGGTCTTACCTGACCCCTGTGAAAGGGTCATTCGACCCCCAAAGGGGTTGGGACCCACAGGTTGAGAACCACTGCTCGAGAGTAATAACTAAGAGAAGAAAAACGCACAACCATGGTTTGCTTAATGTCTAACACATTTTATTAAAAATCGAAGAATCCAGAAAGAATCCAGAAAACTGGCTTATCTTTCTTTAATAACTAAATGACAAGTACTACACTCAAAGGACATTTTTAAAGTGAGGTCTATTTCAAATAAAAACAAAATAAAAGCAGCTAGGACATTTTCCAGAGTAAAGGGAAACTATAGACCTCCCTCTAGTGGCAAGAGATAAAAGCACTGCTGAAAAGCTGAATTGCTCCTTGTCGCTCTCTCTATAAGTGGAGGGTAGTAAAAGTTTGTGGGGAAATGGGATTTAAAATGATAAGGGAACATTTACACAAACATTTTGAAGCTCCCTTGTATATAAAACTGCTCACAGGTGTTTCTTTTATAAAATTATCCCTTGGACAAAATCTAAGTCAATATAATATGAACACAAATCAGATTGTTTTGACAACAGAAACAGAATGAATTTACTCACTAGGAATGTTCACACTTCTCTATAAATCTGTCTGATCTCTGGCAGGGGGGAACATGGGCACGATAGACATCATATTGCCAATGCCATTTAGGAAATCAAGGTTTTCATTAAAAAATACACATTTCTGATCACATTTAAGACCACATGGAGCGCTGGTGGCATAGAAGATATACGTTGCACTGCTAACCACTAGGTCAATAGTTAGAAACCACCAGCCAAACTTTGGGATAAAGATGAGGTTTTTCTACTTCTGTAGAGTTGCAGGCTCTAAAAGCCAAGGACAGGGGTGGCTCTACCCTGTCCTCTGGGGTCACTATGAGTCGGAATCAACTCAGGGGCACTAAGCTTGAATTTGGAGGAAACTGTGAGCAACAGGAAAGACAACAATTCTGTATTGACCAAGTATCTTGGAGGGAATATGGGAAAAGGAGCCAAAGCAGTTAACAGCAGTGGAAGTCATTAAAACTCAAGGTACATCAACATATACAAAAATGATGTCACAATAATTCTTCATAGCCAAAACAACACTTTTCATTCTGATCTCTTTCCATAGACAGCTCTGCCACATTGCCAGTTTTAATTATAGCCATCACACACCCATTAAGATTTAACTACTCAACTACTTTCAAGTACAGGAGGAACTCAAAATATAAACTACTGTGTTACAGCTACTGTTAATCCCTCAGAGTTTCAAGAAAAACAGCTTTTATATACATGGTAGTAAGTACAGAATGTACAGAAGATGGTTATATATACAAAGTGCATTAATATTGTAATACGTTTAACAGAAATACAGGAAATAAATCCTGGTTAACAATCCGATATATTACAATATTTAAAACTACTTGAAGATTCTCCAAAACAGTCGACTTCCTACTTGCTTTGGTTATGATATTTGGCTACCTAACTCACCTTTGTAACTAAAAAAAAAGAAAAATGTAACCATCTGTAAAATGTTTTACATATACTTGTGTTTATCTTTAAGTTTTTTTACAATAGTCCTACACATGTATATATATAAAGAATGGATAATACTTATGTCAAAATTAGAGTACCCAAATAGGAAATTAAATTGGTCCACCATAGGAATGCATATTATCTTCTGACATCCTAAAAGCCTCAGCTAAATAAAACCCAACCCCCAAATTGCAAGTTCAATCCAGTCAGTCAAGTACAATTAAAGAGCAAGTAGTTCCACAAAGTTAATCATGGCATCCCGCCATTGTTCCTTAGAACAATTCAGAATTGTGGTAACTTGTCAGTTGTATGCATGAATTCTATACCTACCTTTAAATAGTCAAAATACATATGCATAATTAGCATATGAATAGTTCCAGCAATTCTCCCTTTTCTCACCCTATTCTTCACCACCAAAAGGCGCCCGGATGTCCACAGGGTCCATTGACCAAGTAGCAACAAATCAATTTAACACTAAAGGGAGAACTACCCTTTGTTGAATTCACAGAAGCCTAAGCCAGTTTTTCTGAGTTCAGTGGGAGTGCCAAATTTAAAATAAATGTACTGTGGTTAAAACATTTAAAATTTCAATGGAAAATATCATCAGGGGAGAAGCTAAAACCCAAAATTTTTAATATTAGGAGAGAAATGAAAATATCTTAGCCTGTCAACTCAGGTCTTTGGCTATATCGTACAAGTTTCTTACCTGTAATAGCCAGCTAGTTACAGGAACTTATAACATTCCTTTTAAGCCTTTTTGGAATAAGTAAATTATCATCCACGGAACTGAAAATGAAGCATTCTCCATGTTCCAGATTCTCTGCTGACAGAGATGCCTAGGTGCAACTGTCTTGCAGATAGTTCTCACCCCCTTATCATAATTAGATTTTCAAGATCAAAGTAGAAACCAGACTTAAAGGAAATCCATAATTACCACCATGCGTATACATACAAATACTTATTTTCTTATAAATAGTTCTTTTGAGGATTAAGTTTAAATTTAGACTTGTGGAAATGTTAGGATTTTTTTTCATCGGGAAGACCATGAGCTAAATCCAACTGACAGTTTCCTCCATTGGATGCTTCAAACTATAAGCTGATATTAAGTAATGGCTTCCCAATTTCCAAATTTTTCTTAAAGATAAAAAATTTAAAGGTAATTTGGGAAAGGACAAATGGGGAGGGAAGTGTTCCAGCTATTAGTGCTCAAATGACAGCAACAAATCCCTAAAGTGAACAAAAACCACCATGCTACCATATGATCTAGGTTCCTGAAGTGGTTGGCCTATACTTCAGTTATCTTGTTTAAAATGGAATTCTAGCCTCTGACCTTTTAAAGCAGGGAGGAGGCAGGGGGAGGATACATTAAAGCATCTTTCAGTTCACTTTCTATACTATTCAATGACCTACCTGGGCCAAAAGGAAAATTATGCAAATGACATTAGATCTGAAGGTTTCTGTTTTGTTTTATATTCATTCATTCTATAACCATAGGTGGGCTTAATTTAAAGACTTTGCTTACTGTTTTCTTAGACCGTGGGCATTTTAAACAACGAGTTACATGTAGAATATATTTGCGTTTGAAAAAGCCTTTGACACAAAGTTCAGAGGTCACCATTAAGGCACATGAGGCTACAGAGTCTGTGCTGTAGAACCTGGAAAAAAACAAAACTTCTAGACTGGTGACATACTGACATTTTTGGCTTAAATGTGAAGAGAGTTGATGCTGTTCACATTTTTAAAGCTCATCAGAATCAGAAGCCTGTCTCTATACAATAGTTTCCTGTTGTTTTCTTTTAAAGGATATTGTTAAAGGGCGATTCAGGACTAAAAGTTGAATAAAACATGACTTCCATCCAACCTACAAAGAGTCATTTCATTAAAGACCAGTTTCTGGGATGGATTCAGCAAATATATGTTTTACCCACGGGACTGAGGAACTAGAAAAAACATCTATACTCTTAACAAGAAACGAAACAAGCCTTATGGCTAACAACACACACACAAAGGTTTTCTTTCCTCTGAGTTCTTGTGGAGACAGAATAAACTGACCCTTTATACCCACCTATATGCTGTATGGCATTGCCTTCTTCTTAGCTGCACAACCACAGAAAACCTTCTGTCATTCTATTTAGGGTTCGTGATATTAAACACTGTGACGGACTCTTAAACGAAAACTACAAGATCTCTACTGAAATGCTTCCGCGTCAATCTGTGGGAACTTGATTGTGGCCTTAGTGAACCAGGTTTATTTTTTATTCTCATAGTTGAAAATCGACACTAGAACAAAGTAAGTCTTTCTCCTTTTTAATATTTAAGATTCATATTTTTTAAAGACAAATAGTGGGTTGGATTTATTTTCAAGTGAACTCAAGAGATAAAACAGACAACAAATGACATGATCCAAGAAAAAGAGCTCAAAACCACTACATGAAGTAACCATAACAAAAATAACTCTAACATTAGCAAAGGACAAAACATTTTCTCTTTTTCTTGTTTTGTGGGTACAGGTAAAGAAAAACTCAATCTCCCACTTGGATCACAAGGAAGCCTAAATAGGCTTAATTTATTTTTCTTTTAATCAAAAGATATTTCAAATCTCCTCCAAATCAACTTATGTACTTATTACTAACATATAGTACCCTATAGACAGAGTCATTCAGATTTACACAGCTATTAACACGCAAACCCCTAGAAACTTTCAACATCGGCTTTGTGGTGCTTTGGTAAAACTGTTTATGATGACTGAAATTAAACTTAAAGTCATGAGACTACATGATTGGTGTGAGAAAGCAGAATGGATATTACATCACAGTCCTATACAGGATGTTCTTCTACTGATGATTCTCAAATACATGCTTCCAAATATTTAACAGATAAATGCTGTTCTTCCTTGAAAAGTAGGGAAAGACTAGCTAATCAGTCTCTTGATATTTTGCTTGTTGCTAAGGTCCAAAACTAAACTCGCTGCCATTGAGTTGATTCTAACTCATAGCAACCCTAGAGCAGTTCTAACTCTGTGGGTTTCCAAGACCACGAGATGGGTTCGCCGGTTAGCAATCCAACATGGAACCACCACACCATATCATTCACTCTTCTCTCCATGTACTCTGCCTACACATGGAAAGCAAACTGGAACCTTCCTCAGAGTATTGTGGAATCTTACCCCCAACTTTGTGAATAAGGGGGCACCAAACAGGGTAGGAGGAAAAGTCAGAAGAAGTATTCAAACTGAAAACCACACAAATATTAATGCTTTTCTCTTACTTGAACTTTAAAGTATGAATTTAGTGGTCTTTAAAAGGTTACAAGCATACCACAGACCTCAGCAAAGAGGTAAAATAGGGTTTTCATCCTTGGTTTCCAGTATTGATCATTCAAGGAGCCAAGATGAAAGTGAAATTTAAAGTAAAATTAAAAAAAAAAACAACTTCTAAATCTTAAGTGAAGTTTTCCTATGAATTGAAAATGTAGCGTCTTTCAGCTTTTTCTCTTTTTTTCTGAGCCCTTGGTATTAATCCCCCCACCCCCACTCCTACCCCTACCCTCGTCTTCTTTCAGTTTTTTCTTCATGAGCTACTAGATAGATCAAAAGGTAAAATTTTCTTTTAAAAGGTAGAAATCTTATTAATCTCTGGGCTCCTGGATTTTAAGACAGTGATTACAGCTCCTACTAAAGAAGCATCATTTCCCCAAAAATGTTATTCCCCTACCCCCAAAAAAGGCAAATTAGAAAGCAGTTTGATTGTCAGTAATCAGTTTCCATCTTTAACCCATGTGAATGTTCAAAGATGCGCAGAACATACATACTACTTCTAATACTCATTATAACAAACTCTCTATGAAAACACTTAAAACAACTCCACTAGAGTTCTATTAATAACCAATGCATTAGAGGGTTTTCTATAACCCATGGCTTGGTCTACTTCTAGCTCTTGATAGAGACGTTTAGCAGAATTTTAAGGGTTTTCATCAGTTAATGTTGAATGTGAACTTGTTTACATGCCGAAAGATGTTATAGCGAGTATTTAAAAATTAGAGCTGTGCTGAATAAATACATGGGGGGGAGGCAACAAGAAGGACTTTCAAGAAATTGTGCCTTTGGGAAAATTTCAGAAAGCAGTGAGAAATCAGAATTGCTTGGTTTGCCTAATTGCTTTCTCCATGGAAAATTAATCACATAGCATCACATCTAAAGTATGCTCCTAGAAACACAGTTTCCTCTGCAGTCACTAGTGACAGAAAAGGTTGAGTTTTCATAAAAGGAAAAACACAAACACCATCTGACAGGGAAAATGTTAGGGCCAATTCTTGGACCTTTGAGTTACTAATGAATGAAAGTAGCTAGAATCCAATCTAATGAAGGCACTTATAAAATGCAAAGCCATCTTCCCCACTTCAAAGAATGATTTCCACTAGGAACTAAGAATCACACTATATGGCCCTTCAGAAAAAGTAAACCAACACTACCGAAAGAAAATTGTAACATTAAGAAGGGAATTGAATTATAATCTCTTCACATGTATATATAGTGACAAAAATTACTTGCTGTTGGTACCTTTAAAGGGTTATAAACTCCAAAAGCACTAGTCTCAGGAAAAGCCCATTTAACTACAATAAAGCTTAAATAGTCAAAACATTTACCTAAATCAGTGGTTCTTAAACTAGTATCAGAATCAACTGGAACACTAGTTAAAACATCATGCAGAGTACTTCCCCGATGAGGTCAGGCGGTGGGGTGGGGGTGAGGCTGGTCATTTGTACTTCTTACCAGTGCCCAGGTGATCCTGGTGGTCTGGCCTGGAAATCACCTGCTGAGAACCACTGACCTATATGAATGGTACATCAGCACAACCCTAATCAGAATTTTGGTCAAGGTGCATGTAAATAAGTATGGATAGGATAGTGTAGCCTTTTCGTAACCCATGGGATGCTGAGCACTCACCTACATTGAGCATGTGTCACAAATTACTATTTTTATAGGGTGTTATATGATGGGGATGCATACTGGAGGTATGATATTGCAGAACTTTTTGTCTCTTGGTTTTTTACTAGCAGGTAAGGCTTACTAGTGTTACTTCTGGGTTGGGTCCCTGTGCTTTATCTGGAAGTTGCCTTTCTCACAATGGTTTCATAGTCATGAACTGACATATTTTCAGGTGCCCCTACCTTGTACATAACCTGTTAAAGACTCAAAAAGGTGGTGTATAGAGTCCCAAGGGACATATGTGTCCCATACAACAAAATCCCCATTTTGTAATAGAACTTCAGGACTGCACCTTGATTCTGCATGCCTTCCATCAATTAAAACACAGGTAACAACAACAACAAAATTCAAAGCTGGAAAGGACAGGGTCACGAAAGGGTTAATGCTTAGGCAGACCACTGAGAAATTTCCCACCCTTATTACATCAAGACATCTACATCTGCTTCATGGTCTTCCTCAGTCACTTTCAAGGATAGCACCTCTTCATTAAGGAAGAGCCCACTAAGCCTCTCCTTCCGAGCTTGCCTCTGCTCTTTCAGCTGCCTCTTGCGTAAGGCCTTCTGCTGTAACTTCCGCTGCTTGGAACGCTTCTGCCAAAATAAAGAGTTCTAAATCAGTGAGGTTCAAGTTCTGGGAAAATCCACCCCATTGTGTTTTGGGGCTTCCAAGTCTACATCTTCGGAATTGTAAGAGATGTTCATATTCCGCTGTAGTAACACACGTTTTGTTCCGGGAAGTGAATCAAATGACTCAGAGAGAAAAACGACTCCTCAAGATTATATTTTTATGGTATTTTGATCAGCAAATCTTTTTATTAGGAAAGGCTGAGACACTTTGACTAGTTATGTGTAGCCAGTTCTTTCGGAGACTTTGATCAAATTAAGGGACACTAGTATCAGTGCACAGCAAACACAATAAAAGGGAAAATATTGGATATGCATGCATACAACATGGCTGAAATCTCAAAGAATCATGCCTCTTTCATATTTATCAAAGTTTAATACCCCCTAAAAGTGCTATTAGGAACCTAGTGTGTACTCTCATTTTTGTCACTACTGAAGTGCTAACGGCAGATCCCGAGAAATGCCTTGGCCATCCCTAATGTTGGCTATGTTTCGGCTGCTCCAGTAAGCCAAGGAAGGAATCATTATGCATATGGAAGTCACCACTGGGTTTCCAAAATCAGACTTTCAATTTGTGCATGTACTCAAACTCACTGTCATTGTGGGTAGCACCACCCGTGTAGATTTCCGAAACTGTAATTCTTTACGGGAGTAGAAAGCCTCCTCTTTCTCCTGCAGAGTGGCTAGCGGTTTCAAACTGCTTACATTGCAGTTAGCAGTTTAACACATAACATATAACCACAGCACTGCCAGTGATCCCACATAAATAATGCACATACACAGAGCACATGTAGGAAATTAACATATTGGGGTTTGTGTGCTTTGCAAAAAAGCCACACAATGTACATATTATTTATATAAATAAACAGCTTAGAAAGTCCTTTGATCATTCTTTAACTGGTTCCAAATTTTGATGCCACTACAAGGATCAGAATCCACTTCCAAGTTCTAGATGTGTGCACGTGTGTACACACACACACACATTGCTAGGCATTCCGTATACATCTATTATCTTGGGGTTTGTTTTCCCTTAAGTGATGCAATATATTATACAGAATATCTTCAACTGTGAAAAGAGTAGACAGAAATGACAGAAAGCACTGTAATTGGTTCTATATTAACTAAGAAGAGGGATTTAGGATTAAAGCATTAGGAAAATGCTTAACACACATACAAAGCATGCATACAAAAAAACATTCATAGGAGCTACTAGACAGCAACATCAGCAACATAGTGAGAGTCACTCAATTGTGAGTTGCAGTCAATATTGCAATCTGGAGAATCACTCATCATTTCCAGCAATATATCTCCCTTAAAACAGACATCAAAAATCAAAGACAATATGCCTGTGGGTCCACACATTTCTCTCGAAGCATTCAACTTCGAATGCTTCATTCAACAGCAGCATATCCTGCTTCTTCATTTAAAAACCCCAACCCACAGGCATCTAGATAGCAGAAAAATTTCAACTCTTCAAGAAATTTATATGAAGTACTAATGTAAATATGGAAAGGTAAAATTTTGTATTGATTAGACGTTTTACTTTTGAATCCCGAATCCGCTCTGCTGCACTTGCAGACAGGTTGCTGTCACTGTGTGCTCGACTCATGTTGGCACTGGAGTTTGAAGCAGAGTTTCCAAAACTGGACCCACTGCTGCTTGCAGAACTGACCATGCTGGCACTGCTGCTGCTGGCACTGGCACTGGCACCGCTCACTCCACTGGTGCTTGGGCAACTAAAGTTGCTTCTCTTCCAGGCCTCTCTTGGAGGCCGTTGGCGAGGGCTATGCTCCTTGATATAGTTTCTGACCTTGGAACACACAGACAAAAAGTACTTAGTAGAACACCACAATGTTCTAGCTTCACAATGCTGGAGGGCAACAGAAGGACACAAGTGTTGTACTTCCATGTCAAGATGGTCAACGGTGTTGCAGAAACAGAACTCTCATCAAAATGGAGAAAGTGAAGAACAGAGTTTCAAATTCTAACTGAAACCAGACAGTTTATAGCTATGGAAGCTGGATGACTCCCTGAAACCACTGCTGAGCTAATCTTCAAATATTACACCGGAAAACAGCCCCTAATGTTGTCTTCAAACCAAAACACAGGTTAACTTGCGCACTGAGCTCTTTTAAGATCTATTGGCATGGGATGAAATTGACAACAACTCGGAAAATTAGACAGAAAATGTAGGGGGAGGGAATTTCCGTAAAGAGGAGAGGAGCGACCCAGCAAAGGCAGGATGTACAACTCACAGAACGTAGTAAGTGTCACTGAATTATACATATAGAAGTTGCTAGATTAGTGTATTGCTACATACATTCTCAACACTAAAAATGAATTAAGTTATTTCGTAAAAAGGGCTGCAGGCGCAGAGAGGCAGAAGATAAGAGCAAAAGAAATCAGTAAATTTAGAAAGAAGTGCCCCCAAAATTGACCTTGTTCAAAATTCTGGAAACTCTTAGGCAGAATTCATTTTTTTAAGTATATAAAATACAATGTGTAAATGAAAGGCTAGTGGTCTCTAGATTTTAGAATGATAAGAAATTAACACCCTGAAATAGAAGCTGATAACAAAACGAACTGAATGAGGTTCGACATTTTCAAAAGTCTCCACTCAAGATGATTTGAATAAGTTGCTGGTTATAGCAATCTTAGCTGGGCAGCAAGGGAACCTGTCTGCAAATGCAGGACATCCGCTTACCACACTAATGGAAAATTGGCTGGAACATAGAACACTGTATTATGTCTGTTGGGAAGATATGCTGAAATGAAACAAATTTTTGTGAATAATAATAATAAATGCAAAAACAAACCGCACAAGTAGAATATAAGACTATAAATATTCATCCAAGTCTACCAGAGGAAAAGAAATCAGAAATATCTTGTTTTTAAACGACATCAGAAATGCAGACTTCAGATGACATCCCATTTTACTCTACCCAGGCTTAGCTTTACTCTATTCCTAAGACTATTCAAAAGTTCAGATGGTCGCCACAGTAATAATGTCTTCACTATTTTGAGTATGTCTTCGATGTCTCTCTTTTACGTTGTGTTAGAATAAATCTCCACCCTAGCCTGACCACCCTGTACATGGTGAAATTAAGTTTCACAGACAACAAAAAGAGCAGGCTCTTGACCTACACTGATCCCAGAAAAGAACTGCCAGGTACAAGATAAATATACACCCTTTTAAAACCATACCGAGTTCTCTAACCGGAACATTCTTTTTTTCCAGTCTAACTATACATTTCACAGTGGTGCTTTTGATCCTAATTGTGTATTTTAATCTATAGTTTTTAAAGACAGTGGCATTCACAATAGCTGTACAATACAATCGGATATTGCTGTTTTTACATACCTGTTTCAGTTTTTCATCTGTGAGGCAGTTAAGTTCAATAATAAACTCACTGTCTGTAGGGGAGATTTGAGCAGACGGATCAATGATTTTAATAATATCAAGTTGTTCCCGAAGACCCATCTCAGTACTGACTTTACGACTCAGATACTCAATATATTCCACCTGTGTATAAAATAAATTTCAACAAACAAGATCAATGCTAACACCTCTGACCCTATAGTATGCCATTCACCTCTGACCCTATAGTATGCCATTTATAATGTTTACTTATCAGAAGTATTTAATATTTATGTTTGTTCCCTGTGAAGCATTTCATTAAAACTCAAATTCCAATTTACCAAGCAATTTATATTTGTCTGGTAACTTTAAATGGGCAAAACAGTGAGCTTCCCATGTCAACCACATATAATGCTTTTTGTTGAGAATGACAAGATTTAAAGTTGCAAGAGTCCACCAAGAAAATATTTTAATAAATAAAGAGGACTCAGAAAAATTAATGTTTTAAAACAAAACAAAGAAATGACAAGATTTCTACCTGTTCATCATTTGTCATGGCACTCCAAGGAAGTTCATCCAAATTCCGGTGCTTGTTTTTCTTCTTTGGAAGCAGGCAGGGGGAACTGGGAATACTGGGTATGGCATCAGAAAGTGCGTCACTCCCACTGGCAATGTCACTGCCTGGTAGCTTGTAAAGATAAGGTAGTGGGGGAATTGGGTAGAGAAGGCAGAAAACATTAATACATTTCAAAGACCGTAGCATATTTTACATTCGTTATATATTACTTTAAAAATAATACTGACGGCAAATATATTCTTATCTGATGGCATGAATTCTTATCTGTGTTCCAATTGTTAAGGGATGTGGACAACAATCATGGTATCAAGAGAGACCAGTCCCTGGAGAAAGACATCATGCTTAGTAAAGCAGCAAGTTAGCCAATAAGAGGAATGCCTTCAATGAGATGGCTTGGCACAGTGACTGCCACAAGGGGCTCAATCCTAAAATGTGTGAGGATGGCACAGGGCCCGGTGTTTCCTTCTGTTGATACATAGAGTTGCTATGAGTTGGAGTCAATTCAGTGACACCCAACAACAATAGCTCCTAGCCAGGCCTTTTTTACACAAAGCAACGACGTCAATATAATCTTTTTGTAGATTCATTCCGTCTAATTAACCATACTCTCCAGAAGCACACAAAAAATATGTTACAATATGCTAAATTGAGAGGTTTTTTAAGTTTTTCATTGGTAATGCAAATACGAGCTCTGATTTTCTAACGTAGGAGGATCTGATTGATCTGATCTAACTGAAATTTTGTCAAACTCTGCTACATACCATCAATATAAAGCTAACTAAAGTGTGGTCCTTTGTCCTCATGTCTGTATAAACAAGATCAAGACAAAAGTTTAATGAGTCACCTTTTAGCTAAATAACAGACTGTCTGCCAAAAGAAATATTATCATCTGTTTAAGATAATAAAAAATAAAAATCAGCTTTCTGAGACCCAGCAGTCAATGGATGTTCTGAGGCAAAGGTGAGAAGGGGTCAGCGAAACTAGATTAATGAAAATGAAACAACCAGAACGGAACTTATGAGAATGTTCACACACTGTGAAGACTATAACCAATGTCACTGAAAATGTTGGGTAGAAATTGTTGAATGAGAACCTAAACTGAGAGCACACTTTTTATTTTTAATTTGAAGATGATGTCAACATATAGCAAAACATTCCACAGACCAAAAATATTATGAAAGAAAAAAGTTGAAAATAAGACAGCATGTAAGTAAATAAAGGTGGTACATAAGGAAAAGTCTAGCAAATCAAATCACTTTAAAGTGAGATGAATAAAAATATGTGGTGATTCTATAGTGCCTATTAAAAAGAATAAATGTTACCAATTAGAATGAATTAACTTAAAATAAATGTATTTGTGTCAACAAAAAGAGGAAACCTTTTCTTCTGTAAGAAATACCACTTTTCAAAAAAAAAGCATGATTTGGTAAGTTATATTGGACCTAGGAACACTCAAAAAATTTTTTCCCATGTGAATTCATGGGAACTACTTCTTTTCTGTACACCATTTTGGCTTACAACAGATTTGATAGAAATTCTCTACTTTTAGGTAGCAAGGGAAACCAAGCTTTTGAAGTTACCCCACCAGAAGTGCTACCTTAGGCATGAAAACAATTGCCACCACGTGTATTTGGACTTCACCCTTACACACAGCATTCAAAGAGATAAGGAGGACATGGAGTGTAAGTTATGGTCCTTACAAAGAACTTTCGACTCAGCAACACAGATATATGTTTAAGCAACATAGCACATAACAAAAGGTAGGTTTGAAATAGCAGGTTTTCGATGGAAATTTCTAGCAAAGCTTGAGAAAGCTATAAGGGAACAACAGGCAGGCAAAGTGGAGGTTCAGGCAAATGGAAATGTTGAATGAAGATATAACAATGGGGCTGATCACTATGCCAGATTGACGCAGAGCATTTTGAGTGAAAGTGAGCAAGCATGTGCTTTTTTCCACCCCCATAAGTAACTACGATGCTTAAAATTTCTATTTTCACTTTGACAGTCATTGATAAATTCCACTGCATAAGTGACTGCTATCAATTTGTGTGACTTCCTTTATATTCCTATTAACCAACACCACTTGAATGGTTTCCTTAGCCTTAACCTTGGAGCCCTAGGGGTGCAGTGATTAAAGAAAGAGTTCAGTGGCCAACTGAAAGATGTGTGTTTCGAACTCATGAGAACCTTTGTCGGAGAATGATGGGGCAAGCTGCCTCCCTACAGATTTACATCCTTGGAAATTCTGTGGGGCAGTTCTACTCTGTCTTACACTCTAGGATTGTTATGAGTTGGAAGGACTCCATGGTAGTGGGTTTGGGTTTTTCCCCTAAAGTGACCTTGGTGATGCAATGAAAGGATTTTTGCTGAATGCAGATGTGAAAGCTATTGCTTTTCAGGCTTTAATGGCAAACAAAAGAAAATGCGATGCAATTTGGCTATTGAAAGCCTTCAAACTACAACATGACTAATAAAAATTTCTCTCTCAAGTTCCTAAAACAAGATGAAACTCCCATTAATAGATGCAAGGCTGCCCCTACACTTCGAGTTCCACTGATAAATGACAAAGGAAAACACAAAATGTCTATGCTTTCAAAGTTTACGGTAAAATTTCATCAAAATCTTTCAGTGACTTTCTGACAGTTGTCCAGGCACATAAATGTGGACCTTGAATTGTTTGTTTGTGGGGGCAGGGTTGGAAAGGGGCAACAATTCTTTGCCGATTTTTTTCAGAGAAGAGAGAAGTCCAGAGTTTAAACCCCAACTCCCTTTCTCAGTAGCACTGTAAGTTCCCGTTTGAGCTTTTAGTGTCTTCTGTTAAATATGTGTAATGCCATCATCTCAAAGGATTACTGAATATTGAGAGTTTTAAATGGAATGACATGCCTGGCATTTAAGAGATGCTCAGTAAGTAGATCTGCTTTTTCTTTTTGCCACCTCTTGCTATGGTTTTAAACTCTTTATAAAAGGTAGTATTTTTATAAGTTCTCAATGCCACTTGTTACTGGGGTGACTGGGTGGTTTCACACAAAGCAGTCTTTAAGAATGGCAGCAGGGGAGAGGGTAAAGGGGACTTGAGGTGAGAATTTAGTAAAAACATATAGCAGTAGACAAACCAATGCACACAATGGTGTTACAGACACCAATAAAATTAAAATGGAGACTCTGTGGCAAGCCAATGAATACTCAGAACAGAAGAATCAGAAGCTAAGTATGCTAAGTAGAAGTAGTAACTTGATGAAATTTTAAGTGAGATTAGTTTAAAAGTCCTTGAGGCAAAATGCAGTGCGGAAAAGACCTTGGAATGAGGGAAACTATTTTTGCCTTGGGTCAACTGAACGATGGAGTCTCTGGAGGAGGAAATGGGTCAGGGGCCAGCTGAGGGGCAGAAAGGTGGAGATTTGAGACCCCAGAGGCCCTTTGGAAGGCAGACCTCCTGGTTAGCTATCTACAAAGGGGCTTTAAAAGGTTGGTGGAAAACATAATGGAAATTTTCCACGAACTTTTTGACACCTCCTCATACTTCTAAAAAAATCTATAATTGAAAAGCCTATGATATGGTATGACATGTGAATTACATGTCAATAAAACCATTAAAAAACAACAACAAAAAGAAAAGAGTACAGAACACACAGTTCTACTCTGATAACTATGGATGGGTCACCATGAATTGGAATCGACTGGACAACAGTTGGTTACGATAAACAAAAATGCTCAGAAAAATAGGAGCAGGTATGAAACATTCTTCAACCCACAAACTCAAATTCACAGTCATCGAGTTGGTTCTGACTCATAGCAACCCTGTAAGACAGGGTAGAACAGCTTCTGTGGGGTTCTGAGACTAACTCTTTCTCCCACAGAGTGGCTGGTGGTTTCAGAATTGCTGAACTTGTTTGTGGTTAGCAGCGCAATGTGTAACACTGCGTTCCCGAGGCTCCCGAAATGTTTTTATGGAATAGAAATTTCCAAAGCTGCTTGATAAGTGAATGAATAAGGATATGAGTCAGACACATCATGAGCAACGAACAAAGAAACAATCCAAAACACCTGTGACATTTCAGTCATACAATGCACCCAGGATGACACAATTAATCCACAATATTGACAGCAAGAGAATTGAAGCAATGTTACAGATTTTCTAGTCCAACACCCTCATTTTACAAAGGACAATGATGTCTGACAGAATTCAGAGTAGGACACAACCCAGTGCTCTCAACTAGGTCATGCAGTCTTGTCATACAGGAAGTTTGGAATGCCAAAAGAATCAGTTTGGAGAAGGGAGTTTGTGGGGATATTGGGCAGAAGCAAACATAAGTGTCCTTTGAATAGACAACAGTCATTTTTACTACCCTAGAAGACATGCTAAATGCATACTGGATTATGGACTGGGCTGCTACCCACAAGGTCAGCAGTTCAAACTTATCAGCCATTCCTTGGGAGAAAGATGAAGTTTTCCGCTCCTATAACGATTTAAAGCCTTGAAAACACAAGGGGGCAGTTCTACTTTGCCCTGTGGGATATCACTAGGAGTCAGAATTGAATCAATGGCAGTGAATGAGTGAGTCAAAAAGTAAAACTGCTGTAAATGGAAATTTCAATACTGATCAATGACTGACTCAGCAGAACATAATCCTACCATCTAGTCAATTTTGACTCAGAAACCATGGCAGAGTGATTATGCATTGGGTTACTAACCTCAAGGTCAGTGGTTTGAAACCACCAGCTGCTCCATAGGAGAAAGATGGAACTTTCTACTCCTATAAAGAGTTAAGAGTCTCAGAAACTCCTATAGGGTCACAAGGGGTCAAAATCAAATAGATGGCAGTAAGTGGGTATGGGAGCAGACAGCCTCATCTTTCTCCCGGGAGCAGCTGCTGGGTTTTTGGATGAGAAATCTAGCAGTCCGATTCAATGCATACATGGCAGTGCCACCAGGGCTCCTTGCAGTGGGTAATAGGCTGGCATTAAATAAGAAGGTCATCCAAGTGGCAATGTCAAGTAGTCAATTGGAGATATGGGATTAGAGAAGAATTAATTACATAGGCTCTTTATCTATTTATTAGACCAGCAATTTACTCATTTCATAATTGCTAATACATTTCAGAAAAAAAGTGCTGCATAACCCTTATCCCCCATTTTTCAGGACACTATTAGGCATGTTTATAATATCAGTAGTAATTGTGACAAGTAGGAGGGATTAAATCAAACCTCTGCCATATTTTCTGCAGGATGCAGCAGAATTTTACAAGTAGGCTCATTTCATCAACAGCTGATATATAATTTTAGATTGTACCTCTAGGTTTCAACTGTGACAGCTGAATTACTCAGGCTTTAAATTTTCTGTGCTTTCTTTCTCAACAACAGAGAAAAAAAATCTCAAGCTCCAAGACTAGCCAGCCATATCAATAATAAAAGGACTACAGGCATAGAAAACTATCAAACTCCAGCCTTACATGTAGTTAATATTTGTCTTCCCAGATTCGACAAATCATTTTTATTTATTTATTTTTTTAACTATATTTATTTTTGTAGTAATAGAAACATCAGTTTTAAAAAGGCTTTAATAGATGTTGTTTTACCACAAAAATATTTTTTTAATATTGTAAATGATTTTTAGTTTATATTAATTCTAACATATACTCTATAATTACCCTCTTCGATAATTTACTGCTTGTCACTATGAGATCCCTCAAATACAAGAGAGCATTTTTAAAGCTTTCAGCATATTTAAATAGTAAATATCCATGGCAACAGAGTACCCATACTCCAATTTCACAAGTGGAAAAACCCATTACTGAGGCAGGCCTGATTTTTGTTCCGATGTTCTAGTCACTCATGTACATTAACAGTAAGTGGTTGGGTGGTAGTTTTCCACTCCAACTACTCATGAAATGAGTGAAGAAGAGAGCAATTAAAAACAAAGTGCCTTTTCCTTACAACATTATGGATGATGAGGACTCCAAATTAATCACATGAAATATGCATCAAAATAATTTTGGAATTACAACTCCATGTAATTATGTTTTATTAAGAATCCTTGTAGCCTGATTTTAAATATCAAATGAACTCCGAAATAAATTCAAAAATAAACTCATATACTTGTACTTGTCTGATTTTTTGTGCGCATACCAAGATAAACGCAAAGATTCTCATTTGTAATAGAAAAAGAGCCACCCCACCTTCAAACAGTTATCCACAAGTTCTTGTACAGCCAATAGCAGGAATCTGAGGTAGTCATTAAAAAATTGCATTGTGAAGATCATGAAAGAGTTTATATGGTAAATGAGGAAAACTTAATTATCAACTTCACAGCTAGCATGAAACTCATGGTGGTAGACCAAAGGCTTTTACACTAAGCTCAAGAACAAGACACAAAGATGCCTGCTTCCACCACTGCCATTCAACATTTTACTGGAAGTGTTAATAAAATAAATAAAAGACATCTGTGAGCTATCAATCAGGTCACAGCCTGAAAGGAAGACCCAAAACTATTTTCAGAGATGACATAAACCCATATCTAGAAAATCTCACACTCTACAAGATTAGGTACTGGAGCTAATAAATGAATGTTTCTCAATGAGCAAGCTAAAAAAGAACTTAAGAAAACAATTCCATTTACAACAGCATCTGCAAGAATGAAAAACCAAGGAGGTGAAAGAGTTATAAGCAGAAAATGACAAGACATTGCAGTTACAGAAATTTACAAAACCCAAATAGATACAGACACCATCTGTTCATGGATTGGAAAACTTAAATGTTGTTAAGATGGAAACACTACCCAAAGTGATATTCAGGTAGTACATGGTGCCTATCAAATTTTGAACTACCTCTATTTTGTAAAAACAGACAAACTAGTCCTAAATATTATATGGAATTGCAAAGTCCAGAATAGCCAGAGCAATCTTGATAAAGAGCAAACTGAAAAAACTCACACTTGCCAATTTGAAAACTTACCACAAAACTGTACTAAGCAAAATGTGTGGTAATAGCACAAGAACAGAAATACAGACCAATGGAATAGAACCAAGTTTAGAAATAAACTCATACACTTACACTTGTCTGATTTTTGAAGAGGATACCAAGACTATCTAATGGAGAAAGAACAGTGTTGTGGCAGTTAAATTTTATATCAACTTGCCACCTATATGAAAGTATACCAGTGGAGCCCAACCTATCAATCAGGTCACAGTCTGAAGATGCCCCTTTTGGGATGTGGCCTTTTAATAAGAGAAACATTGAGGACTTCTCCATCCTCTCTTTGCCCGCCTCCCTTCACCTTCATCCTTGCTGGGACTCTCTCTGCCTCCAGGATCAGCCCCATGTGGGCAGCTCCCAGGCCCTGGGAAAAACCTGGGAGATGCCTGCACCCTGTCATATTTCCACTGACCGTGGATCCTCACAACTCTGCAGCCACTGACCTGTGATCTCCTTAGATCCTGCATCACCTTTCTGTGTCATCAGCCTGCTGATACATGAGTCTGAAGAGTGCTCCGGAGAGCATCAAATCCACAGACTTACCTTAAACTGGGCTGCAATGCCTTCTTGATAGAAATTACTTCTTGATGTAAAGTTCTGTCTCATACATATGAGTGTCACTGGCGTTGTTTCTCTACACAACCCTGCCTAACACAAGTGGTGTTATTATACCTGGATATTCACATGCAAAAACCAGAATTTGGACTCAGATCCCACACCATAAAGAAAAAGAGTAAACACTGATCAAAGACCTAAATTAAGCTAAAATGATACATTCTTTGGAGAAAATACCAGGGTGCTTCAAAAAGGTCATAGAAAAACTATCAATTAGAAGACAATGGGATTTTTTCATCAATTTTTTTATCGTCCCTCATATAAGTAATCTTCATGATCTTGGATTGGATATTATTTTTAAGTATGACACTCAAAGCCTAAGCAATCAGAGACAAATAGATAAATTGGGATTGATCAAAACTGTAAAACTTCTGTGAGTCAGAGGTGAACACCCGGTTTGCATAAGGCTATAGATGACAGAGGAAACCCAAAATCTATCTGCAGGTTTTGCACCTGGATGAAGCCGCTGGTGAACCCTCTCTTACCACAGTCAAAGGATGGGAACAGCTTTGCTATCAATAGAATGTGTTGTAAAAGCAATTGTGGATGATGTAGTTACGTTAGAAGGTAATCCCTTATCACTTGATCGTTTTAATCCATCAGTTTTGAATATTTCATGCTTTCTTTTTGATTGAAGTTTTTCTTTGTTTTGT